>NW_015373988.1:29421-191502 GCF_001272555.1 Dufourea novaeangliae | reverse complement strand
GGGAAAGAGAGTACGTATGAGAGAAAGAGACTAGGACAGGTGGAAAAAAGAGGGGAAACTCGGATGGAAAAAGAGTCAGAGAGGGTTGGATGGGGTGGGAGGGTTGGAGCTACTCCGGGGGTAGCTTGGCGGAAGGTACAAAGGTACAAAGCCCCAGTAATATATTTTGGATTACCTTGGCTGGTCTATACCTACCGCCCCCCGTGATTCTCGTTCGTTCCTCGTTAGAAGTATTCAGGCGTGCCTCTAACGAGACTACGAGTGCAGAAACAAACAGCGTGACTTGGGGTTGGATGAACGGGTGGATAAAAGGAGGAGGGACAGAGATAAAGCAGCCGATATCTTAGAAAGCTACGCGGATCCTCCACGCTGCCGGGGATTGCTCGATTAGTATTTGAGACGACGCCACCGAACGGCACAAAGAGATGCAATCTCGCTAGTGGGGGAGGGGGGATAATAGTCGTCACTCCGCGATATGCTTGTTCTTGGGATTACCGTCATAAAATGCTTCGCTTCTGTCGGCCGCCGATTGTTTGCGAATTATACGAGACGATATTTGTCTGGATGTGTATCCAGCGGGGGATAATTGGAATTATAATGGATGGGTTGAATAATATTGGTGTAGGAGGAAAGGAATTTGAAAACGTAAAATACTTTGTTTGTTGACAGGCGTTCTTCTATTGGCGGATGACCATTGCCTCCTCTCGATTTGGCATTCGGTCATTTTTATTGGGTGTACGGATGAATTCGTGGTCTTCTTTTCATAGATTTGTTGTTTATTTGGAAGAAATCAAAATATCATCTAATCTTGAAAATATTCCCCATTACTTTGTAAACGTTTACGCCATTTCTCGGGCAGTTAGCGAATCCCCTCTCGAAATAATGATGGCGGTTTTGAGAGAGTAATTAATTGTGTGGGCTACGAATTAATTTCTGCACCTAGTAATTTTTGTCATTTAATACAATTTAATTTAATTTATTTATATACGGAGTGTGGTACAATATACAAGTATATGGAAGGTTTAAAGGCGAATGTTCGATGTATAGAGAAATCTGCATTGTAAACGGTGCTGAAGGAGGTGTTAGAAATGCGATATCGAGTTGAAACGAGTTTCCTGCTGGGGATCAAGCGTTTTGTTATCGTTTAAGACTTCGAGCTTGTGGATCGGTCCGGTCAGTAACAGAGGAAGGAAGGAAAAGTTTACTCGCAAGAGCACGACGATGTCAACAGGTGCAAACACACAGGAGTCTCGACTCAAGTCCTTTACCCGAGAGCTTGCTGTTCCAAAGACAAACATCTATGGTATATATAAAGACTGTTACAGACAGTTAGATCTCGTTATCCAGGGCAATAGTGCGACATATACAGCTGTTTCGGTATCGACAGGTGAGCGCTGGAATCAGTACGATTTCGTTTTGCATGAAAACGAAGAGGCGGTGTTTCTGCAAAAATAGATTTTTATAGAATATGTTTAACAAATTTTGTGTTAAACAGGATGTCCCATCTAACATGCACACCTTCAATATCTCACTTGTTTTCGAAGATACAACAAAAATGTGACGGGAATGTATTACTTGGTTAGAAGGAACAAATACTATGATAACCAAACATTTTTCTCAAGGTCATATTTTTCGGTATAATACCGGTATTTTACGTTTAAGTAGAAGTCCCTCGATTTAATACTACTTCTGTCGAGTCTGATGACTCCAGTGAATGAAGTCCATGACTCACTAAATTCATCCTGCCTTCTTTCAAATCCGACAAGACCAATCTCATCTTTTCTGTATCCTGAGACTCCACTATAGTATATACCATGTCGGTCATCGAAGGGTCTTCACAGGGTCATCATCATCAACTTCAAACTGTTTGCATCACAATAACACAACCTGAATTCGCCACGACGGTCACAAGATATTATTCTCCCATTCATATCGTAGCGTCACTAGATTCTCATTTCGCGTGCAAATACATCCCCCGGGACGTATCAAAATAAAAATTCACCACCACCACCCCGTAACAGCCGAACAGTTTCGCGTTTCTTTGTCAGAAACAGTCCATACCGCCGCCATCGTAACCACCGGTTTCCCGACCACCACCAACGACTGCCCGTATCGCGTTCCTATAGAATCGTCGCTGCATCAGAGCTCGATACTGCAAAACATTTCGGTCGCAGGTCCCGAACTACATTCCTTTTCTTTTTTTTTTTCACGTTCAAGCCAACAACAACGGTGCCCGGATCTCTCTCTGTCGAATGCTCGCTACGCATCCGACCGTTTTCCTCCGCGATCCTTCTCCAGCCGTGCTCGTGTTTGCTTTTAACGATCCTTTTATTCACCCTTCCCAACCCCCACCAGCCTTCTTCCCTTTTTCCACCCATCGGGGAAACCCCTTTACGTAATTGCACGTTTGTCCGACAATCGGATCAACGGATCTCGCGAAATTTTCAGGACCTCCTCCGCGCGAATCCAACGTTTCCCAACCACGCCCTTGTCTCTCCGTGTGTCGCGAATGTATGTAAATTTTCGCGGATGTGCCCGACCGCAGGCAGATGGAGTACATTACTACGTACAATGGGAATTATGCATGCCTTTTGTATTATTCCCCGGGCCCTGTGGGTCTGCGACGACGCTCCCGAGTTCTTTTCAGTGCCCGTCTGACTATAATCTTCTCGTGCTCCTTGAAAGGCGGCTTAAGTGCACGTTTGTTTTGGTTAATATTTCATGGGAGCCGGGAAGACGTGTATCTCGGAGGTGGCTTTTTCTCATATTATAGATATGAACGAGCTATAAATGGAGCAATTTCGAATCAGTTTTAATATATTGCAAGTGCTTTCTTTAATTTATTTTTTACATTACCTTGAATCTCTGCATTTTTTTTTTCAATCTTTCTGTTGAGGTATTATGTAGTATCGCTAGAAATATTTATGAACCACGTATATACGTTAGTCAAACGTAAAAAGTGTGTCTGAATTATTATTATTACTGGCTAAAAGGCGAACGCATTAACCCTGCGTTGGTACACCTAGAAATTTTAACATTGCTAATAGTTTGGAGTTTAAGAAGTGGACAATGTGCAATATTCAGAGAAGTTGTTGGAATCCTGTGTCAACGTTTTATAGGAAAAAGGCCTATTACCCGTTAAATAAACAAATAACAATAATATATCCTGAGACTGTATATCCACTTTTGTCGATCTCGATGTGAACACAAAATCAATTTACCATATATTTACGGTACACATCTATCAATCGCATCTTTTTCGAGTCGCAATGCGCAGAACGTCTATAGCAGATAAAAAACATTATCCGTTTGAGAGCACAAATATTTGAACGTGCACACAACGTGGCAAGCGTCGCTTCCCCCTGTTCCGTCGTTTTTCCCCTCGATTCCCTCCGAAATAGATCTAAACGTATCCCGCGATCAAACATAAAGTATATTCCCGTTCCACCGCTTATCCTCCCCCTCCTCCCCCCCCCTCGAGTATATGTGTTTACCTTCCCCGTTACAAATAGCATCCACAACATCCCCCCAGTCGACTTTCGTGTGCTCTTCGAGGGTAAGCCTCCATGAGACGTTCCATCTTACAAGTCTCTTACGAATACACCAGTAACTCTATCTCTTTCTTCCGGTTGTGAAATATTATAAAAATAGAATCTATGAGCTGAATTTACACGATTCGTCTAAAAAGTTTGCAAACTGATATTAGAACAGGAGTTTTCAGTAAAATGATAATGCTCACTGTCATCAAACAACTGCATGATTCCAATATGCGAGTCCTTCAAGGCGTTCGCCTTTTAGTCTGTTGACCAGTTAATATCACTACTAATGCAAGCTCATTAAAGTGTTTGAAAGAGTAACGAACGCACGAAGAAATGTTCCAGACTTATAACTAGTTCATGGTATATCAAAAAAGTTAACGTTTTATACCGCTGTAACGCATTATCGCCAGTGAAGATTAACGCACCAGTCTCGTTGCCGAAGGGAACGATCATTTCAGTTTTAACTTGAATTCAAAAACTTTCAGGACGAACCGTGTATTCCCGCGGGTACGTAGCATCCGTCTAACAACGAAAGAAAGAAGGGGGGAGGTGGCGGGTGGGGGTGTAGAACGGTCAGAGGCGAAACGAGCTCTTCAAATCGTCCAACAACCCCCCGGAGGAATAATTGTACCGTGAGGAGCCACTCCAGTATTACGAACAAAACCAAAAGGGGGGATCCTCCTACTGCTCCTCCCTCTGAATTATCCAACGACGCAGAGGAAAAACTTGCTACCGGGACGGCGGGGTCTTGGCCACCGTTAAATGCGCTTTCGAACGCGCTGTCGTGCGCCCGCGAGCAGGTCCGCCAAGGCAGCTATTTCCTGGCCGGGTCTGCCGCCTCATTATTCTCGGTGATCTTTGTTCTTGCACTCCCAAGCAGCAAGAAGCTGGGCTCTGGGCTGTTTCGCTTTCGTGCGCCACCGCCCGCTAATATTTTCATCATCCACCACCGACACCCTCTCTCCATCATCCCTCGCCGCGGAGAAATATTCTCCGTTGTCTTCTCGTCCAGTCGCTACGAATACAGAGAAAACGGAGGAAGAAAAATTTATTTCTCTCGAAGTCTTCCTTTTCTCTATCCACTCGAGGGAGGATTATCGACGGACGAAAGGTAAGAATGATAGGGAGGCAGCAGCGGGATAGACGGAAAGGCAGAGATCGTCGGTCCCTCGTCGAAAAATGTTCCAGACGCGAAATTTTCCGGAACGATTGTACGGTGCAGACTCTCGTCGTGTCCGTCACGGGAAGAAAGCCGGGAGAAAGATGATGCACGAGATAAAAGGACGAAGAACAGTGTGGATCGAGGTAGGCTGGATGCTCGACGAGTAGGGGAACCCCATGGACGACAAGCGGGAGAGGGGCGGTTAGCGAAGGAGGTACACGAGAGGGTAGAAGGTTCGTCGGTGCGCCAGTCAAAGAGGCGAGCACATAAAGCGAGCAACGTCTAGAACGAGCGTAGGCAGCGAGAGAGAAGGAATTGCCTCTCTCGGTACGTGGCCGGCCCCCGAGATTACCGCTAAATTTTTCGTCGTTTGTCAGCCTTCGTCTCCCTCTCCCCTTTCCTCCTGCGGCTCCTCGCCGCGCTCCATTGCCCTGGCTGGTAATTTCAGGCATCCTATGAACGTTACTGGCCTTTATATGCCCGATACTTCAACGTCCGGGGACGGCGCCACCCTGTATTAGCCCTTCCCTCGGACATTCAGACTGTCGTCCACATTTTGTTTCCTTTTTTCGTATCTTTCTTTTGACCAGATTAACTGAGACCTTAAAGGGGAGTTAAGAATTCGTCTACATGGCGCCCTACATGTGTATGGTTTTGATCACAGCAAAAATGCTTTCATCTAAACAATCGACCGAGTTAAAATGAGCACTCAAATATTTTTTCCGCCCTTAAAAGGGAATTCAAGTCTAAAAAGGTTAGAATTAAAATCGATACAGTTCGAACGTACTCTCCGCGATTTCGCTAGACACGCCGCGTTTTCCTCCTCCAATCGGCTCCGTTATCGATTCGGTTTAAAATACCTCGTGTTCCACCTAAACAGAGGCGACACAAGTGAACGAAAGATACGGATTCTACCCAGGCTTTCCTCTGTATTCGTGTTTTGCATCTTTCCACGAGACGGAATCGCACGGTACACGCGATTCACCGTCGTGAATACCGCGAGCCAGGCCTCGCGACCTGTCCGTGCCATATGCAGAAGCAGCGTCCTTAGAATACAGCCGGTGGTTCGCTGAATAATTCATAGCCTGGGCCGCGTACACAGGCCAGATTCGATTTTTTTTTCCCTCCATTTTCGTCGAAAACTAGTCTCCCCATCGTCCCCCCCGCCTCGGTTCGTAAATTCGGATTTCAATTTGAAATCCACAGTTAACCGACGTTCCGCGTTACGCGGCGGATCAAACGGGCTGGATGTGCATTATTTCGGAAGACGAATGGTCGCTCGCGCGTTACCACGGTCGTCGACCATATTTTCGAAAGCCGGAAATCCTGGGAAACACGGTCGAACGAGCGAACGAACGCGTGGAAATGCACGGGAATCGTATTTTCGTCACTTTTCTGTAACACAATGGAATTATCCGGTCACTTATCGTCATGCTGCACTCAGGGAATCGGAGGGTGTGCCCATTCTGTTTGAAATGGAGAATCGACTTTGGTTAGTAGATCAACTCTTATATGGTCTTTATACAGAGTGGATCACGAAATCAGCTGAGATTGTTCTATTACTAGTTGTTCGGTCGAAAATTTGTTTGGTAACAAGGTTGAAGGAGAAGTATATAAGATGACTGTAACAAATTTGTTGGCAACCCTGTTGAAAATTGAGTTCGTGGAATTCGTGGAGTCCGTGACAGCGGGAGGTACCAGACAAGCAAGATCCACCGGAAATCGCGAAATACACTTCGACGTTCGCGACTTCCTGACGGGAACCGCTCGACTCCATTGCAACCCCTGTCGTTCCCGGAATATTCCTCTGACTCCCACCCCTCCCCCCTCGAGTTCCTCCACAGAAGCTTCTTCAGTGAAATTTTCTCCATCCCGCGGAGATGTATACCGTGGCGCAGAGTTCGAGGCAGCGGAAAGGGAGGGGGGACAGTGGGGATGGCCGCCTTCGGAATTTAGATTGCGTCGTTAAGAAGACGCGGAAGCCCGTCCGCGGCTTCTGACTTTGATTGGGAAAAGCGAACGGAACGATTTACATATTGTTTTCCTCCGGCGTCGTTGCTCCATTATCGTTACGCGGATGAAGTTCCCGTCTCTCCATCCTTCTCTCTTTGTCTTTCTCTAGCGCGTCGTCGTCCCACAACCCCCTGGGGGTTTTCCGTTTCCTCTCCGTTATCGGACGTTGCCACCAACGGGATCCTCGACGTGACTTTCAACCGTGGAATGGAATTCACGGATGGAACGCGAACGAAACGCAACTCGACCGTATATGTATGTATGTATACGGTGCATCCTATTTCCTCCACGGCGATTCGCGGGATCGTTCGCCCACGAAATTTCTGCTGGTGTTTTCGACGAAACGAAATTCCGGCGAGCGTCCGACCGTGACGGTCTCCCTTTCTGTTTGTGCCCTAAGCTTTATTTTACCGTATCGTGTTAACCCTTCGTGGTCATCCGGGATGTAGATAACTCCAACAAAAGTTTGAGGCTTTATATTTCCGTTTTGTTTTGTCAAAAAAATGTAAACATAAGAAGAGTGATAATTTTTTAGTTTTATCGTTAATATCTCGTTAACAAAGCCTCGGATAACATTTTTGGTAACATGTCCGAAGCTATTTTCGGACACCCTGCATTTTAAGATAAAGTATAAATATTTAGTGGTCGACATCCCATGTGGCATATTCCAACCCACGAAAATCGTATCTGCGTGGGTCCTCCTTTCGTCAGGCGACGACGATAAATGGGGTATAAGGAATGGCCGTCGCGTGTACCGGTTCACAGGCGGGCCGAGCGTGATTAACGCCACCGATAAGCGTCGCACCCGGCCGTTCTAGGTGGCGTTAACCTCCCAGTCACTGGGACGCCTCTTATTACCAAGGGTCGGCGTCGTTAAACCGAGGACTATCGTGGAGGACCATCTGCGCTGGCGTAACCTTTATACGTGTTTATACGCCTGGCTACGACCAAAAGGCGCAGCCAATTTTACTGCACCGCCGCCGTAGATAACGGTTGCATTCACCCGGCGGCGAGCCATCGAAGGCTGATCCGAGCCTCAACCCTGATCCTGCTGATAAGGAATCCTGGGTGTTCGCGTGTAATTAATCCCATGTACCACTTGGTGGGTTTGGCGGCAATCTTCCGGCAGTTAATTTTGACTGTGAGATCGGCGTCGAGTAGCCTTCGAACCTCATTTCTCTATATGATTGTAGGTACTAAAAAACTAAATTCCAAAAGAACATGGTTCCTGTAGCGAAATGATTCCATCAAAGCGGTAACGTTTTCGGTTAAATCTGCTTAAAAGTTTTTAAAAAATTTTATTACATTCTTGAACCAATTCGACCGCTACACTCCTCAAACGCGCCCCATGAAGGTTCATCGGCCGTCCTATTCCCCCCTCCTATGACATCCCCAACAATTCCCCGCAATTTCCTATGCGCAAAACATAAACGCATTACCCCGTATTCCCAGTCCAATTTCCGAGTCTCCCTGAAAAATCGTTTATCAGCTTGTTCCAGCCGGCTACGTGTCCCAACTCGATACGAATTCCAGCCTACCGTTTTCTTTCAACGGATCGAGCAGGCTGTAGGGGCCGGACACTGAACTGTTCGTTCCTTTAGCCCATCCCACCTCCGCCAGTTGCTTCGCCAACCTCTTTCCTTTCCCCCCTGGCACCTGTATAGGGCGCTTATCTCGCGACTCCAGGCGCACCTAACGTGCCTCGGCCCCATCGGTCGAGGATCTTCCGAGGCGTCCTCTTCCTCTCGCGAGGATTGCTAGCTCGCTGCTAGACCCAATCGGCCGTGGCTCTGGTTACGGGAACGCGAGAACACGGCCATAATTCACGGTGTAATGGCCCGCAGGTGTGGCGGTTCGAGACTCGTCGTCCCCGTCGTCTTGATTGCGAACGCCTCTGCAAACCCACCCCCAATCTCCACTACCATCCCCCGATACTAGAATCCCCACGGCGCTATTGAGCACGCGATGTTACGTGCCGCTAGGGGGATGGATCGTTAACCGTGTGTTGCTCTTTTGATAGACACAAGATCGCTGCCTGATACCGAAAGGAGCTTCTAGTTATCGCGTCGCGGGGAACGTGAGTGCTTAACTCCTTCCCCCAGCCTATAATTGAATAGGAACACGCGCACGGTAAAAGACTCGTGAAATTTCAACGATAACAGAAAACCATGATCGGTGGATAGTTGTTTCGAGGGGGCTAGGAACTTCTGATTGAACCGATGTGTGCCTTGAATTTGTTCGTTCAGAAGTGAGTTAGTGGACTAGGTGTTAAAAGTGGAAAATCAATGCTGTAATTGTTTGCTAGCTGATATTTCTGCCGTTTATCTTGGAAGCGGTGTGACTCTGCTGATTGTTAATTCTAAATTCTAATAGTTTGTGAGATATTAAGGAAAATGTTGCTTTTCACCCACGACTTTGAAGACGATTTTCACCCCCTAGATGTAAATGTCAGCAGCTACAAAAAAATACATGTAAAGTATTTTTTAAAATACTACTTATCTACCAAATGGCATTAAAATCAGGCAAATCAAAGCCACCTCAGAGACTACGTGCAAAATATACCACAAAAGGAAACTTCCCTCAAAATTTCTCCGAGAATACACACGATATCGCCCCGTTGTAAGGGTAAGATTCACGTGGTGAGCTTGCAGAAGGTGGGTAACCAAACCTTGTGCCTGCTGCACCGAGATAAGGCTTCGCCGCAGGTGAGAACCACTTCGTAGAAAATTGGAGGAGGGGCAGCTGGTGTACCAGAAGCTTCCCGTTCGAAATGGGATCAAGTTACGACTTCCAATTCTGAATTACGCCCCCACAAACCCCTCCCATCGCGGAGAAAATAAATTGATAACGTCGAATGGAACTGCACACCGTCCCCACTCGAAATATCGGGTCTGGTTCGCGAGATTCGAGCCTCGTTAGTGGCGTCAAGTGGATCGTACGGAAAAGAAACGTGTAACAATGCAACGCAATTGTAAGTCGTGGCACAATGAGATGATAAATTATCGAAAATTTCGCGACGCGTATCCATACAACGGGGTACAATGGCCGTTTGAAACGTAACTGGGATGCTGTTCGGCTTCTCCCTCGGTCTAATTCTAGCGAATATTGACACACGATGTTATTTATTTTGAGGGAACAAATATTCATTGGAAATTCCTGGCCAGGGGAATGGGAAACGGAATTCGATGAAACGGGACTGGCGAGGGTGGTATTTGTAAAAATCGCTGGGTACTCGTTCAACGGGTGGATTTAAACTATGAAAATTAGGCGATGAACGTGGTATGCAATCGGTGAATACCGGTCGAGATACGATCGAGCTGAATCGTAATCGAAATTTTAGTGAAAACGCGTGACTTTCGGGCGAACCGGTTAATGTGTCTGTCGACGCTCTGACCGTTTCGACTTTTAGTAAATATTGGAAATGGCACGGTACTATCGGTTTTGCGAGTGCTTTTACCGTTCCCTAATTGTCCGATTGTAACAAATTAAAATGTGAAAAACGGCAATCTTGTAGAAATATAAAGTGAAGGTAACCGATAAGCGCTGCACGTGCAAGTAGTATAAACCAATAATGAGTCAGAGGTATTAGGTCGTTAACAAAAAAAGGGAATTTCTATTGTAAACCCATTTTTTCATGTTTGCATCTATTGTAGCCCTTACTCTTATATTATTGAGTTCATCGTTAAAATAAAAATTCGCCTGGAGAGGGTTAAGGTAAAAAAATCACAGAACTTACTTAACGACCCGATATGATCGAGCCAAGAAACCTAACCTCTCTCGTCGATTGTCACGAATGATTCTCATTCGAATCTAACTAGAGATTCCACTGTTTGGAACTTGAAATATCAAAATTTGTCCGGTTCTGCCATTTTTGTTTTTTTTTTCATAGTTCTATTTGCAGCACGGACAAACTGCTAGCTACCGGGAATAGACGAAATAACGACGTTGCCCGGTGTAAGACGCGGGCCTGGTCTCTCCTGGGAAATCATCGATGTCCTTACCCATCCTTCCTTCCTTCCTTCCTTCCATGGCCCGCCTACGTTCGGTTGCTGCTGCTGCTGCCCCTCCGGCTTTTTCCCTAGCGCCAAAGTAACGTTGCCATAATGCCGGGCGACAAGCATCTCCGGTGGCTTCTTGAATCCGTCGAAAGCGATAAACTTCGAGGACGTTGAATGTACTCTCGTTAACTTGTCGGCCGAAACCGTTCGCTCGTCTTATATTGTACGTCGGAAACGGCGAAACACACCATAAGAGGACAGCCTGAAACCATTTCTTATCGATATTTTATTACCATTTCTTGTATCGTTAATTTAATTGAATTTACTTGAATTGTCTAAGACACGTCCACCTAGATAAGATTCCTGACTATCATAAGATATCACCCATGAAACAAAGTAAATTATAATTGAAACATTCTTGAGGAATAACAAATAGTTCAGAAGACAATTGCGTGTACAGTTTCGAATGGGACATCCCCCAAAATCATTCCTCTTTCGGCTGAAATCAGTAAAAACAATCGACATCACTGCTCAAATTGATACATTCACCCTCGACGTCCACAAAAACCGGAAGTGATTTCCACCAGAAATGGGGATGACGATCAACACGTTCGCATGAACTGACGCACCGTGTGCAAGAAGCACCGTGCGATGTTCATCTCGAATCAAATTTACCGCCGATGGATAAAAATTTCGAGTCCGTTCGCCGCGAGAGTGGCCGTAACCGAGAGTGACTCTTCGACACGAAACGAAATTTCGAAATTACCCCTCGATGTGACGGGTTTTCGAGTGGGGGCGTGGCTCGTTCGCCGTGCGGCGACTTTTAATGACGCGGTATAATAATTACCACCCCACAGTTATCGATTGCTCTGTCGACGCCGATGGCTCGAAGAGGGGTGAGAGGAGCTATCCGCTTACATCTTGTTAACTCCATCCAGTTACATGCATTTATTAGAGCAGGAGGAGGGGGAATAGAGGAGAGAGCTCGTGAAAATGGAAATATCGTTGAAACGGCACGTGAGCAATCACGTGTACATCCGAATCACGGTTATCAAGGGGGCTCTCTCGACTGCGAAAGATGGATCGTATCGCGACAGGTTGTTAATCGCGCGAAAGGAACGATCGCCTGATCAGGTAACTACGCTGCGAATAATTGAAGATTCATCCCCGCG
The DNA here is from genome assembly GCF_001272555.1 of Dufourea novaeangliae. NCBI lineage: Eukaryota > Metazoa > Arthropoda > Insecta > Hymenoptera > Halictidae > Dufourea > Dufourea novaeangliae. Next base: position 179,618 of record NW_015373988.1, on the reverse strand, counting down.
CCACGTGGTCGCTAGGGATGTTCGAGGCATCGGTTGGGTCAATAACCCCCCTTCTACTTCACGGTGGTTGATCGATAAACGGGACCGTCGCGGTGTACAATTATAGACAATGTTCCGGTCGGAAACCTGTCGAACTTCTTCCAATTGTTTCGGAATTTTCGACATCTGCGCGACACAGTTTGAATCCTTCGTACTATGGGCGAACGAGACAGACTTGTGACGTTCGAATGACAAGCTTCTGGTCTACTTCAGTACGAAATATTATTGGAAATTCAGGGTGTGAATTATAAATAGACGGGTATAATGTGATCGATGTATTTTGTTGTACAGGGTTCCTCATTTAAAACGAACCACTCGAATATCTCCGATACTATTGACTATATTAAAAAAAATTTCAGACAAAAGTTAAATGGTATCAGAGGGCACACTTTTCGTTGCAAGATTTAAAATCATCGACCCGAAGCTGGGTCGGTCTCCTGGCCAAAACCAGAAAGACAACGAAACGAACAATATCCTGCCGCGGCAGCATCAGGACGATTAGCATCCGATCGATCAATCAACACAAAGCATCCCCGACCAGAACCAGGATCACCTCTGCTTTCACCTGGCTCACGTGTTACGATAATCGATCGCCATATATCCCCTCCACACCCCCTCCCATGGGATACGTTCAGAATCCAACGTGATGTGCCCACCTATGTATCACCTCCATGGCACATACCCGGCGTGTACGCACTCGATTCAAGAAGATCGAAGAGTGAGTGGAGGGGGTTGAGGGGATCACATCCACCGAAAGAGAGGGGGAACACGATAGAGAGGAAGAACCGACCCCACGAAATTGGGTCGTGGGCTGGTCAGTTCTGAAACACGCGTGTGTGTCGCGACCAGCCAGTATTCGGCTGGAATTCGCCCCATTTACCGTGCACTGCAATCCTCTCTATCCATTCTCTCCCTTCCCCCACCCCCTCTTTCGTTTTTCCCCACCCGACAACCGAGCCAGCCTACACTCCCCCCATCGCATCATTCCATTTATCAGTCTGTCCTCTTCTATCGCGATGATCCTGTCTCCTTTCCGTCTGTCCGTCTTCACGCGTCCAGCTCTCTTTTGCTCCCTATCCATCCAACCCCCAGCACCCCCTTGCAATCTCTATCTCACCGTTCGCCATCTCTCCGCCTGGTCCCACTGTAGGTGTTCCTATCTCTCTGCTTCGATCGTCGGCCAGGAATCGTCTGGCCCCGCCTGGACGTTCCCCTCTTTTGTGTCAGACAGAACGGACACTACAGAGCGACAAAAGGCAATCGGGGCCAATGGGCTAGTGGCACGTACGCCAGACCGGCCGGCCGTTTGATTGACGTCGAACCAGGATGGGAGAGGGGACGTCACACCGCATTGATTGCGCTCATTGTTCCAGCCACGACTGTGTATCATTTGCACCTGCGGACCGGCAATCGCCAGGAAGACAAAGAAAATGAAATTGCTACATTACTCGCGCGAGCGCGATGATCTAGGGGGGGAAATCCTTTTAAGTCTGATGCTGGACCACCCACTCCCGGGAAGCTTTCGGTTGTTGGATCGTGAAAGGAATTCACGATACCTCGTTGGTCCGACGATCAAAGGGCCACCGGCTACCGTCGATGGACGGAGTTTCGATGTCGGATGAAACCGTATCGACGGTGAAACTTGGATCCTGGATGTGGTGGAGTCTCGTTGTTGGTGGTCTGGGTTCCTTGGAGTTTCGAGTGGTTTGCCGTCTGAAGTTCGTCCACTGATTAGTTTTTTTGCGATACATAAAGGGTGTTTTATGAGTAGACTACCGATGTTTATGCATTTACGGCATCTTTTAATTTGGAAAATTCAAGAAAATAGAGGTTTTACTAGAGTTTAGCGGTAAATGATCGAAGACCCCTCGGTATTGACAAGTTGTACTGTTTGGAAAGGTTTCCTCTACAACATTTTCTTCGGTCTTCAATCCTAACAAAGATATTTAGGTATTCCTTTTCTCCTGAATCACTCGGTATGCAAATCCACAAATGACAATCGAAACATAGGAATCATTCCGCGCAAAAGAAGCTGGACCGAAAACCGCTGCATAGTCGATTCGTTCCGCAAACTCCTCGCGCAAGTACAGCCGAAGTAACGCGATACCCGTTGACCAAGAGTGGTGGGAGAGGATGTTGGAAAATCGTAAGGAAAAGTTGGTCGAGCAGCAAGAGCCAACCACAGACTTTCCGTCGGAACTTTTTCACTCGGGAAGATTCTTTTATCGGAAGTATCAACTAGAAGGCTGGCCAACGTTGCACGGAAGAAAAAGGAGGATGATGATGATGGTGGTGTTAGTGGAATCGCTACGTCGACGTCGCTACAAGAGAAAGAAGGGGGTAGGGCGAGGAAGTCGGCAGGTGAACGGAGGCCACGATAAAACTAACGTAGCCGGAAAGAAAGGCAGCCTTTTTTGTCCCGAAAACTCTGCTGCCACGGGCTTTCAGACCGTTTCGAAATGACGAGAGGGGAAGGCTACGGTACGTAGCACACTACTCGTGGGCCACGCTGCGAGATTCCCCCCTCCCCCCTTCCCCAGAAGACAGGAAGAAGGAGGATGGTGGTGGTGGTGAAAGGGGAGAGGAAAGAGTAAGTGAAAGACCGTCCGCCCCGGGGATAAAGTGGAGAGAACCGGAGAAGGGAAACAGAGCAAAGCAGAGAGAGGAAATGGGGGAGAGAAAAGGTTGGGTTCGTCTTAACAGAAGGGAGATACCGCGGGGGTGGAAGTCGACGTTGGAAAGTTTTTCTCATATTTCTAACAATCACCAAGCCCGCTCGCTCGCCCGCCGTCCTTCTTCCTCCTTGTTCCGTGGCGGCCTATTCTTCTCTCTGTTCGGGGGAAATTGAAACGACTAACACCTCCGAGAACTCGACACCGAGTCGACGATGGAGGTGGAGACGCCCGCGTTCCGTAGCACCGACGAAAGCTTCGCCGAGCTGGCTCTCCCCTTTGCTCGCGAAAACCTTTCTACGCGGGGGTAATATACGCGTGCGAACGGGAGATGAATTGCCCCGTCGATCTGCCACCACCCAACCCCCTTGGATTGCGTTTTTGTTGATTTTTGTTTTATTGGACATCTTGCAGATTCGAGAAACTGTTTTTGTATTACGAGTCCGAATTAACATGCTGACTGCCGTAGTGAAAATGGCGGTACATAACCAGACACACTGTAATTTCGTTTTTTAACTCTATAGCTACCAAGGGGGTGGGTTTCTGGGACCCCACAAGCTAGGGCCTGCCAAACGGACCGCTTCGCTCTTCTTACATATCTCCAAAGAATAAGAAGTAATGGATAAAATTTTGTATTTAGAAAATGTTGTATTCTGCCATTTGTGTCTGATATCAGAAGAATCAGAGGAATTAGAAGATCCAAATTAGGACTAGTTTCTTGTGAATTAAAGCTCCACCTTGTCGAAGCATCGGGCCAATTCCCTTCCCTTATCCGATGAACCCAGTGTTTCTGGAAATCTACAGGATGGTACCGAAACTTCCGTAGATTAGTCGTTTTCCGGTTTCTCAAACGCGCCGCCAGACCGTTCCCCGAACCGACCCTGCCAACAGTCATAACGGAAACTTTTCCCAACTTGTTGCCCGTAGAAACTTTTCCCACCGACCCTGTAAAATCGCTCGTGGCCCCCACTCCATGGCGCCTCGTACTTTTTCACGATCGTTCCAACCAGCGTTGGGAAGAGGGGGTCTAAACAACTTTCACAACTTGTTGCCCCTGACTTACACCCGAGGACATGGCATTGGCTTCGAAAATTGGTCGCTCGCGTCTTCTTTTCCTTAACCGTTGCTCCCCTGTGGACGTCATTGTTTTCCATGCGTAGAATTCGATTCTTCGTTGATATGTGTTAAGTAACTTCGAAATTTGATACCTGAAGACAGAGTTAATGACTATTGAAAGTACGAGTCAACTGTTCAAAGCTTCGGAAATCTGGTCCGAAAGCCTTCCTTTCGTGGACCAAACTTTAATCATAGACTGAATCCTCGATGAGTGTTCGAAGACTTCTAGGCACTGAACATTAAATATTCCATAAACTACTAACCTTCTGCTAGCAAACCAAATATCGTTGACTTGATATCACCCAGAATTTCCCAGCTTAATCATTCCACCAACTACACTCTATTCAGAAAATAATTCCCTACCCTGGCTGTCTTATCCAACTTCCCTCGCATCATCGTACACAGCCAAGACATGGATTTTCTAGTCCGGTTACGTAAATGACAAAACGGATTCACCGGGGGCCAAGTGAAAGTCACGAAAATGGTCGGCAGTGGATGAGAAATCATCCAGACGGAAGGCGAAGAAGCTGTGTATCGACCTGGCGACTCTTCGCCCGCCGGCAGGAGCACAACGACGTCGCAGAAACGACGAGCCAGGTCTCCTTAAACTTTGAACCCCTCGAGAGATAGAGAGAGAGAGAGAGAGGGTAAAAGAAAGAGACAGGGTGGAAGCCCTGACTCAGGAGTCCCCACCAGGGACGGGACGAGGTGAATATTTCAGGTGACTCGAGTGTCCTCTAAAATACGCCGATGAACACGTCGGCGACGGCGGCCGCGCAACGACAAGATACCCCAAATTTATCGTGCATACCCCGTGCTCTGGAGCAGGTAGAAGCTGATAGGACACAGGCATTAGCTTCCCCTGGTGTTTCACCGCTAGCAAAAACGAATCACGCGTCCGTGCCAGGGATTAGAAAAACGTCGGGCGTTCTGACAACGATCGTTAATGGATTATGGTAGCGGAAGGTTTTACTTAGTCTTCAGAGATAGAGAGAGAGAGAGCTGAGTTGGTCTGTCAGTGTATGTGGAGAAGAAAATTTTGATGAAGTAATACGTTGGCAATGGATAGGGTGGATTTACTCTTCTTACGACGTGTTGTTGAATTATTGAATAAGAGGATCTATTATTTATACTTTCGTTATTTTCTACTACCGATATGAAAACAGCGTGCCATTTACTTGCTGGTCAATTTAAAGTATTCAAACGCTTCCGAATTTCTCCGCCAGGTAGCGATAGTGAAATGAACAATTCAGAAGAGTCATCTGTAGTTAAGGATTAATTCTGTTCGTCGATTAAATGTTAATCTCTTTATTTTAATTTATTTTAGAATAATTAAAACTCAGTCTCGCGTGGAGTATGAACCGTAATAATAACGAATTGAAGCTAATTACTATACACACATATAAAAGAAGGCTTTTCCGTAAAGATCGTCCCAAATCACATGTCTCTTGATGATAAACCTCACATTTAAACAATAAATCGTACATTCCTCTAATATTGAAAGTTCAAAAACCCCCGCAGTGAAACGATAAAAGGTAATTTTATCAAAATCCCCTAAACAAACCATAAATATTCATCCCCCTCGTTTCGCGTCGTACTTTTTCTCTGAGGCTTGCAGTCGTCGTCTGAATAAGCAGATGAAAAGCAAATTTACAGAAATTCCGTTTAATATTTAAGATTCACTCGAGTGCAGGAGTATTAAATTATTGCCACAGAGAAAAAAGCCTGGCGAAAGAACGACTAGGAGGGGAGGAGGAAAGGGAGAAGGTACGAAGGGGTAGAATCAGGCGGCCGGATCAAATAATTGCTGTCTTGATCGGCAGAGCAAACACGTCCGCCTTCGCGGAAAAAAGGAGAAGAGAAGAAGCGAGGGGTAGAAAACTAGTTTGGCTCGTGAGGAACCACCGGTTCGTGAGACCCAGGGTAGGTAGTCTCTTATCCGTCCTGGATTTGCTCTTCGCTTCTTCCTTTCCTTCATAGTCTTTTTTTCTCCCTCTATGTCGTTTGCCACGGTCCTTTCTCGCCGCCAAGGGCGGCAGAGTCTGCAAATTCAATCTTACCAGCGCGACCTCTACTCACCTACCCACCTACCTGCACACACACACACACACACACAGAGAGAGAGTTTGTTCCGCCTATTGATTCCGAGTCCCGTACTACGGTGGCTCACCTTCGGACCAGTAGCCACATGGAAACTGGCTCTCTACGAGCGAGATTGCGGAACGGCCACAAAAGGGTCAGATTCTGGAAGCAACCCAATTTTTACAACGGAAGGAAACTTGTTCTGAATATAATACCCGTGGCCCCTTTTTTTATATATCAATCCACCCCATCCCGATTCTCTCGGGTCTGTCTAGCGTCCAACGGAACTCTCCCCGGGGTATGATTTACGACGGGAAATTAATCTCTTCGGTGCGCCGGTAATACCAAAGATCAGCCGAACGTATTATCCTTTTAATCCTTCGGAACTATTAATACATGTTCTGCGTTTTGAATGCGGTGTATATAGAAGTGATTATATCTGGAATGAATACAAGTGTGCAGCTTCTGACGGTGGCTGGGGGGTGGGAGGTAGGATTTCTCTGAATAATCGCCGTTTTAGGTTGCCTTACCCTCCGAATACCGAAACCCTTGATTTGAATTTTGCGGGGTCGCTGAGTCCCAGTTACGCTTGATCGGGAATGGTATTGCGGGAACGTGAACTTCGTCGAATTAATTGAGGAACTTCGTTCAGAATGTAGGATTGATGACGTACAATTGTATTATCGCGATAATAAAAGAATTCCACAACAAGTACCTAGGATTCATTAATAAGGGAAAAGCGCTTTATTGAGGTCAGGATGATGCTGGGTCGAACTCGAATAAAGTGCCAGACATCCTTATCAATACGCCTGCATCTTCAACTCGAAGGAACGTCTGAAGTACACAGCTCAGAGAAACGCCGTGGTTTCACGAAGATCCGTGGATTCCACCGAAAGCGTGAGTAACCGTAAGATCAAAGGCCGGATTCGGCATGTTCATGGTTGGGACGACCATAAACGCACGACGCGGAAGCAGAGTGCAAATGCCACCGCTGCTATATGGATGCGCATAAACGGTAATCCACGTGCAATGTGATTAATAATAATTTGCCGGTCGGCATAAGCGGAACCGATTAGTCGGCTTAGCCGAGCGTTATGGTAATTGGGAGCTATTACCCAGCCGAGTGCTCTCTCCCTTGTCCCCTTTCTCTCCGCTCGGAACTTCTCACCTCTCTCTCTCTAGTTATTCTCTGCGCTACCTCTAATCTATCTACTCTGTCTATTATATTTTATTTTCCCATTATATCTATTATTTTTATTCTCTGTCCTTTCGATCGTGGCACCGTTGTGTCGCTTGCAACCGATTCACAACTCGGGTTGGGCTACTTGATTCTGTCTACATGTCTTGGGTATACCCTATTTAGTTTAGCTACCCTGTGCATACCCTACACATTTTATGTACACTTCGGTGTCCTTACAAGTATTAGTAGACATAAGCTGCATACTATGCTTATCGTATCCACCGTCTTTACTTTACCACAACCTGTCTACTTCGTACACTCTAACCATCCCATCTAGCCTATCTGCTCTGTCTACCTTGTCCGTCTTGTCTACTCTATAGTCTGTGAGCGTAGCGAACACTGTTTTCGCTTGGCCACCCTTTCAGTCCTGTCTATCCTGTCTACTCTGTGTACGTTATCTACCCTATGGCCACGTAATATCCGTACCTGCTCTATGCAATCTGTATACCTTTCTTATCCTGTCTATCCTTTGTGATTCTCTGTCGATTCTGGAACGGACTAACACGTAAATTCGTCAACCATCTTTGCTGTTTACACTTCGTACACCTTGTATACTAGTATTTTGGATTGTACGTCGAACTAAGTAACCATTCAGATAAATCCAGGGTTACAATGCACGGTTCACGGAACTATGGAAACGGATATTCCACTCGTCGGCTAAACGGGCCAATTGATCAAACGCCAGACAATTTGCAAGGAATAATATTATCCCCGTCAAATATGAATTGTGTTGAATGTGAACTGAGGTACAATTTATGCGAATTAATCGAATTCTTGTATAACCACCGGCTCTAGCGGCAGTGGAATTTATTAAAAGGTATTATATTATATTTACTGTACATATTTTATCCATTCTGTGTATCTTGTGTCGACGAACTGACGATGACACGGGTATCGTTTGGGAGAACATCGCTGCCACTCGCTGTGTACTCCGACTACTTACCATTGATGGTCATTCGTGTCAGTAGTGTAGACAAAGGACTTATCTGATGGAATAGAGTAGAGGGGGATCTTCCAAGTGAATTTTTTCCTCGGTTCTTTCCCTCCTTCCGGCTTCTCATCTCCTCGTTCCCTGTTTCATTTCGCGATTTGTTTCTACTAAACGTCCAGTTCTCCGCGTATACAAATCCGTCCCTTCATCGAGTCACATTATTCCAGATCGTTCCAGGTCTCGAAGCAATCCCAGGATACTCTGTGTCGCGGAGAATTCCTGTCATCTGTCCAACTCTCGTTCGATTTTCCGCGTCGGCGAGCAAAACGCCCGAGACGATACCGCCGTGAAGACGGATCGTCTGGTTCGATCCGATCTCTCGAGCGGAAACGTTTTTAAATTTCCTCGAGAAGGATCTAACGAATACAGTCGAAAAACAGCCTTCTTATCGACATAAATCGTTCGAGACGACGTTGAAATTGAGAAAAATATAGTCGCAGGTACCTACATACGATATATATGTAGACCACGGAATACATTTCTCGAATAATTCTTTCTATATGGTAGATGTTTACTGTTGCAAATTTTTTATTTGATCATTGAAATACAGACGAAAGGTCGACAAATCATTTCAAAGAACCTTCGAAATATTTCCAACGAACCACATCTTAACTAACGACAAACATTTACTGTTAAAAGTATACAAACCTGTTGTTGTCATAGTACAAGCTATTAATGAAAATGCACTAACTTTTCCCATCAAGGACCGGGTGGAAGTGTTTTTACCCTCGGTTTCACGCTGAAACCAGCAAGTGGTCGACGGAACGCGATCCATTTCTAAGGTTACAGCGGTAATCGTTCCCTATTACCGTGCTTCCTACACACACACACAAACGTGCACACAGAGAAACATACACACAATCCCAGTTACAGTGCAAGTCCATCCCGCTTGATAACTTCCTTCGCGTTCCATGAAGTCAAACGTGGAAAAAGCATCGCTGGGCTCCTTCGTCTCAAGTTTGCCAAGTGTTTTCAGTTCGTTCGCAGTCTTTCTCTTACTCGGTGCAGAATAACAAAAAGAAAGAAACAGAGAAAAGAACCAGGTGGGACAGAGAAGCAAAAAGGCGTCATCCTTTTTCGTCCGCTTGAAACGACCGTTACTCCCTCATTTGCTCGGCCAACATCCGCGCCCGTTTCACGGTATTTCTACCCAATTAAGCACGAATTTTTTCCCTATCCCCCGGTAATTCGTCCATTAACTAACATTTTAATTACGCACGCGGAACGACGGCGAATTAAAACATAACTTGCTAATTAGCCCGTTCAGCGAAGAAAACGGTGATCGATCACGTTCCATATCGAACGATTTAACGAGACTCGACGACGAGAAACGTTCGTGTTTTTTTTTCTATTTGAAGACAAATTTTGCAGTCTATATTTCTATGTTTATGCTTCCAACTTTCCGCCATATTAAAATATGACCGGTTAGAAAACAATTTGGAAGCACTGTGTAAGCGTGGCGTGAACACAGCCTTTCTATATTAATATAGAAATCTAGTAAGAGGAAATTTCTCGTAACATTACGCGAAGAAACGAGCGTAGGAACGTCGAATTAATTGCTCCGAAGGCTCGCGTGACCGTAAAACAGAGGGTTCTGCAGGTGTGGAAGCGAAGGGTGGGGAGGGTTGTAAGGCGGAACGCGTGGAAATTCAACGGCGAATTCGGGGCCGCGGCTACCAAAATACTTGGCTGGAATTAGTAATTAAGTGCTCGAGGACAATTCCGTTGCGCGAGTCAGCGTGACGGTTCTGTAATTGCCGGACACTACGGGGATTTCAATTCGGCCAACGGCCCGGGGATTTGCATACTTTGTGTTTTGTATGCGACTCGCATACTGACTGTGCACGGTATTACGAAATTCGGTCGCGACGCGAAATTCCCATCTCTCTGTCTCTCTCTACCTCTATATTCCTCTGTCCCTCTTTCGCCCCCCTCTATCTCTGTTGCTCCTCTCCTTTTCCCTCGGTTGAACGTCGTTATAAACGAGTTACGAGTCCGTCGTCCCCTGGACGTCGTTATGAGTTCCACGTTTCACCGAACCCCGTCTCTTCACTTATGGACGACGCCGGAGATATGCAATAACGTGTCCTGGCCGTTTCGGTACGTCCATGAATCGTTCCTCCTTTTTAATAGCGCGTCGGACCGGTTCTATCTTTCCCTCTCTCATTTGCTCTGCCGTCCACGGTCCCCTTTATTGGACGAATTAATTTCGTATTATTCGTTCCTTCTTTAGCGCACATTTTTTTTTTCGGGTTCGGCGCGCGCACAGCCCCCGAATTGAATTCAAGTTAAATGAATTTTTAATTAACGGACCAGGGGTGGAGAGGAACGACGATCGATACGGGAATTTTAGACAGCGGCCACACTATCGATCTTCGGTTTGGATGCAACGTGCTCTGGTATCTAGGGGAGAATTGGAGTTTCCCGTGGTTGTGCAATTATTTCGTTTGAGTACGCGAGACAGTTTGTTTGTGGAATACGTTTGAAAGTTTTCAGGATGTTCTTTGTGTTCGGAATAAATGGAGAAAAATATGGCGATGTTAAATTTTTGGAATGTACAGTGCGCGCAGTAATTATATATCGGACAAAATATTTCTAAAGTTTCCTTGACGAATGCATTTCTTCTTTTTATCTTGAATTGCGTCGTCACATTTATGTTTCTAGGTCAATTATAACTGTACTATAGATTTTTAGCTATTTTTTGTTTAGAATGTGCAGTTATGTAAGGTGTACATATTTTTTTACTTTGTCTGGTATAATTAATTCATTATACCAGATACTCCCCCAATAAATCTATCAAACCTAAGTAACTCAATCTGTCTTGAGAGCACTATAGCAGGGTCTGACCACCAAAAACTTATTCTACTTCCACAATAAGTAAACCATACGTGTTTACATTGAGTTATTTCAATGTTCTCATAGACCACTACAAATTTCATTTTCCTCAGAAAATTAACAGAGTCTATCCATGGTCGAATCACTGATCAGTCAAAAGCGTCACCGGCATCGAAGTTTGATCGATTCCTCCAGCAGAATGCTCTATCCGCTCTTAAATCGAACACCACCACACCGCCGCTCGTAGTTTCTTTCGCCAGAGGAAGGGGGTGGGGGGGAGGGGTATGAATACACCGACAATTAAACTGCATACTCAACGGGAACGGCCTGCCGGAGTTATTAGCCTGAAGTGGGTTCTAACGATGCAAGAGGCCCCACGGAGTACTTGCTGACTCGTGTTTTCGCACCCCCGATCAAAGCGTTACGTCGAAGTACCTACCGCGTGTCTGATACACTTCGAATAGGATAACTTGGCCGACGACGTGGTGTACCCCCTCCCTTACAACCCTTGTTCGACAATCGTGATAACCGAAGCGTTTAATCAATCTTGAAACTCGACGAGCTATTCTCTTAACGGGGCACGATCGACGAACCGTGACTCTGGTGGGAGAGAAAGGGCACTGAATCGAGTCCGCGTTAATTTTCTTCCCAAGTTCTTCCTCGTCGTGACTGCATTCATTGCCGAGGAGACGACTCGGTACCCTGGAAACTCATTGTACGTACAACCGAGTCGATTTAATTTCAATGGAATCTCATTATGTTGGATCTCTGAACGTCGGACCCATTAATGTCACTTTGTACTATTTGCAAGTATCGAATACTGATGAGATCGTGTTTATCCCTTTCAGATCGGAATTTTCTTTTAAGGGTAAACAAAATATCTGATTACACCTTGTAACGTAGTAGATTGTTTATATGAAATTTTGGTTTAGATAATATTTTATTACTCGGGAAATTTTGAAATTGTAAACAACCCTTCCACCGATATTCCATCGTTACGAAATCTCTCGCGCAATGTACTACGCTTTCTGCCGAACCGTTTTCAAACCACACATATAAAACATTAAACGTTACACCTCCAAATCCCGTACAAAATACCCACTGTACATGCGGTGGCGATTTTATAGCGAAACAATAAAACATCGTCGCAACGTGACGCGAGTATTTCAGATTTTACGATTATTCGGGAAAAAAAACAAAAACTCAATTATTAGAAATGAAGGGAAACGGGGATTCGCGATGCAATTAAACTCTCATGGCTCGTTGCTCGACAATTCCGTCGTCAACGATCTCACCGACGATCATCCGTTTCGTTCGTGTCATCGTCAACGTGTTTTAAGGGGTAACACCACCGATGATAGGCAAAGAATGATAGGATAACTTAGGACGTGATTTAACAGAAACTAAACAAAAGAATACATTGCAACAAATCTGTCAAACTTGTATATTTCAAAACAATTATTTCCTTTTGTTGAAAAACTTCTTAAAATTTTGTGGGGCCATTCCAAAAAAAAAGGTTGAGCGGAACTGAATGGAAAGTTTAACGTGTACCACCGGTGGTACATGTGGCACGGAACGTGTTTAACAATTTTTAATATTTTTTTTATAATAAGACATTTTTAACATTTAAAATTTAGGGCGGTTACTCGAAAAAAAAAATGTTAAGCCCTGCCCTAGTCAGTTTCAAATGTCTCTCCAACGTTCGAGCTCGACTGAACAGTCCGTTGGTTTTTGTTCGGCAGGTGCGGCCGCGGCGGTGACGTCCGCGGGCGGTCACGGTTTCGACGCACATCTACGCGGGCCCAGTTTCGTCATGGAGCCGCCGTCCAGAATTGAGTTCTCAAATTCGAGCGGTGCCTGGCTGGACTGCAGCGCGACAGGAAGTCCGCCGCCAAACATCGATTGGTCGACGGCGGACGGGCATCCGGTGAACGACGTTTCGGGCGTGAGGAGGGTGCTCAGGAATGGTACACTAGTCCTTTTGCCGTTTCCGGCCGCGGCTTTCCGGCAGGATGTTCACAGCGCGGCGTACAGATGCGTCGCGAGCAATTCCGTCGGCAGAGTGCTCAGCCGTGACGTCCAGGTCAGAGCAGGTAAGATGAATGGACTCTAGTGATTTATGGTGATTGATAGATTACGGGTCTGAATCTTGTATAGTACGTACTAAGGAAGCTATAAACAGGGCCTGCTTTCACTTGTCTAGTCCATATATGTATAGGCCCAGTTATACTTGTCGAGTCATGCAGTCACTATATCCCTACTCGTCTGGTCATATACAAACCCAATTCTAGCTATCTTTGATAATGCTGACCCCAGTCTCTTCATGTCTGACTATATAGAACGTCTATTCCACTTGTGTAACCATGTACAGTCCTGACTCCCCTTGTCTGACCATGTACGTCTCCTGTTTCACTTGTCCGATCATATACGTTCCCTGGTTCACTTGTCTGGCCATATACGCTTCCTATTTCACTCGTCTGAACATATACTGTCCCTATTCCACTTATCTCTTAATATCACCCCACCTAATGTTGCATCTAATTTTCTTTATCTTCGAGTGGTAAATTACATTAACGCTGCTTCTTTTTACAATTTTGATAAATATGATCTAGCAACAACCGTACGCGGTCTAAAAATGGAATGATACAAATAGAATAGCTGAATCAAATATACAAAATTAATAAACTCAATCAGAAAGATCACCCAAACGTTCTCCTCTCCGCCAATGCATGAATGTTCGATTAAACGCGCAGGTAATTGCCCAAATCAACGTTCTATTGCATTGAACCACGTATTTATGTGAGCGCACGTATAAATCTTCATTTATATTCGAAATATTGAATCGAAACGAACGCAATTGAAATCGTAATTTTTCCGTTGCAATTATATGATATTCATAATGTGTTGCATCGAATGACATTTTATATTGAATGTCTCGAAACAAGTTTAAATTTTGGTACGACTGGATTTCTCTGAATTTTTAACGACGCGATGTTTACGCTTTTACATATAATAGGTGGATGGAACCACGTTATTATTATTATTACTGCCCAATTTACACGGTATTCGACTCGGTATATTTAAATATTCACAGAATTTGTATAAATTAATACTACAGTCCGCTGTATTTAAATATGTATTCGCGATTATTATTGTCCATAATTCCGCGCGTACATAAAAAATTAGTCCTGGACACAGTATAAATTACTCATACCGAAGGTAACATCTCTAATGAACGAACTTTAGCAGTTAATAGAAATTATTAAGAAAATACATTCTGGCCTTTCATTTCTACGATTACCGCGAAAAATTAGAACTGTGGATATGCGTTTATCGTCGGTAGTTCTAGTGTTAAAAAACCGAATTTCAATGCATCCGGCTACGTACGGCTCTTTTCACCGTGGCAAACAACGTGTTAAAGAGCGACCCAAGCACAAACGACAAGTGATCCGTCCTGCGTCCCACGCGTCGTTTGTCACACGTAGGGGTCGAAATCACCCTTGATTGCAGGTTGTTTATTTTTCCCATCCCCCTACCCTCCCCCACCCCCCACAGGGCTACAGCGGTCGAAATCTTGAATCGCCGCTAAACGAGGCGAACGAACGTTGATTGCGACCCTGGGCGTGTTCCGAATAATAGGCGAAATAATTAAAAAACCATTAGGCGATGCATCGCCTCGTGTTCCACGGAGGAAGGAAGAAACGAACCACTACAAACGAAGGAAGAAACGAACCACCACCACGAACGAAGGATGTCGTGTACCTGGCCGGATGCAGATGAGACGGGAATCTCCTAGCCTTTCTGTAGAGTGGCCGCTCGTGCCCTGGTACTCGGTGTAATTACCTGTTTAAAAAAAGACGAGAAGGAAGCGGAAGAAGAAGGAGAAGAGAAAAAAGGAGGGGAGAAAAAATGCAATCTGAATGCAAATCCGTGGCAGCTGCGAGGTCGAGCCGACGCTTTCGGGATTTCGCCGACCACTCCCCCCCACCCGCCCCTACTCGCGGCTATAAAGTTCTGGCCTGGACGTGTGGCCCGTTAATTAAAACTTTACTTGCCTGCGTTCCGTTAAACGAAAGAAATTTCTAGTTACCGGCGAGTCGATTCCGGAACCTAGGAAAAATTTCTGCGACCGATAGAAGCAGTTTTTACGGACCGTTCGAGGAAACTTGAAGCTTGAATGGACTTCGAGGGATGGAGAACTTTCCTTGTGATCTTGGTGTGTTGGGTTCTTGTTGGGTCGGAAATGTGTATTGAGTAATTAAAAAGGAATCGAAAGTGATCGAATTATTAGAGATATTGTACACGTAATGTGCATTGTTGTGTGTTTATGTCGAAATTATTTACACATTGATAAGTGTTGTTATTTCCACCCAGCAGAAGATAGAAAGAGAAGCAAAAAGTTTACGAGCATCACAAGCACTTCCGTGGTAACCACGATTTCCCCCCCCTAACCCCCGGCGATAAAACCCACGACGCCATGTGACCGTCGCGAATAGCAAACGCGTCGACGACGCACACTCTGTGTTATCATTTAACCGAGATCTTTAACGAGCACCACCGGCCGCACACATACACGGAGGGGGTCTCAGGGTTTCCATTAATTTGAACTTTCGACCCAGTGCTACGGAAACACACGGCCATTCAGAGGATCCCGGTGGAAACGGCGGGTGTCGCGCTTGCGGCAATTAAAACGCGTTACACGGATCGACGAGATGGGGTTGTGTGGGGGAAGGGGATGGTGGTAGAAGGTTGGTAGGAGGGTGGTTGGATCCGCAAGCGCGATGGATCCCAGGTGATACCCTCGTCTACCCGTCCTCTAACATACACACAGAGAGAAACGACGACCAGGAACACGTGTACACGCGTGTCGAGTTACCATGGTGTATAGGGGGTAGGGGGTGGAGTTGAGGAGGGTGTCACGTCGTTACTCGTCGCGGCCGACAAACCGGGTGAATCTCGACGTCGGCGTCTGGGAAGCGGCGAGGCGTGAGGCGACGCGCGAGCGTAACGAACGCCTCGTCCTCGACGTCTGCCCCCCGGTCGTTTTTCTCCTCTTCTTCTTCTTCTTCCTTTTTTGTTTCTACCGTAAGCCCGGCCAGCAACCTCGAGAGGCACTATACTCTTCCTGGAGATTTTATTTACGGGAAAATTCCAAGGGCGACGCGGGGGCCAGCTGCCGGGGAACGTTGCTGCACTGACACGCAGACGTCGGCGACGATCCGGCGAAGATTCTCTTCTACCCCCTCGCCCCACTTCCGGTCTAACTGTGAAGTTTTCTTCGTGCAGATTCTCCCCTATGTTTCTGTCTTCGTGGATATTTTCTCAGTTTGGTTTTGTTATGTATTTCGGGGGATTTGTCTCTAGGGATGCGTCGGGGGAGGACAATGGGTAAGGTCAATCGTTTCGGTAGCTGATATTTAAAAAAAGTTGTTCCGTTTTAAGGGGTGTACGAATACTTTTGACACCGACTGTAGCTCGAAATTACATGTCACAAAACTCACGATGGCCATTTGGCTCTGGAATTGGTGTGGTAGCTTTTATGAATGGCACAAATCTGGTGTTACTTAACTGATCTTGACCCACCCTATTATCAGTTCAGAACAGAACACATCTGTATTCGTTCAATCGAGAGCCCACCATCGTGTACTAAACTTTATTAGTGAACAAGAGTTTTATAGGTTCTTTTTCGGCGAATTTTCAAAGTGCAGAAGATGTTCGTGCACCGCCTTGGGGATGAATAAAAGTAAATTTAGGGTTATTTGTTCGCAGTGGTGGCCCAAGCATACAAAGTCGACGTGGAGGTGATCGGGGGCGCATCGAGAGGATGCACCGCGGTGTTACGATGCGTCGTTCCAAGCTTCGTGAAAGATTTGGTGCGTGTTGTGTCCTGGCTGCAGGAGCCCTCGTTCTATATTTATCCATCTCTTCAAGGAGGTAAGTTACTTTTCTTGTTTCAAAAAATTTCATTTTCGTTGCAGCAAACTGGATTATTAGTGGTTTGCCGGGAAATGGTCTTGTTTTCTCTTTATATATATATTAAGAACTAAAGCCATTGATGGAAAGAGGGGAGATACATCAAAATGCTGTTTCAAGAAAATCGGCTTTAAAGTTGTCATTAGAGTTTTACTTAATGAAAAGTACTGCAATTAAAACAAAGTTTTTTGAAAGTTTAGTAATATGTTCTTCTAACGTTCTGAAAACAGAGGTCATAATTTGAAGATAATATTTGTTTCTTTACGAGCTTTAAAAACTACATGCCTTCTTTCCATCAATGGCCTCAATTATTCTGTTGTAATTCTTTGCTGTCTACTCACTCAAAAAGAAACATTATTTTAAAAATTGGAATTTCCACGTTTAGTCTAGGAAAATGGCGGGATACTGTTTTGATCTTTTATTCGTTATTCGATACTTTTTATCTAAATAATGAATTTGCCCATCTCTGGTCTAAATTCGCCTTAATATCCGCGCAAATGGCACTCGATTACTCGAACAGCCACTGTTCCACGTCGAAAACCAGGCCACACGATGTCATAGAATCGATAATTTTCATCTATCCACTGCGGACGGATCATTTTGGGACACCCTGTATATGTAGTAATTCCGTAAGTTTTATTATAACATAATAGAATAATGAGTTACTGTTCCATCAATCGTAAAGTCTGGTCCTACACTTTTGGCCGATAGTGTAGGTGCCTCCCTCTGCTCTCGTTGAACGACGATTTTCACGCAAAGTCGAGGGGGCCACCACCAGGGCATATTATGCCGTCGCGCCATTGCTTACCGGGACTAAAATTTAATATCCGGCCACGGGCGTAGCCACGGCCGCCGTTACACTGAAATTTAATATCCACAATAATCTTGCACCACCACCACCTTTCGCAGCGCAGAATGGACGGTGTAGGAATCGCGAGACCACTGTCGTACCAACTGGTCCAGAATGAAAATTTAGCATAGCTGAAATAATTAAAAACAAATTTCTTATATTTTCCAAAAAAAAGAAATCAACTCACATCTCAACCTATTATTAACCATGGAAGATTTAATCAAGAGCTACAACATTTTCAGAGCACCGAATTTTCATTCTGGACCACAGTGTGTCAGGGGACATTGACCTTTCCTCCCCATTTGTTTCAATGCATCCAACCGGCGACTCATTAATAGTCGTAGAAAATTAATTAGATTTAAGAACGTCGACGGTTGTTTCGCCGTTGCCGCCATCCAGTCGGTGGGCTCGAAAAAGATGATGCTACTTCGGTTGTAATTAAAACGGTAACGGCATCCCGGTCCCGCTCGCGCGCTATTAATTAGTAAGCTTAATTAGTAATCCTTTTAATTGGACGCGACGCCACCGCCGCCACGTTGTTAATGCCGTTTCGAGGATGATCTCTCGTCGACCCGTCGCGAATCTTTCCGTGATCTCCGGTTCTTCTCGAAGAGACGGTCGGTAATTATTTCACTTCCGATCTCTCTGGTCTTCCTCCCTCTATCTCTGTCGATCTCGTTTCCCTGTCCAGGATGCGTTTGTCGCTTTCGACTTTCATCGTTTCGATAAATTTTATAATTGTAGCCCGGGCACGACGAGACGGGAACCATATTCGAACCATTGCTGATAACCGACGAAAAGGGACGGAAAAAAGAATCGAATGTATATACAGGGTGATATGACAGGCCCTTTTAAATCGATCCCCTCGAATATCTCTGAAATTATTTGTGATACCGGAAAGTGTTGTATCTCAAATCCATTTGATGTCCTTACTTGCAGATCGTGCAAATTATTCACTCGCGTTGAAAGCACGATAATTTTTAAACGGCCCCAAAAGTAACAGTCTAATGGGTTGAGATCGTGCACTTCATAACTCAAAAACTAAGTTATACGGGACATATGTTCATACGACGTTTTTTACTTCGTATTAGTGTGTAGATTTATGCCCTGAAGTATTGACATGCATTTATGAATCACCCTGTATATGGGGTGCTGGTTCGTTTCCAAGAGGCCATTGTCGTTCGGTTTTCGAAACGAGACGCCTCTCCCCCTCCACGTACCAGCGTAACTTTTATACGACGCTGCAAAAAAAAAGGACACCGTAAAAACCCACGCTGCGCTCGCAACACGAAGATATTGGCGCGCGTGAAACTGCCGCCTGTTATCGTATGCTGCATAAAATTCCGCACGAGTATCGCTCTGTTACCGCCGCTCTCTCTCTCTCTCTCTCTCTCTCGATCTATCTATCTGCCTGCTTGGCTCACTTTTCGAACCAGACGTTCGTATTTTATGGTTCTGCCTATACCGTTGTCTTCGGAGCTCATTGGGGACTAGTAGATATCTTCAGAAATAATAATAACAATATTATTTAATTTAATGGGAAAATCCCTTCTTCCCTATGAGCAGCGAACGGCCTTAGTTTCCCAGATATTGGGACCAGGACTCCTCGTTAGATCCTTAAAATCCAGCCTTTCTATACACTGCCCGTTTCTCAAATATAATAAAATAATCATCTCGCATGAATTCAATCGAGTCGTGATAGATGTCGTACGAAAAAAAAAAACGGAAATAAGAAGACTGTAACAAATCCGGTACAAGCCCCTCAACGCGATTCCAATCGAAAGTACGACGTGCCCGGGATACCAGACGTCTCGGCGCGAAATTAAATTCTGCCAGTTTCTGTTGTCTCTTCCGTTTCCGCCGATCGTCTAAGCTCGCGCTAGACGGAAAGCCTGTTTTCTGACCGGAATCGTAATACGACCGCGCACAAATCGAAACAATGGTGGCCCCTCCTTGCGATCCCCTATACACGTACCTATGTATGTATATCACCGTTGCGCATCTATCAGGATCGGTTGCAGTTAATTCCGCGTTCCAACGTAGGGCTCACGTCACTATACTACGAAGAGCTAACTGAAAGTTTCTTTCTGTAGGGCGAATTGTTGCGT
This sequence comes from Dufourea novaeangliae, assembly GCF_001272555.1. Lineage (NCBI taxonomy): Eukaryota > Metazoa > Arthropoda > Insecta > Hymenoptera > Halictidae > Dufourea > Dufourea novaeangliae. The sequence goes on along the minus strand of NW_015373988.1, from coordinate 159,712 downwards.
ATCTACAATAAACCAACAATAGAAGGACAATTCAAATATTTGTAAAATCCTTTACAAAGAAATCAAAGAAATCAATTTGAAATATGTATAATAAGTTTTTGGTTGTAGCAACGTTCCTGTCGTCTTGAAGACGATATTTAGATGTTGACAAATTTTGGGTGGGCCAATGTTCTATTATCATTGTAAATTTCATAGCTCAGCTAAATTTATCTATACATAACAGAAGAACACCATTTCTTAGGAGAAAAATATGTCAAATCGACACAAGCGACGGATGAGGGTTAAGTAGAAACAGCCAACGATAGTCAGACACGCTGGTAACGCACTGTGAAACACACACAAGTGTCCAACGAATCGACAAATTAGATTTTCTAACAATCTAAGCTACCTACGAAACAGTTTCATTCTACACATTCGATTTATTTTCTTCCGGTAAAATTTCAGACCGTCATCGAACGTTTCCCCCGATGTCGGTGTTAGACATTGAAAATTTCCAGGCGAGAACGGAGGCGAGAAGTTTTAATTGCTCCGCGGGCAACCACGGATTCAATTGTCTTTCGCGTCAGAGTCGCGGCAGAGGGAGCTAGTTATTGTAATGCGTTTGAATTAATTTCTTCGACGGTCGTTTACTCTTGCCGGTCTAGGACTCGTTAAAAGGTAACTCGAAGATAAAACGTTATTGGTACAATGGTTCTCCGTTTCATTGTGTTGCCTGCGTCGGTAAACTGTTCGCACGTATTTCTATTTTTTCCTCCCTTCTATTTTTCGCGTATAGTTCTCCAGTAATGTTCGAATTGAACACTTTCACCGTGAATAAGCATAAAGGAATGTAACACAAACGCGATCCCGTACACACACTTTTACATTGTTCATTAAATGAACACACAGGAAGAGACGGTTCTGCTTTGTTTTCTATTACCTACAGGGATATCGACGGGAAATTGTACACATTAATTGGTCGTGTTTGTATAGACGGTAATGTGAAAATATTGACGGCCCCGCGATTGAAACGCGCGAAGAAGAAATTGTCAATTTCATAACAATCGAACGAACGAAGATGACTTTTTTTTCTGTTGGTTCTGCTCGAGCATTCTTGTTTACATTTTCTGCTAGCAACTTCGTGACAACGGCACGAAATAAAGAGATATCTTTTCGAATTTTTTTTGTGACAACAGAGTGTATGTCGTAGTCAAAAGTAGGAACTGCTGAACTATCAAGTGTTATTTTTTCAACCATGGTCACTAAAGATTTATGCAAAAATTTTATAGAGACTTTAATTCTTAAAACAAAACATTCTTCTTACAAAGCAACATCAAGTTTCGAGAATTTCAAATTTCGAAAATTTCAAGAGTTTCGAAATCTCATAAATTTTCTCTTTCAAATTTCAAGAATTTAAAAATTACGTTCCAGCCTCACCCCTAGACAAAATGCACAATCGAATTCATCCTAAATAAATTCTTGGTGGAGCTTCCAGCCAGCTCGAACGGTTATGCATATTTCTGTGAGCGTGACGTATCCATCTTACTAATACCGCCCATGGTCAGGCCGCACGTAATTCGAGGTAGCCGATGTCGGTTCTCCACCCCCGTTTCGTACATATACGCGTATGTACGGACTATACATAACATACATACAGCGGCCTATCTACTTTGAATAGATCCCAGGGTGGTGGGGGTGGAGAGTGGAGGGGTGGCAGGCGTGTTGGTTAGGTAGCATCGAGTGTAATACCGAAACTACATAACCCATCCAAGCCGGCTGACTTGGCCGACAATCGCTATTTAGGAGAGGCCGCTTATCTCAGCGGCGGTCTTAGCCGTGCTAATGTCTCGTGGCCGAATCTACTCCGACGGCGCGTGGATGCAATAACCTGTACGGAGCCGGAGATAGAGGGACAGTCCGTTAACAAGAGAGCCGTCTTCCGAGAAGGGAAGGAAATTAAACGGGGGAGGGGTAGAAAATGGTCGAATACCGACCGAGAGAGAGAGAGAGACAAGATACAGAGAGGAAAGACAATGGTGTTGTAATTTTTGGAGAACGAATGTGTATATGCATATTTCAGGTTTCTTTTGAAAAGGGATTCTAAGAAATTATAACAAAGAAATTATAAAAAAGTATCTTCCAAGTTTCATTAAAATCGGTGTTCGGGTTCGTTCCCTTGTAAGAATATCACAGTTAACGAGAGTCAAGAAAATGCGATACCATATCAGGGACGGTTTTCCTCTATACGCTAATCTTGTAACCGTGAACTATACATGTTGGACAATTCCCCGACTAGTGGAGGAGGTTTCGCGAATGTTTAGGATAACTACGGTCATTAACGTTGCTCCGGCTTATCTAAGGAACGAGAGAGCCCCGAGCTTAAACCGTGTGCAAGAACGACTAGATCGTATCCGACGTCGTCTAGGACAGGCAGGTGGAAATCCCGGAATTAGCATAATTATCGTAAAGGTAAAACTCCGTTCGATAACGAACGGAAAAAGTATCGTTTCGTCGGGCAATACCACCGGTGATTCGGTGGTTTCCGTGTTATTAAAGATAATACTGAATAGCGTGTACCGGTTTATTGGAAAACATCTGGACCAATTACTGGGCAAGTTTCGTTAGATATGAATAATACTGGAACTTGAGAAGTTTGCGTTGTATTCCCGTTGGTAGGACCGAGTGTATGTCTGTTTACGATAGAATTGTAGACTTTAATTTACATAATTTTCGTCGACATATAAAAGAACTGTATCTAGCAGTAAAATGAATGCTATGTGTCCCGATTGATTCCAGATGGAAAGTTTCATCTGCTGCCCACGGGTGAACTACTTGTTCACAGCTTAGAATTCAGCGATCAGATCCACGGATACAGGTGTCGAACGATGCATCGTCTCACCAGACAGGTCGTCGTCAGTTCGATAGCCAACATCAGGATAGCTGGTAAGTTTCACTCTAACTTACACAACCGTTCCACTAACAATTAAGTATTAGGTGAGTGCGAAAGTTTGATGGGTTTTGTTCTAAAAGTGTAGAGTGTAGACCGATAGTAATTTCAATTATAATTTAATAATACCACATAATAAATTCCATAAGGATTCTTTTATAACATTTGCATTTTCAATGATAATTTTTTATTCGAAAGAAAAAAGTATTTGGAACATTATTATGTAGTGAATTTATATGTATACATAATTGAATTATATTAATAAGGCTACAGTTTACTGTACAAATAAATCACAAGTGTTTCTTTTGTTTTGTAGTGTGTACCTATAATAACACTTCCGTGAACAAAAAGAATTAGCGGAACTTCCCGTAATTACCAGACGCGTTAATCAACCACCGATATTTTTTGCGCAGACCACAGAGGGGTGATGCCTCCGGTGATTCTTGAAAACTCCGGCGTTGTTCACGTCGCTCAAGATGAATCAACGTCATTAGTCTGCGTGGCGCAGGCCTGTCCCACCCCCGAATATCGGTAAGTTCCTATACCCCGAAGATTAATTAAGGCAATCTCGTTCGGGGGCCATCCAATAGGCAGGAGCTGAATCGGCCAAGATAGCGCTCGACTTTTATTCACGAGAATGTTGGTTAAGTGGCTGACTGAATGTAAATTGCCACCGGTTGGAACGTCAAAATTGAGAATCGATAGCGTCCATTTACGGATCCGTTAATATAATTATTGCAAACCTTTTGAATCAGTAGAATCTCCCAGACTCTTAAATTCCCTCTGGAAAATTCACAATATAATATTTATTTAACCGTTTTTTCGAATGAAATAACAGACGGGTTTATCTAAAAACGTTCCATCCAAGCGAAAGTGTCTAACGCGGATTTATTCGTACTTCCTGCAAGCTTTCACGGCGACCGTACGTCCTATTCCAGCGAAGCTTCAATAATATTGTTTCGAGACAGCCCGGTTCCGTCGTCGAAAAAACGCGCTCGGGCGCGCACACGTCTTTGTGCCTTTGAAGCGAACGTGTTCCCCCGTCTGGATACCACGGAGTTTCCCGTGTATCGTGCCTACAGAGACATTTCTGTCCCAGGTCCTTTTTTTTTTTTTTTTTTTTTTTTTTTTTCAAACTGGTAGAAGTGGAAGAAGACGTCGAAATGGGCGAAAAGCGCGACGGGGGAACAGGACGGCGAAACACAAAAAGCAACGCCTACGAAGCGTTTTCCTCTAATCTGTCGCGTTCTCCGTCGAAGGGTAAAAAGAAAAGAAAAAGAATGGAAGGGGACAAAGAATTTTCGCGTTGGACACGATGGCAGGGAGGAGATCAGGCTTGAAGAGGAATGGGAGGGGGGCAAGAGGGGAAGATTGAAGACGGGGAATATTCGAGGGTGGAGAAGGTAAGTAAAGGAATAAGGACTGGGCGCGACTTTGATCGAGGAAAAGTGGGAGCACTCGAACGTGAAACCTCGCGAGAAGCGGAGCACAATCGGAAACTCTCCATGTCGCTACGGGTCTACAAGGAGTCCTCCAGACCCTTTTTCTCTCCTGGGGATTTCCGGATCTCCTTTTCCCGGCGGCCGCCTGGGCGCATCCGCATGCACCAGGCCGAGAAATATAAAGCGAGAGAAGGAAATTTATTGGCAATATCTGCGAGCAAACCGGCACGGAGCACAGTGTGGTTCGGAGATCCGGAAAAGTTGGCAGAATTGTAAAAAAACAGATTTTTTTAATCGGAACCCGATAGATAAGAACATATTTTTATATTTTGAGTATGTTTGCCTGTAACTTAAGATGAAAATTTCTGTTTTCAAACGTTTTTGCATATCTTTTGCACGTTTAGATTTAAAGTCCGATATAGGATTACTTTTTAACTCGCTAACTGCATTTGTCCTAACTAATATCTTTAAATATTCGAGAAAACGAGGTTTCATTAATTTCTTTATGCTGTTCTTGTTTTTTTTTATCGTAGGACACTTTAATATTGGAAACTGTTTAAATCGAAATTATTAGTATTTTTTTTTTCTATAATTTTTTTTCTTTATCTATAAAACGGAGAAATGACGAGAAGGAGCAAAAGTGGAAAAAGCGGATAGAAAAGGTATAGAGTAAACCAAGGGAGGGGGTGGGTTGAGATATCCGTTGAAGGAGAGTTCGAGGACCCGAAGGTGGCTCGATCGAAGGCTGTCAAGAAATTGGGAAGCCAAAAGAAAACGAGGAATCTCCGGGATAAATGCTCGCTCCGCGGATGCGATTCTCGATGTCGTTTCTGGGTCGACGTACCCGAAAAGTCAGTGAAATTGAACATCTACCTCATCCCGCGTCCCGTCCTTCCTCTGTGCCGTTCCACCTTTATATGAAAAATTAATCACCAGGCCAAGAGCTAGGATAAAATCCTTCGGTAAATCGGGATATCTGTGGGTAGAACGAAAAGGGGTTGTATTGTGGTTAGTTTTAAGGATCGGGACGAGATCGACGTTTTTTTTTTGTTTCTTGATGCACTGGTCTCGTTGGTGAACGAACGATCAACAAACCCATCATTCGACTGTGCCTATTTATATTCTATTTTATATTGCTGATACGTACATAGATATTTATATTTAATTCCCTGAATTTTTTATATTGCTGATCAATAAATCGTTTTTTCTTCAGATGGTACGCACAAACCGGCTCCGAACCAATGCTGGTACACTCTGGACCAAGGACCAAGTTGCTGGGTTCCGTCCTAGCGCTCGAAGCGGTGACACTGGAAGACAGTGGAACTTATCGTTGCTCCGCCTCTAATCCCGGTGGCGAAACTAGCGCCGAAATTAGGTATAATCATCTACTCAAATCATTCGAAATCCCTTAAAAGATTGCAATCGGAAGGACCACTGAAATTCATGGCCCTGGTTTCTGATCTACCCGACCATAAGCAGTGCTCTATGAACAAAATTTGCTACAAGCTAAACGGAGTTACCCCCTCATTCTTCATTACCTACTACTAATTTATTATTCACATTTAATTCCGATTCATCGAGATAAAACAAAAATAAAGTATAATAATAGTACAACAGTGATATGTATATCATGGAAGAAAGTTGAAAGTATTAAAAGGCACAATAAGTAAGTAACCTTCTTCCATGGTACATCATTATTCCACTATTATTATAGATAAGAAAACAACCCAAATAGTGTTTGTTAGCGTAAAATTCCAACCCCTAAAATGTGACGTCCGCAATTCACGAAACGGCCCCGGACATTTCGTGGCACCGCCAGTCGACAAGCCAGGGACTACAAACGTAGAACTGTTCTTCAGGCTCATCGTGACCGCCCCATTGCACGTAGAAGTGACCCCGCCGTTGCTGAGCGTCCATTTGGGCGGTAATGCCGAATTTAGATGCGAGGTCAGCAAGCATCCGCAAGCAGGACAGCACTTTGTTACCTGGTACAAGGATGGTCGTCAGCTTCCGGGGACCGGCAGACAATTAGAATTGTTGAGGCTCAACGGAATAGGCAGGGAGGATCGTGGAATGTATCAGTGCATAGTCAGACGGGCGGAGGGCGACACCGCGCAGGCATCCGCCGAACTTCAATTGGGCGGTACGTAACAAATTAATTTTTCTTTTTCTCGTTTGACAGTCAACGTGTATTACAATGACAATACAGCCATCAAATCGATCAGTCGAAACAACAAATTTAGAATTACTCTCAAAATGACAAGGTCCCTCGAATGTTCATCGATCACTCACCATTTCGAGAAAAGCAATTTCAGTGGGTTTCTCTGGTCATGTGGAGCAGTTTTCGTATACACGGAAATACTCCAATGCACAAGCGAACCGTCGTCATGGGCTCGGTTTGATCCAATTCATTTCGATCGCAATTACTAAATTCCACCGTGCTCAGCTTCATTTCGACTTCGAACTGCACAAAGGAAAATTACATGGAAAGTTGCCGTGTGCAGTTTCGATCGGAATTGCAGATGAGGATGGGTTTCGAATAGGGTCTATGCATACGTATAAATTCACTTTTCCCGGTTGCGCTTCTGCAACCCTTTGCCGAGGGCGGCAAAGTAAATTGGGTCACTCGCGAAGATTCATTTTCCGAGACACCTTCATGCTTCCGCGTGAAGTTCAACCCGTCACAATTACCGCGTGTATTCTTCCTCCGGTTTGCTTTGCAAAATTTTTCATCAATATTTATTAACGAACTCCGACGAAATAAATTCGCGACATGGGTAAACAGTTCTCGTGCTGAATAACTGGAAAAAAGTAAATATTCATACCGATCGAATCAATTTCGTCCTTCTTGGGACGACTGCAGATTCTTATAAAAGGAGTGATGGAAGTATCATAGACATGCACTGTTCCAGAATTTTAATAATTTTCACAGCAGTTTACGAACTCGTTGTTTTCGACTGTTTTAATCGATTCAATCAAATTATTCAAGACAAATTATCCTTCCCTCTTCATTTAACCCGAGCAATTCGTTCACTGGACCATCGAGTGTCCCCATCGATCCACCCCGTACACTCACCCCCCCAATTCGCCCGCCGAAATACTTTCACCGAATCGATACGACCGCGAATCTGGGGGCCGAGCGAAGGTGTTAGAAGTGACACACAATACACAGCGTGGAGAGCGTCAAAGTGATCGGTAGCCAGCGTTACCGATCGCATAAACCCTCGGAACTCGATTATCGTGGAAAGAGCAAGTCGACCACGTGGCCCGTTACCTCGAGAGCGCGGGAGCCGCCTCCGCTTTGAAGTGGAAGAGGCTTCTTTCACGGCGCTTTAGCCACTATCCCTCCCCCCACCTCTCCACCCTCTGCACCCCTCGTCGGTCACCATCCACCCCCTCGTACGTTCAATTCCGTACCGTGAAACTCTCTTTGGTAACCGCTACGTTGTATCTCTCTTGCCCGTTTGCCCTACATCTGGACCGCCCAATTATGTGTATGGAGGAGCGGCGTATGAAAGAGGAATGTCCCGTCGAGGAGTGGGGGGTAGGGGGAAGGTGCAAGGGGGTGGCGCCGGGGCAAAGGGGCGGGGAGGGAGACGCGGAAGAACCTGGCCGGGGAGGTGGGCCTTTGAAACAACAATGAAGTTAGCGTCTCTCGCTCGTCAGCGTCGGTAATGCACAGAATTTACGTCAAAGGGAATTCGAGCAAACGGTGCCATGGTAAGGACGCAACGTGGCCTGAAGAGAGACAGAGAGGGAGGGACCAGCTCGTTGCAATTTCGCGGACGGCAAAGGAGGTGGGGCTGGCGGGTACGGGGGTACACACCAGGTAGTAGCCTGTAATACCACGATCCGTGGGGCGAGGGAGGGGGAAAAAGAACGTCGACGAGCCAAGTTACCGTGTTTCGTTGTTACTTGTCGGTGCATCAGGACCAGGGAACGACTTGTAACGAGGGCGTATACCGTGCGCTACTCTATACATCGACCAACCTACAGCGAGGACAAAATATATTGCAATAAAACATTACTCCTCGATCACGAATATCCTTGAAACACATATTCCCTGACGAGCTCGCGGCCATCTTTTAATTTTCCACGTTTCGCGCGGCTGCAAAAAGGGGCCGACAGGATAAAAAGGGACTATTCACGAATTTACGTATATTAAAAGCCGAGGCAGGCGGTGTGAATATTACGTTCCCGTACAAAATTATGGGGCTCAGTGCGTCATGAAATCCCCCCTCTTGCGAACTCGCCCGACCGCCTCGTATTTTGTCCACGAATGAAGATTCACGCATTCGAGAATACGCGTCAGTCTGTCAACGTTCCAAAAATCTCGGAATTTTTTTCGTTAAATTGTAATTGTGCGCAACAGAGTAAATCAGAATTAATATGCAAGTACTCTATGCAAGCTCCTCGACAATTTCTTTCAGCGTACTACACCTGGACGGACCCCCTCCCCCTTCCCCCATTTCCGTTCGCTTTACCGCGCAATACCTTTCCTCATGGCACAGTCACACCGGAACACGAGCAGCAGCGTTTCATCGACGTCCAAGGACGAATTCTCGCGGATACGTTATCAACGATCGCTCGGAGGCATCGAGACGAGGTTCATCAATTTCCTCACGGATCCACGATCACCGTCTACCGGGAGAGGACCCCCGGCCGTATTCACCTAGGCGAGAGATGTACTCGAGCTATCTCCTCTCCTTCCCCGTCCCCCCTCTCCCTAAAACGACAGAACTGTCCTTTGTAACGCGACTGCCGAGCATTTTTTAATGACGACGAAATCGACACTTTTAATTACGAAGTAGTCCCTCCTCTCGTCCTTGCCACGCCCCACGCTCCTAGGAAGGTTCCTCTCCATTTCTTCGATCTTGGGACTCTCCTCTCCCATTTCCTCTTCCTATCCCCTCACCACCCTCTTTCTTTACAGCCCTTTCCTCGTTCACCTCCTCCCTTCGTCGTCGTGTCGTCGTCGGGATAGAAACATCGAGAGACTAAAGAGAAGAAAGAAAGAAAAAAAACAGAAAATATTTCCCTGCGCTTCCATCGCGGCGAACCCATTGTCTTTTCGTTTTCTATCGAGGGGGGCGCGCTTTCAGGAATCCAAGAATCTCTGAGCTGGGTCTTTCACGCTCGTGCCTCGCGAGCTTCTTTCTTCGAACCAGCTCTCTCCTCTACTCTTCCGTTGATACACCACCCCACACGTTTTCCATGTTCCACGATGATAAAAAGTGTATCCATCTTAACGAGATGGGATTCGATTGCGCCTCCACCTGTCATTGTACCGGGTCGAATATACTCGGGAACCTGATATCACTGACTTCGACTCTGAATTTCACTCTCTTTCGTTTCGTCACTACCCACTCTACTGTATCTCCTCTTGGTCTTTACATGTATATTCTTTTCATCCCTCGAGCCCCGAATGAAACCACGCTATTACTCTCGGCTGATCGAGATCTCTCAGTCGAGCACGGAAATACCGGCGGCGTGCCTGTTAAAAGAGAATTTTGTCGCGTCGTCTCTCCAGCACGCGCTTCTTTCGATATTCCTTCGTACGACGAGAGGCGCCGCGCGATTTTTCCGAGTGTGCTCGTGATTCCGATGATTCTTTGAAGTCCCGTCTCGAACGCGGAGGCGTGAAAGTGTCGCGCTCGGTAAATGAGAATGGAGGGAAAAGGGTGGATATGGATATCGAGGAGTAGCGGTACTGTTTCGGGTGCGTAGAGTCTACGATTTTTCTTTTTTCTTCTTTTTCGTCCTCTGTGGATCGCGCGTACAAACGCCTGAAAGCTGTTCGGGGACGTGTGCACGGATACGTGTCGTATAATCGATGGAAGCACTTTGATTCCGGCGTATTTTCATTCGCAGACCGAATATATGTACTTGGAACCGATGCTTTTGAAAGTGGAAACTGTTGATTTTAATGTTCGACGACGATTCTGAAGGCGTTGCACAATTGTTGGATTTTTAGTATACACATAGGGTGAGTGACCCAATTATAGACAGATTAGTGACCCGGCGAGCTTATTTTTCTTGAGAAATAATAAGGAAATATTGATAATTGTTTTGTTTCTCGAACTCTCTATTGACTTTCATTTTTCGGGAATCTCCAAAAAGGAATTTTTTATGGAATAATTGAAAATTAGTGGATTATCGCCAAAAAAAAACGATACATTTTACCGGGTTCCTTTTTATTTCAGATGCGCCGCCGATGCTGTTACATTCGTTTATCTCGCAAACGATGCAACCTGGACCAGCCGTATCCATGAAGTGTTCTGCGGCGGGAAACCCGACACCGCAGGTCTCCTGGGCCTTGGACGGCTTTCCACTGCCAACCAATGGAAGGTAGGAGTTTCATTTAATTATGCGACATCGAACGCCGTGGTGAACTAAAACGAAACAAGAGTAAAACGATCTATATTAACGTAGATCTCTTAAAGTATTTATTTATGTATAGTTTGCAGTGGTCATATCTTTGAGGAGATAAATTAATTTAACCCTTAACTGCAGACCACTCGTCTCGGGGACGGAATTCGAATTTTTCTCTCTCCACCGTCATCTAGTGGAAAATTTCTGAAGCTCTAGTCGTTCGAATACCTTTAATTAACAGTAAAGGACGCACCATTTCCGAAGCTTTAACGAAAAATAACGTTCAGTTGGTTATTAAAAGTATCACTCGTTGAAACACAGGAAGTCATTCTGCGCGATTTTTCTGGTTCATGTGTGATCGAACTGACAGTTTATTCTGGCTTTTATTGATGGCATATATAAAAATACGGTAAAAGATTCTAACAACATTTCAAAAAACATTGTCGATCATCTCGAACAAACTAGAATTCTGAATGGAGTATATAACCATTTATTTAATTCTCATTTTTATGACTTACAGTTATATCATAATTTACCCTTCCGTTTTATTCGTCAATGATTTTATTGAGCCCCGCACGCTGCTGGGCATTCTATCGCGACCTATGTGTAATTAAAAGTACGTTCCGTTGGTAAAAAAGTTGCTTGTTCACCGGGACGGCGGAGTCGAGCGTGTGTTAACCGTGGAAACATTTGTAAATTAATGAAGGGAAACGGAAATTCTGCCGAATGTACCCTTTATTAATTAACGAATATCAAACTGGGACCTTCTGTTGTGGACATGATAAAATTTATCAAACCTTGCCGGATTTATTCGGTTCAGGGATCTTGCTCGAAGTGAAATCTGTATCGTAAAAAATCTTGTATATAAAAACGAGTATGTTAAGTTATTAAAATGAGCAAATGATTAAATAATGATTTTTATCAATTTCCTGTTTTACATTCAAACATCTTCCGCGCCATTAGGTTAGAAATTTTCGTTTACGTAATAATGTTCATTGACTGTTGAACTCTGTATCTTTTTCCTTTTAAGTTGATTAATTATATTTTTCAATTTTTCCAATTAAAATGTGTACGTTCTAAAAAGGCGTAGATATTAAAAAGTCTAATTTTCTCATATGCCAAATATTTATTAATCTTATTATCATTTAAAATTCGACTTTAATAGTTGCGAAATTTCTTAAAATCGTGAAATGTATCACAAATAGAAGAATTCATATTTATACTTTAGGGGAGTTTTAGAATGAATTGTTTAGTGCATTTCATGTAAACGGGTACCGTTGTGCGTGTCCATAGGTTTGTCATAGGTCAATACGTGACAGTGCACGGCGACGTCATATCCCACGTCAATATCAGCAACGTGATGGTGGAGGACGGAGGAGAATATTCTTGCACCGCCGAAAACCGTGCCGGAAAAGCCACTCACGCTGCTCGTCTTAACGTTTACGGTACATTGAACTCTAACTTTAGTCGTTAAAGTCACCTGAGAACGTTCAAGAAGTATGCACCTTGAAATTCCCATTTAAATATATTACATCCGTCTAGGATTAAATGGATCATCTGAATGTTAAATTTGTCTTTGTCGTTCAAAATTTCAGGAACAACCGCGAGATTTACTCTATGTTTCGTCGTTTAAGCGGAAGATTTTCTAAAAATACTGAATTAAATCGAAATACCTATTGCCTAACGTGAAATCTTAGTTAGAGTCGAAGTAGTATAACCCTGACTTTTCGATTTGTATTTATATAAGGAATATGCATGTTGCGGATTGTCCTATCTTTTTGGGACACTTTGTACATAAACAATTGAATTTGAACATAACTATAGCTGACTTTATCATGCAAACTGTTTAGCCATTTAAGGATCATCAAGTTTAAATAGAACACGTCGATGAATCAAGCGTGGACGGCATGAAACAATTTAGGGTACAAAATAATATATTTATGTATTTTCCCGTTACAGGTCTTCCATACATTCGTCTAATTCCAAAGGTGACCGCCGTGGCCGGCGAGACTCTTCGTCTGAAGTGTCCGGTCGCCGGCTACCCCATCGAGGAGATCAAGTGGGAACGAGCGAACCGCGAGCTGCCCGACGATCTACGTCAGAAAGTACTGATCGACGGTACCCTGGTGATCACAAGCGTGCAGAAAAAGGGGGATGCAGGAGTTTACACGTGCTCGGCGAGGAACAAGCAAGGACACAGCGCGAGAAGATCCGGCGACGTAGCAGTGATCGGTAAGGCCTCATGTTCGATCCCCTATTCTACGATTGTTGCAGGTGATCCAAGAACCGGGCGATGATCCAATCCACTGGTCCTACAATCAGAACGAACCAACAAACAAAGGTACATTGCCTCGAGGAAATGTGGTACGGTATAAAAGAAGAGAAAAAGAAAACAAAGAATTTCTAGGATTCCAAGCTAGGCTAACGTGGGCCTACCCATCGGCTCTCTCCCAAGGACGTCACCTGTTTATCCACTCGTGTTATTTGTTCTCTCGTGTTCACGAGCTGTCGTTGTTGTTTATTCATTTCAGTTCCTCCCAAAATTAGCCCATTCACGACAGATCGTGACTTCCAACTCGCCGAACGTACCACGTTGACATGCTCGGTGACCAGGGGCGATCTGCCTCTTTCGATATCCTGGCTCAAGGACGGACGTTCGATGGGCCCGTCGGAGCGTGTCAGCGTGACCAATGTGGACCAGTACAATAGCATACTGATGATTGAAAGTTTATCTCCAGATCACAACGGCAACTACTCGTGCGTGGCCCGTAATCTGGCCGCAGAGGTATCGCACACGCAGCGGCTTGTGGTTCATGGTAATCCTCCTCTAGGCCCCCTTCAATTTTTGCCCGACGAGACCGCCTGCCCGCCCGAATATCCGTGCGAGTCTGTTACGTGCGTATGTGTTACGCGGTTCTGCCCATTACACCTACTCGAGAATGAAGCGCGTGAGGATCTGAAAAACACAAAAAAAAAAAAAAAAAAAGAAAACATGCAAATCACCTGTTATTCACAAATCCAAAGGACGAAGATACGATGTCCTCCCGCATCAAGTCATGTTCACACGTTTTTGCTTGCTCCCCGGGACACCTGTGTGCGCCCGGATTTGTTCGCGCTGTTCGCCGCTGTAAATAGCTTCTTTGGACGGGTCCGTTGAGAAAAACAGTCATTGACACCCACACGGCCGGTTCTATGGTGTTCTTGCGCGTTCATTCGAGAAGGACTTTTTTATCTAGGACCGCCTCGAACGTCATCCAGGAACGTAGAGACCTGGTGTGACGTGTTCTCGATGATCGCTCACGCTTAGCGTGGCTCATCCTCCTTGCACGAGACCTGCCACTATTGTCTCCCATGTTTACCTCCTTGGTCCTTGCATCGACCCTTCGAAAAGACGATGGTTCGTCGTTGCATATACGTTTCATTGAAATGGACTGTGGTGAGAACATTGGTTCGATGAGAAGTAAAGAATCGACAGCAATCGTCAAATTATATTTTTGATACAGTTAAAGGTCCGTGAGAGTTTGATACTAGTGTTTCAAATACCACACACACTTTTGGAAGGGTCGACGAATGCTAGCTCTTGCGTTGAGAACGAGCGTATGGTGGTGTGAGTGTGCGATGCAAACTTATGTGTACAAGGTGTTTTTTTTAAGGGCGGGGCAGGAACAGGTCCGCGGCGGGGCCAACCTCTCTCTCCTCTACATTGCTACGTTACTATACTGCCTCTATTGTACATATTCTACGTATATATATATACATATTATATTCTATATATATCTATACATATACATGGACGTACTACTGTCTATATAATATATATATACATACCGCTACTTACTATGGAACCATATATATATACCTATATAATGATAAGAGTGAAAACACAAATTATTTTGTACCTGGTACAAGACCAAAAAAAAAAAAAAAAAAAAAAAAAAAAAAAGAAAAGAAAAAAAAGGTTCTTGCGTTTTTTTCGGTGCCATCTTTTTCTCGCTCTCACGTATGGTTCTCTCTTCTCTCTTGACCTTTTCCAGTACCCCCTATTATTGCGCCATTTACGTTCCAAGAGGGACTATCCGAGGGGATGCGGACGCGGACGGTGTGCGGGGTCGCGGCGGGTGATCCACCCCTCACTATATCCTGGCTAAAAGACGGCCAAAATCCCTTTCCCTTGCCGCCAAGCCTGGCCTCCGTCGCAAACGTCTCCCAACTGGATTCCTATTCAAGCTTCCTCAGTATAACGAACCTCGCGGCCGAGCACTCCGGCGACTATACCTGCGTCGCCGCGAACCCCGCCGCCGAGGTCAGGTACACGGCCAAGCTACAGGTAAAAGGTAACTAGATGATCGGCGACCCTTCTCCATCGATATCCACCACCCCCACATCCCACCCCCCTTTTTCGATCCGACCACCTTTGGTCATCGATCTCGACGGAAAGATCACACATCATTTCAATACACTATAATGATCTATGAATTATCTACTATCCAGAGAATAGAATTTTATTTTTCGTTAGGCGCTTGGTGATTGGCGTTTAATTGTTTGACGTATTTCGATTCACGGGTTTGATTAGCCATGTTCTCCGTTAGTCGATGGAATTAATTTTTTTTTTAATCGGTTCCGATGACGATCGTGGTGTTTGAAATGTTTTCGAGATAGTCAGTAATGAAAGAATTTTCTTGGGGATAGAGGAATACTAGTAATTATATTTCCGAAGGATATTATTGCCTGTGGAAATATCAGAATTTTATTTTCTTTCCTTTCAGTTGCATCAACTACTCGGCAATTAATGTCAAAATTACCACTCTTTTGAGTCAAAGTTAGATTTTGTGGTTAAATCAGATGACTGAATTTTATTTATGGATACTAGATAATATTCACTATTAGAACCTAAAAATTCTCTGTCAGAATATTTTAGAGAAATAGTACTATTTCTCCAAAAAAGTGTTCGAAGTAGAGTATTTGAAGCGTCCTCGATGGATAATCCCTTGAAACAGCTAATCGGTTTAACACGCCGTGTTACAGACGGGATAGAAACGTTCACGTCCATAAGAATACATCAGGGAAATTTATTCTTTGATCCTTTGACGGAGTGAACATAAATCAAAGTTACGAACAGTTTCCAATCGACGTGGACGTCGGGGTCGAGACCGATCCCAAGGAACCCCCGATCCCCCAGCTACATCCCCATCAGAATCATTATCATCGTTCTCATCATTCATTTAACCATCATCATATCATATAACGCTTACTAACTCGATCCCTTGCGTCACCATCGTTAATCATCCGTAGTGTTCTCGCCCGGATCGAAGACTAGCCATTTACGAACGGAGAGATCGTCTCGAGACCTGAACCGGAAATTACGCGAGAATCCCCGTGATCGTGTCGTAACTAGAGCGACAAAAAAGTCCGCGTTCCGTGCGAGATCACGCGTTTTTCATCGGAACGAAAAAAGAAAAAAGAAAGAAAAAACCTCCTTTTTCTGGTCATATCGAGGTCGTATCCCAGTATCCCTCGATCCCGTGGATCCATCCCTCAGACACAGTGTGTATTACATTTACGTTGCTTTGGCTCTCTGGGAATGCGTCGGTATCTCGTGGACCCCCCGAGGTTTGCTTGACTTGACCGAATCATAAAGGTAACAGTTTGCACCTTTCCTTATTTTTACTCGTTTTGATTTTCGAACCGGAGCAACCAACCGAACCTATCGAAAAAAAAAAAAAAAGAAAAGAATCTACAAAACAAAGAGAAAAAAAAAAAGAAACTCTCTTCTGGCCTGCGTGCGTGCGTGTATGTGAGCATTTACACACATTTTTAAATCTGCATGGATTCTTCTTTCTACGACGTAGCCGTGTTGTGACATTTTTTCTGTCTGCATCACCTTATTATTATTACGTGTCTGTGTACATATTACTTACCTTAATTATTAATCAAGCGTTATCTTTGATCACCCGAGTACGAGCACGTGCCACGTCTGCGCTCTCACGAACAAAAAACGTATTTATACATATATGTATCTAGTATCTTCACGTACTTACCTATTGCGGCTGGCTCTCCTTTGGGCTCGTTCGAAGGCAACCACCCCCCCCCCAACCCCTTTTTTCATTAACACTTATGCATGCTTTGTCTCTGTCTCTCTCTCACTGTCTTTTCTATCTGTCAGGCTGTTTTTTATCTTTCCTTCTGTCGCGTCGAAACGTAGGAGGAAAGGGCACACGTATATAAAAGAAAAAACATTCCGTAAAATATCTTGAAACAACAGCAAATTAAAAATATCGAACGAACAGATTTACGGAAAGTGTGAAATGCAATGTATTGGGTAAACTTGTAAATATCAATCGAAGTGTAGACACCATCTTGAATCTGTGCTCCGGCGTTTCGACGCGACTCCGGTAATGTAGGCTAGTAGTACGTATTATTATTAATTAAATTCGTATTCATCGAACTAGTCGTTAGAAGCGGGTACTTATATATATCTATATATACATATATATATATACATATATTATTATTCGCATTTCCACTATATATATATATATATATATCTTTCGGTTTACCGCCGACATGCTCTCATTCCGTACCCAAACACGTTATCCCAGCCCGAATTTTGCGCCTTTTCTTCCGAGAGTTCTACTTGTTTGACCAAGTATCTTATACAAAAAAACACTGCATATACACGTAAAAACACACACACGACAAACACATGCACACACACACACACACACACATATATATATCTATATATATATATTATATTGTCGCACGCGTTAAATGCGTGGCCGGTATTTGCCGTCTTGTAAAACGTTGGAACTTCCCACTCACAGTATCTCGCTTGTGCAGCGTTTTTTTTCCACCACCGTAATAAAGTAGAACCCGCCAAACAAACAGAAAAAAAAAACAGTACATAACCCAGAACGATAAAAGACAAAAAGCCTCTCAACACTCTCGACAATGATCGATGCGCGGCGTCCGAGTGGCCCAAAAACCATCCACCAACCAACACCATCACCAAACTTCCGGTCTCTCTCTCTCTTCCGCATTAGACGATTGCACACATTAGTGGCGACTCTGTCAGCGTAGCTAGTGAAACATCATACTACTTGAATAACTCGATAGACGCTTCGTTATTGTGCACACACTATATATATATATATATATATACCTGTTCTTCTATTGTGTTTTATTTATTATTTTTTTTTCTCTCCTACGTTTGGTGCTGTTAGGTTATTATACTCGTTCTTAAATGGTGTTACTCGAAACAGAACCGCTTATATATTTGATGACGCCTATATACGTAGAGAAACAAAAGAAAATAAAAAGCAATCCGTCGTGTAAACATCGTCACGGAATTCAGATACGAATAATCACGAACGAAAAATAAAAAACGGTAGAACGTGTCTTCAGCGACGAACCCTCGAAGACGCCACGCATCGAACGGTACCCCACTTATCCATACTGTACCTCACCCACGAACCTTCATTCACTTTGTCTCTTAATGTCTCTCTGTCTCTCTATCTCTCTCTATCTCTCTTGTCACATTCTCATAACGCGAATTGCCATCCACCATTGCAACGAGAAACGGAAAGTTGATATGTCGAACAAATTTTTACCGCGGTCCACGCGTTCAAGAAAACATGTCGATCCATCGAATGGTATCGTTTCGAATTTTTTTAAAGTTAATGATACATACGATAGAACCTCGTCGACGAAAAGCCACGTCCGTCGTTCAGTTTTTTTTTTTTCTATTTTTTCATTCTCTCTCTCTTTCTCTCTCTGTACAATGTGTATCTCGTTGTATACAGTATATACATGTATACGATTCTCGGTGCCTCCATTTCCGGACGAAACGTGGCGACCGTCGACGAGCTCTTCTCTTTTTGACCGCGCTTTTCACGACTTTGTCACGTTACGTACCTGTCTCTAAATCGCTAACGACCAGTAAAGAAAAGAAAAGACATATTTATTCTTGATGCGAGCCACGCGATGGATACGTTTAAAGCTTGTCGGTCTGGTTTTCAGTGCCGCCGCGATGGATCGTCGAGCCCACCGACGTCAGCGTCGAGAGAAACAAGCACGTCGCTTTGCACTGCCAAGCACAGGGCGTCCCCACTCCCACTATCGTTTGGAAAAAAGCCACGGGTGAGTTTTTTTTGAAAATACAGGGTGTCCTAAAATAGCTTCGGCTCCCAAAAATGAGGGGTTCCTGGGATGATCTGATACAACTTTTTCCTTAGCAAAAATGTTCTTTGAAATATTTTTATAAAGAATCGTTTATAATTCATGGTATGGAAATGGAATCTTTTGCGAGGCAGGAAGCAAATCCGGTGAATACGAGGAGTTGCGGGAACGGGATTACACGAAAATCCTCAACAATGGTTCCCTGCTTCTGCAACATGTGAAAGAAGACAGAGAAGGGTTTTATCTCTGTCAGGCTAGCAACGGTATTGGAACTGGTATCGGGAAGGTGATCCAGTTAAAAGTGAACTGTAAGTTTTGCATTGACTACTTCGAAATATTTCGTTGAGTCAGCGATACCTTCTAACATTTGTTCAAATAATATTAATAAATGTGATTGTAATTATTGTGCAACCCTTAATTATAACTAGATTAATTTCCAAAAATTGGAATCAAATAGAAATTTGTTTACCTTACTAAGTTTCCTCTAAGTTTCGACAAAAAATAAAAACCTCGATATTTAACAGAGGTTTATAATGAAATACTTTTCTCATACGTATGTCACTTTAAGAGGCTTAATCGTTTTTAACATGTTCATAGCTTCTCCATACTTCGCGGCACCTTCGAGGCTCGTCACCGTAAAAAAGGGTGACACCGCGACGTTGCATTGCGAGGTACACGGCGACACACCAGTCACCGTCACCTGGCTAAAGGGCGGAAAAATCGAGTTAAACCCCTCGACAAACTATCGGTAAAGCTAAATTACCTTTTGCAAGATAATGCACGGTACTATGAAACTTCTAAGAATCTAATCTATTAGATCGTATAACGGGGAATGGATAAACTCTGATGAAATTTTCAAGTGAAACAGACAACTATTAGGTTGTTGCATACGAAATGATCGTTCTATTACCAGCTAAGGAAATGGCTGAACTTAACCGAGATTGATTCTCTACCTTAGTTATCGTTAGTGTTCAACATGTAATTGATTTTACTGTTATATTTGGACTGTGTACCTTCAAAGAAGTTGAGTAGACTGTGTAATTTTGCAACAACGAAAGGAGCTATGTTAATCATTTTCATTCATGAAAGTTACGTTCAAATATACCTACCAGTGAAATTGCTCATTTCGTGTGCAACGAACTACATAATAATATACAAAAAAATATGCGTACTTACTGATAATATACAAAAAATCTTTAGTAAAATAAAAATAAACCATGTCGCGAAGCATTAATATATACGGAGCAGTAGTTATATGACAAAAGAAAACATTCGGTACTTTACACTAGTCAATAATAATTTTAAATATTCTGTCTGAATTTGTTATGAATATATTATTGTGTTTAAAGAGTTACAGTGAAACGAGAAGTAACACCGGACGGTGTAATAGCCCAACTGCAAATATCTAACGCGGAAGCATCAGACAGCGGTGCATATTTTTGCCAGGCGAGTAATCTATACGGCCGTGATCAACAATTAGTGCAACTCCTCGTACAAGGTACGATGACAGAATATTAGAATAAAGATTGCTTCTTGAAAATACGCATAATTACTGTTTTCTGTTTGTAGAGCCACCACAGCCACCGAATTCATTGGAGACCGCGATGGTCGCCAGTCGTAGTATTAACGTGAAATGGCAGCACAAGTCCCAAGACACCGGTGAGGTGACCAAATATATCCTCGAATATAAAGAAGGCACTGGTAAATATTACTATATCACCTCAAAATTCCTATTAGCACTGCCAATAAGTAATCCACCGTTTCTTTTTAATAGACTGATATAATACAACTGAAATTTAAAACACTTTTCCACTTTCTTCTTCTTGTTACAATCGACTGGAAACTTCAAGATATCATTGCCGTATCGGTTCTGAAACGAGGGTATCGTGTCGCTTTGTTAATTTCGAGAAGCTTCGCTTTAATTTTGAAAATCTTATTGTGTCGCCGTAGTCACGCCCCAATTGAGTGCAAAGGGTTAATATATATGCATAGTACGTCGAAATGAAGACATTATTAACATGGATACATCGTGACAGGTGGTATGTGGCAGCAAAAAGAATTCACCGGACCGCCCCTTCCCTATGCTGCCCTCATAGACGAATTGAAACCGGCGACCAGGTACACGGTTCGCGTGATAGCCGAAGGACCAGCTGGTAGATCTGTACCATCCGCAGACCTGATTGTCAGAACAGAGCCCGAAAGACCAGCCGGACCGCCAATCAAGCTTGCAACGACTGCTTTGTCCTCCTCTGAAATCTTAATCAATTGGTCGCCACCGTTGCCCGAGCTACGACACGGTGACATCCAGGGATTCAATGTTGGCTATAGGGAAACTAGGTGAGTACACCGAGTTGATTAATCGATCTTCTACAGAAATCATTTTACAACCGAAATTTATAAATATCTACCTTGGATCGTTACCATAAAAATTGTGTTGTTTAGAATTGCATACTTTTTATTGATTTTATTCATATATAGGAAATATACATATACAGTCGGTATAAAAAGTATTCGTACACCCTTTGAAACGGAACAACTTTTTTAAAATTGGTCCAAATGACTTGAGTTCTTTTGTGAAGTCAGAGACATTAGTTTATTAAATGATGTCTAAACAAAAATTGAATAAGTTGCAATTGGTTGAAATCGCGAAGAAAATAGTAAAGGTCGTTTTTTACAACTTTTTAATCTGAGGCTATAATGAAAATTTAATAAATACGTATCGAACATTTATGCTAGTTATATATTTTTGTTAAATATTTTTACCTTCAGTGGATCATAGAAGACCGAGGTTCTTCTTATAAGAACTATGTCGTAACGTGATAGAATTTAATTATGCAAAATAGTTCGCGATGCGTTCAACGCTTCGAGGCCGGGAGTCCATTACGTTGGGAATCTTCTTTCAGCTCTACGAATCCCTCGTACAACTTTAGTTCGGTATCCGGGGACGGGGAAGAAGGGGGCGCGGAACTTCGGCTGACAGGGCTTCGACCCTACACAAAGTACACTTTGGTCGTTCAGGCATATAATCAAGTTGGGTCTGGACCACTCTCTGAACCTTTGCTCATGCAAACTTTGGAAGACGGTGAGAAATATAAAAAAGAAGAATAAACGTGGTGTAACGATACCTAGATTATTACGCCAATCAATGTTTGAATAATAATTAATAATAAAAAAAAAACTAATTGATTTAGTACCCAGTATGCCACCTGAAGCCGTAAGATGCGCTGCGCTCACTTCACAATCTCTTCAAGTGTCGTGGCAGCCACCGCCCAACACGCACAGCAATGGTATTATTCAAGGGTACAAGTTGCACTACGAACCAATTCTGGCGGATGTGTGGCGTAGTGTCGATGAAATGGAAGTTAGTACAAATTATATACTATTTTTGACACTTCGAAGTTACGATTGAACTGTTGGTAATTCTAAATTTCCTTGTAGGTTCGCAAGACAAGTGTTCTGACCACTGTTCTCACGGGATTAAGGAAATTTACCAATTACACTATTCAAGTGCTGGCCTACACCAAAATCGGCGATGGAGTGCCTACCACGGTTACATACTGCCAAACTGAAGAAGACGGTATTGGTTTTTCATCATACACATTTAAAATCAGAAGTCATTTCGAATGTGTCGAATGTGATTGATGTGTTGGGTAGATTTTAATAGACTAAATTTCTGTTTATAGTACCCGGTAGTCCAGCAGACATAAAGGTGGTGGTCAGTTCACCGCAGGCGTTGTTCATCTCTTGGTTACCGCCTTTGGAACCAAACGGGCACATCACAAAATACAATCTATACACGAGGTACCGATAATAAATTCAAATCTCATAATAGAATTATAATAACCTTCTATACAGAGTGTCCCAAAATGATGGAACAAGCCGCAACATGCATATTCCTCGAGCAAATACAAATCGTTATGATGTTGCGACTTGTCCCATTATTTTGGAACGCCCTGTATGACATTCAGTTCTAATCGAATAAAAAAAAATTGAATAGATAATAGATCCAGCGTTAAAGTGACGTTATTTTCACAGGGTCGTGGACGGCCGAGAAGAACTGAATCATGGCAAAAGACAACTGCCAGCTGAAAGCACATATTTCGAAGCAACTGATTTACAGCAACACGTAGAGTATCAGTTTTGGGTGACCGCTAGCACCCGAGTAGGCGAAGGACAAAGTTCCAGAGTGGCTGCGCAGGTGCCAACGGATCGTGTACCGGCCAGAATCACCTCGTTCGGGGGCCATGTGGTGAGACCGTGGAGAGGATCGGCGACTCTAGCTTGTAACGCGGTCGGAGATCCCACCAGAGAGTGGTACAAAGGATCCACCGAGCAAATTCGTACTGATACGACCAGAAACATACAGATCTTACCGACGGGAGAGCTCGTCCTATCGAATCTACAATCCCAAGAGGGCGGGAATTATACTTGTCTGGTGAAGAATGTTAAAGGGAGTGACAAGTTGCAGTACACGTTGACTGTACAGGGTGAGTTAAAAAAATGAACAAGAAAAGAAGCAAAAAAATGTTTAAGTAATTTTTCCTCTGCTTGTAGTACCGCCCAATGCACCCGTTCTTTACGTAACCAGTTCTACGTCGAGCAGCATCTTGTTACACTGGAAACCCGGGCACAGCGGAGGTGCTCCGCTAACAGGGTACACGTTACATTATCGAACGGCCCATGGTAACCTGGACGAGCTACAATTGTCTCGTCATGCCACCAGGCACGAATTGAAGGTACCAGAATCCACTTGGATGCAACAATAAACAATTCCTACGCGATTAATTTCTCAATGAGTGTTCGAAGGCTCCTCGGCTGTCGGTGTTCAGACGTCATCCCCATCACTGAGAGGGTGGAGGAGGTCACCTGTGAAACCACTCAAGCACAAAGTGGGAATGACGCCTGAACACTCAATGCCGAGGAGCCTTCGAACACTGATCGATGATTTACTGTACCTTCTAAACTTTTCATGAAAATCTTCAGGGACTCCTATGCGGGAACACCTATCAGCTGTACCTGACATCCCATAACAAAATCGGAAGTAGTCCAGCGTCCCCCGTCCTTTCGGTTCGGACACAGGGTCAGGCGCCAGGTATACCAACCGCCGCGTCTTTCCTCAGTCCGAACTCTACCACTCTAGTGCTGCGTCTTCACGTGTGGCCCGACAACGGCTGCCCGATCCTCTACTTCGTGATCCAGTACAGACCGATCAACGAGTTTCACTGGATGCTCGTGTCGAACAGCGTCAAGATGCAACGACGTTTCGTCGTGACGAATCTACAGCCGAGCTCGGTTTACCAACTGAAAGTGGAGGCGCACAATGTGGCCGGTAGCAACCAGGCCGAGTTCACGTTCGTGACGTTGACGAAGGAGGGCGGTAAGCTTGGAAACAAATGTGTACTACCCGCTTTTTACAGACCGCTTCCAGAGGTGAAATTGCTTAGAGACGCGAATGATTGATAATTATCGACTTCAAAGAGTCATATCCAAAAGCACTGTGCTCCTGACGCTTTCCAGAACCGCCACCTCCAGAGCTATCGAAACGCGGAGTCGTATCAGCGGTGCCGTTCTACGCGGACGTAAGGGTGCTGCTGCCGCTGATCGTGTCCACCGTTGCTTTGCTCGGCGCTGCTGTCCTGGTGGTCCTCCGCTGGCGAACCAGTAAGTTGATATTACCGTTTGATCTTACAAACCGAGAAATTTCAACTCTGAATACACTGTACAGTATACCACATACACTGTAGGTTTCCTTGTTTCAAACGGTGAATAAAATCGTGAAATTTTCTGTCATCTGCACATCGCAGGATACCTCGGCGACAGGGTGCAACGGCCGATGAAAGAGTCCCAAGAGAACCAGCAGAACGCGGAGACCCAAAGGGAACGTTACTACGCGACCATTCACAAGGTGGCCCTGCAACAGGCGAATACGGGCGGCGGGCCCGACAAGATTCCAGGTGAACCTTTGTTACGATACGGACGACAGCCAGGTTTGGTGCTATAATTGTTGTTCAGGTAAAAAGTCGCACGCGTAGCGCTGTTTGGGTCTTGGACGAACCTGTTAGCGATCGATTGCTGTTCACGAGCGAAGGTGGTTTAGTTTATCACATCTTCATCCTGTGATGTCACTTCTTTTTCTTCGAATCCTTTCGCGCGAGACACTTCGAATCCAGCGACTCGTTCGTCGACTACATTTACATTTTCTTACAAGGGAAGACACGGAAATGTCCCCCTCCGATCTTGATGAAACTTCGTATGTCCGTTAAGCAGTCAAAAATAAGGGATACGTATTTTTTTTTATCTACGCCCATGCACGCGGCGCCGTTTTCTCCGCAAAGAAAGCAAAAACGACGACGGTTAAATTAGCGAATGTCAACCGAGAATCTAGAACCGAACGCATCCGTTCACACCAACAAAAGTCATCCCGACGCGATTTGAAAGGTAGGCAATGCCTCTGGTGGGTTACAGAGACAGCGGAGGACATCTCGCCGTACGCTACGTTCCAGCTTTCGGAGGGTGGCGGGGGAAGCCTGGCAGGGTTGGGAGGGTTGGGAGGACTGGGAGGCGCGGCGGAAGCATCAGCAGCCGGTCTCCACCCGAACAACACTCTTCTGCACAGTTTCATGTATCACGAGCACGCCATGACCGAGGGATGCGCAAGCCCTCCGCCTGCCGCGACGGTGTGTCATTCATTTTCTTACTTACAAAATGAGAAACAGATCGTAAAAGTATGGCCGATCGATCCTTTATGGACGCCATAACCAAAAATCAATCCTAACGTTTCAGTTCGTAGCGAGAAAATTTCTTCTCATTTATAAAAACTTTCGAATAGGACTTGGCTACCGCGTCTGTTCATTACACTCTGTTTCTACTTAGAATTACTACCGTGATGAATACACGCTTTTCAGATTGATTTTCAAAGTCGATTATCTCGAAAACAAAGTCTCGTCTGAACAAATTTTATTTAATATTTTCGACTTATTCTTTAATTTACAATCGCCTTCTTTCTTGTTATACAACTAGTTACCGGTCTGTATAATTTGTCCAGTTGATAGTTAGTCATTTAGTTCGTTCTATTATCTTACTCCTTTTACTCAGTGGGAAGGGGGTTGTGTTCTTTTTTTTTGTAGAGCATGAAGAGCGTTTCGTCGAGGAGACGACAGCAGAGAAAGCAACAAACTCCGGGCGACGTCGAGAGCGACGAGAGCGAGTCTGACCCGGATCAACTGACGAGCTCTCGCACGGAGTCTTCCAATCAGCTGGACGCTGGCAAACTAAAACACAGTATGTTGAAGTATCATTTCGATTATTATCGTTCATTCATTTTTTTTTTGGTTTTCTTTTTTATATGAAACATCGACTATTCCCATGCTTTTTGCCAGTTCGAGCCGTTTCCGACTTCATCTACCACGGTACGTCGAGCACTTCATCAGATATCTCACCCATGTCAGAACAGAAGTCGCTTCCCCGAAGAGGACGATCTAGGTAATTAACAAACGAATATTGTTTTCATCGATAGCTTACGAAACAGGCACACGTACTTTTTAATCATTTTCAGTACTTACCACGACTTGTGTATTTACATACATACATATTTCTCTGAAAATTTATTTTTGAAAAATCTGCTTTACTATATTAGTTGCATTATTATATTATCTAATATAGTAACAAGCTGATCTCGTTATCTGTCCCGTCAGATGGCATGTTCCAAGCAGGAGCTCGTTACGCACGCTCCTACCGCCGATATCGGTCGCGGAGACGACATTCGTAGGCAATCAGGGGAACGTGGTGGCGGGGAACGGCGATCGTTCCGAGCGGCCGGAGCTCAGCGAGGCCGAGTGCGACATCGACTCCTTGAAGAAGTTGAAACTCGGGCTAAGGAGCTCCCTATGGTCAAGACCGAGCACCCAGAACAATCCTTCCTCCGTCCCCCCCCCCCCCCCCCCCCCCCAACCTTATCCCCCTGAGTGCCTCAACCCGGCACGCTCCCGTGTGTGTCCCCACGGTAGTCCCAGATACATGTCCCCCGTCCGTTCCCATCCGAGAACCCCGTGGTCCAAAATCAATTTAGGTAAATAAATCCTTCTATCTTGTCGAAACGTACCGACGCGATAATAGCATAAACGAAGGGAAAAAGAAGAAACAAAAAATAATACGAGGACGCGCGTGGCGGTCGAGCACGCCTCCACGCGTCCCTTTCCCGTTTTCTCTCTTTCTGTCTCTCTATCTTTCTGTCCGTCTCTCTCTCTCTCTCTCTCTCTGTCACTCTATCTTTCTGTCTATCGATTATAGGTGAACAAAAATTTAAATTATACTCGTTGTTGTAAACAAATGGTAACCCGTTCATAGACAACGAGGAGATGTGTGAACAGATCGATAACGGATCGCGACGTCGAAAGTATCGGGATGTATGCAACGTGAAAAATCCTCTCTAGTCTAGACGCTCCGATGTCTCTGCTCTCTCTCTCTCTCCCCTCTTTGTCTATGACGCAACGAGACAAATATTACGAGAACGTGCGCGTGGTTGCGTGGAACGAGCGAGTGAGCGAGTGAACCGATTGATCCGATGGTGGTGTTTGAATGAGTCCGATCGCGTTCAGGGATGCGTGCCACAAAAATACGACAATTTGCTCAGACCGCCGCGACACGTTCGCCGTGCGGGCGACCCATTCGAGACCAAAAGACTTAATCGTACGGGCAGACCACGGGAATGTCCTTTCGAGCACGTACACACACGGTGACCGTGGAAAACGACGCCGTGTCACGGTTCTTCGGGTTGATTTCGATGCCGGAATCGAACGATTATTTTGTCCCTCCTTTGAATATCGTCTGTGTACAGTAAATCGTCGATCATTGTCCGAAGGCTCTTCGGTACTGACAAGGGAAAGAACCCTAATTGTCCGACTTCGATCTTAATGGGGTTTTGTAAGATGATAGTATACAGGTTCCTAATGAACGATTCTTTTTCAATGCAAGTATTCTTCTTCAAAAAGATTGAGTTTTAATATTCGTCTAGTGGTATCTACGTGTTCCCTCGTTTCTGTATCTGTATCTTTTTCTTAACAGTATTTTAAGATAGCGATCACAGCAACGATAGTAAGATTATGTGACTTTATCACAGAAACATTAACCGTACGTCGATTAGATTAATGATTGCGTAACTAATTGTCACGAAGTTAGTAGTCTATCCTCCGCTAGATGCAGACCGAGAGCATTTATTTTGGTCACGCTGGCCCACACACCATCCCGTTCTTTGATTCTAGACAAGCCCGTCGTTATTTTTTGCAACAGCGTTCTTCGATTGCTTTCAATCGGATCCCCCCCAACATCCGTCATCGGTTAATCATTCGTTGCGACACGGTTGGAACTTTTAAGCGCCTGTTCTTGAGCAACGTTTCATGTCTCTGACACTGTTTATCAGACATACCCATATACTGCATCAGAGGAATAAATATAAAACGATCCAAGATATCTTATGATTAGACTGCGAAATTTTATGCAAAATGATATTTTCTAAAGCAATTCATACAGAGAGGAGCAAATGTAGGTATTTCTTTCTTTTCTTAAGTATCATACTGGGTTCAGAATAAACTAGAAAACGCATTGGATCTGATGAAAGTTTTCTCCTGTGTTGCGGAGTTAAACGATCAGACTTCACCATTACGTTCCGAGAATGAAATCGAGAACAGAATTTTATGTACATCGGTCCATAGACAGTTTACCTTAAAGGTATGTTTCGATTCGATCTTGTGCTTTCAAATGGAACA
Organism: Dufourea novaeangliae; assembly: GCF_001272555.1. Lineage (NCBI taxonomy): Eukaryota > Metazoa > Arthropoda > Insecta > Hymenoptera > Halictidae > Dufourea > Dufourea novaeangliae. Next base: position 131,030 of record NW_015373988.1, on the reverse strand, counting down.
CTTTTAAAGACCTCCCAAATCGTACACCTATTAACCATCTTCAAAATACACCGATAAAGTCTAATCGTTTGCCTTCGAAACACCCGGTATATACATGTACAACAAATAATCACAGATTACGCTCAGTGGACGACGAAACGATCCCCCTTCGACTGCCAAGACTAATTTTCTTACACCCCCGTTCTATTACGTCACAGCGCTGGGTAAAATTTATACCTGCGGGCTAAGCACTGTCCCCGCCACCGTTACCGTGGAATAACATAAATGAAAGTCCGAGTTTCTTTGTTTACGAAGGCAATACGGCGTGAAAGAGAGATTAGAAGGGGAAGTAGAAGCGTGAGCAGCCCCTACGCTGCCCAGCGCTGAATTCCGTCTTCGGGAGCTGGTCCAATGATTTCGCCCCGCCCACTTGCCCTCTATACCCCTCCCAGAAGCGAATCGCCGGCGTCGTTTTCAACCGAAACCCGTGCTCGCCTGTGTTCAGTGCGTGCGTGGTGGTGTTAGAATCAGGGCGAGAGTGTACGCGAATTCGTGCGCGCTGATTTGGCCGCGAAGCCCCGTTTACACGTTCAAATAATTTGCGCGAGTGAACTGTGTTGTATTCTATGTAAAATCTCCATTTTACACTTTCGAATAATTTGCATGAACTGACATTACACGTTCAGTTTATCTTGCACAATCATTTTAATTTCCTGCATTGCCATCACATTGCGCGGCTAGTAGTTTTCCATTAAACAGTTTAGTGTATATCTTCGTAAAATGGTAAAATGTTGATGAAAATTAATAAAAATTAATAAAATGAAATATTTGCTCTCACAAATGCGATTGCAGAAATCAGTTTGCGCGAATTATTTAAACATACAAGCTTCCGTTCAGACGCAGCGATTATTTGCTCGCGCAAAATATTTTACTGTGTAAACAGGGCTTTAGGTGTATTACGTCGACGAACGTCGTCGGGCGACGATGTTTCTTTGCGCGACGCGCCGCCTTGAGGCGGCCACATTGAGAGAAAAAAAAGAAAGGGGGTTGGAATCTGTTGCATTGTAAAGTTTATACCGTACGTCTAAACATCGTTGATTACTTTAAGTCCGTTATTAATCCTAAGACTTCTAAGTAAGACACACACACACACACACCATTTTCCGCGCGGAGACCGCGTCCGCTCCCACCTCCCCTGCCTCTGTACATTTCTTCCGTGCCGACGGAACAGAACGTCTAGTCCCGGGGCTTCTTAAACTGGGAGAATTTGGGAACCGCGAAAATATCGATCAAGTAAAATTATAAATATATCAAAGAATTACTTGAAATTAAATGTTATGTTGTATGTTTATTTTATGTATCTACGTATGTATATAACCGGGATCGCGCAAAATTTTCTCGAGTGAAAAGAGGTCGCGAGTAGAAAGAATTCTATAGAAGCCCTGGTATTCTAAGGTCTAGACGTCGACTGCGTGTCTCTCCTTCGACGATCGGTTTCTATACCGTTTAAAACCGGTATCCTTCTTCGAATGTCGCGCACTTTTAACTTAAGACTCGCCAACTATTTCTAATTCTAAGCGCTCGATCCCGCCCGTTCGCTTGAAGACTGTACGCCCGTTCTTTTTATGGACTTTCCTATCCGGCGACACGGGTCCACACTGGTACCCCCGTAATTCGACGATTTGTGGGGGGAAGGAAAACAAAAAAGAAACGTGACATTGGGTGTATTCGCTGTTAAAGGGGTTAGGGGCTAACGATTTTCTTTCACGACTGTGTTCAATCAAAGGCATTTCCATTGTTGATGATTCACCGGAGGAAGAAGTGATTATCGTATGTTCGTTTGTAAGGTGTATACTCACGCGAAAGTTTATACGTATATTGATAATAGAAAAATAGTGTTTTAATTCGACTGATACCGAACGAATGATAGTCGTATTTAGTAGATTGAGGTTGATGTCCTTAACGCGAGTTTGTCTTAATATTACAAGGGAGATAATTAATTTGATCAGCTGTCTCTGTTGTACCTATTTCTTTTTCGAATAGACTGAAAAAAAAAAAAAAACGACGACGAGACCGTCTTCTCGGAATGAAAGTTCAAGGAAATATGACTCGCCTGAAAGGTACAATACGAGAACGAGATATGTTCCGTGTCGTGGTGAACGTGTTAAAAGAGTTTCCATGGCTTGTTCCGGAGATCGCGAATATCGACGGAACCAGATGTACAGATATTCGACAAAATATAAGTGTTCATTCGGAGACGTCAATAATTGTTTACCATTATTGACGGGCATAGTTTAGCATTAAATTGTTGGACCTGTTATCTCACAGGCTGAGACTGTAATCGTTAAACGTTTACTGCATCTTGTGTATTACTTCAATCGATCTGACTGACTAATCATTCTTGAATCTATGGATACGCGAAAACAATATTCGAACGTAATTCTGGTGTTCCGTTTCCTTCGCGTATCCCTTCAGTTCAGGAAAGATGTTCAGGTTACATACTCCGTTTCTGACGAGGTATCGATCTCTCAGCTACAAAATGATATCAGAATCATCGATGTTCGAAAGCATATCGATCACGTTGGACTCGAAGACAAAAGAAACGAACAGTCTCGCGCGCGCGAACTGCAACGAATCCCCGAGCGTTCTCCTCAGACTGATTTCGAAAGTAAAAATAAACGCGTTTCTAATGTATCGTGTTCCGCTGGGCGAGAAGTTCCGAAAGTTCCGCCGACACTGCCATTCCGCAGGCAACACGAGTGTGCCAAAAACCAGGGCCGACCACTTCCTATTTCTCGGTAACAATAATTTTACGCGATCTCTATCGATCCATAGGATAACAGCATTTTTTCGATGTATTTTAAAACGTGTTTACCACGACCCACGCTGAATTCGATGAATTTCTTTTTTATGAAACACTATATATATATATATATATATGTATACACACCACTGTCCAACAGTTTCGAATCGTCACCTAGTCTTCGATTCTGTTCCAATTTCATTGCTATATAGGTACACTGACGGTCAAACTCGGTTTCCTCTAGAGGAAAAAGCAACGTAGGGGTAAGGATCTTCTACCGCTAGACAAATTTATTTCAAATACAGAAATAAATGTTAAACCGAATGTTAATTCGGCATAAATTTCAGTAACTCCGAGACCAAGTGGTAGGAGGTGTCTTTCCCTTACATCACTATTTCCCCTAGCGAAAGCAAAGTTTACTCGTGAGAGTAGATATTAACAAAAAAAATTATTTTCGCCTACTTTTGTCACAAGTGCAAAATTCTTCGTTCAACGAATACATATTTTCATGAATACATACTCCTAACGAATAACATATTCTTACTAGAGATTTTAAAACACTTGTTTCATTTGCTGAACACTTTTTTGTTGAACGACACGAGACCCTAAACTTTGGACAATGGTGTATAATTCAGTGACAGCTAAGTTCCGGAAAAGTGTGCGCGACACTGCGAAGACGAGGGCGTAGGTATACGTATATATAAATTTATATAAATATATATAGATATATATATGTACTTAAAGCGCGTGTATGCGCATACATTATGATACGTACATGAATGTATATACGAGAAGCACGTCAATCAAACTCGTAGAGTTTCGATTTAATTTGTTAGGGCCATATACGGCGGGATGCGGGTATCGTTTATGGGACGATAACAAAGAATTTTTGTACAATTTTTCTTATGTCACCAGCCGCCGACCAACGTCCGCCGTAAAACGACGACTGCGTACGATTTTACCGGGTTCTTTCGGTATCCGATTGTTTGTTTGTTTTTTTTTTTTTTTTTTTTTTACCACCGGGAAAACCTGGCTCACAAAACTATACTTTAGAATAACTATAACAGTCGGCGAAGATTAATTTTTTGTCAAGGCAATGAACGCTTGTTCGTCTTCTTAATAACTCAGTGGTGGAATTTTTTGTTTGTTTTTGATTTTTAATACATTCTCTTCGTGTTCGGTTGATTAAGTTCAATATGTAATCACTCGGTTAACAGATTAAGTTGGCCAATAATTTCGTGTCTGATGAAGTATTAAGAATTCAAAATACATGATTCACTTGACAATGACAGCGGATACTTCACGAAACTATTTTATCTTGTATATACATAACGTAAAAAATAAATGTATAGCACTTTAAATCTCTGAAGGTCTTAGATTCCGTTGAAAGAATACTAATTTGGGTATCGAATATCATTTTCGGTCAATATTCGATCAGTTTGTACAACTCGATTGGAAGCGTTCGTTGCCTCGATCCATCAAGTCTTCGCCAAAAAGACGTACTTTATTTGAACTCGAGTTAGGAGCCAGGGATTTCTCGGACAAACGCGACCCTACCGCCACTAATTTTCCCCTCGTTAATCGTTGGGTCAAACAATCGAGCCTCGCGATGCTGCGAACGGTGCGTTTTAATTAAATCGGTGACGTAACTCGCAACATCTCGAACTACACGTATACACTTGACGACCTGCGTACGCACAATTGATCATAAACACGCGGATCTACGAAGAAAATTAATGTAAGGTCTACGATAGTGTTCGACGAATATGAAAGTGTTACACCTAAGTGTACATGAAACTCTAAACTATGCTGAAGAAATACTACTTTAACCCTTTCAGACCTAAATTTTCTTTTAAGAGTAAAAGAAAGTATTTGATCACATATTTTAACTTGGTAGACTGTCTAGATAATATTTTGTTTGTGAAAATTTTTTTTTCACATTAAGAAAGGAAGTTTATTATTCAATTTTGAATTCACTAGACCCATTAAAAACATTCGAAGCATGAAAAAATTCAAATTTATAAGAAAAATATGTACCTGCAGCACACTGTACCTAAAGCTTGGTGTGAAACTGTAAGAAACCTGATGTACACAAATATGACCACCAGGGTTGAAAGGGTTAAAAAATCAATTGAACGAGAAATTTAGCCAGTGGCATCGATTTATTATCTGAATCTCGATTTTATTGACTTTTCCGTCTTCGTCGTATCAGTTTCCATTTTCCTGTTCGATGAATTTGCGGTTACGTCACTAGTTTCTCCGCGTTCGCGAAGGATCGAGGACGTTGGACAATGAGCAAATCAAACGAACAATTATTACTGTAACTATTCTTAGCCTCGTTGTAAAAAAGATACGAATAACAAATTGAGGAGGTCACGGTGCGAATGTGTGGGTGTGCCTGCGAGTCAAGAATTCGACGCTGTGGCGTATGTGGCCAGGCGCGAACGAGAAACACGCCAGATTGTCGGTCATTTTCCTTTTTGTCACTCTCACGGGGGATAATTGGACGTGGTTGTGGCCCACGGCATGAAATTGTATTAAGTCGATGGTACGGCGTTTCGAAGCATTGCGTCGATCGTAGAATCGATCAAATAAATTGATATCCTGTAAAGTATTATAAAACACAATTCAGACTCCGACCGGTGTTTCATTTCGATCCCTCGGAAACGTCTCGAATTGTGGAATTTCTACTTATAGGAATAACGAATAGATTGAAATACGAGAATTAGTAGTGGTTTAAGTTTAATTTTTTAATAAAAAAAAAAAGAAAAGAAGAAGACACATAACAAATGCACACTGTTGTCGAGAAATGGCATATGGGGGGATGAGAAAAATTCGACTTAGTATCCAGTTAGTTCGGCGAACGTGGAATCCATGTCGTCGCAGATATATTTGTATTTTTCTTTTTCTCGGAATAGAAAGTCTGGAAAACGAACGATCATGAATTTCCAATAAAGAAACCGTAGAAAAATGGAAACGAATGAGATGCGTTGGTACCGTACCTTCTCTCGCGTCCAGTTCCTTCGAAAATACCTTCACCATTTTCTCAGCGATGATCGCCCTCTTCTCGGCGGTCTTCAGTTTCGCTTTCAGCTCTTTCAACTGCAATTTAAATTCTTCCACCCTTTGATTAGCCTAGGACAATCCGAAAATGATTCGAAATAAGAATCGAAGAATATTTTGAGCCATTTGCGTGGCACGTTACCTTCTCCTCCGATACTTCTAGAGACTTCAATATGTTGCCAACAATAAACAATTCGTCCTCTCGTTCCATGATCTTCCTACGAATCATTATGTTTTCTATTCGGATCTGCGCGTATTTTCGTTTTGTTTACTCACGCCTCGCTCGACTTCACTCGGTCCTCGGCGGCTTCCAATTCATCCTCGACGAAAGCTAATTTCCTCGAGATCTCGTCCGACTTCGAGTCCGCATCTTCGGCAATCAGTCTTGCTTCTTTCAATTGTGTCATCAGTTGGTCCATCCTTTCCTCGTCTTGCTTGCTTCTGTTCTCCAACACTTTACAAATACTGCAAGGAACAAGTTTTTACTCGAGCCTATCGATAAATCATCATAAGAATAAAGATCATAAAGAAACCTGACTTTCCCCCACTTTTCTAGTATACAGCACATTTTAACTTTATTGTTTCTATTTTGATTGTTAGTTAATATAATTGAGAATATGCGGATTCATACGACTAACCGTTTTGCATCCTCAGCGGTTTCCATCGCCTGCGCCAGTTTCGTCTGTGCCGTCAGACGACGTTCCTCCGATTTCTCCAAATTCTGTAGACACTGTTGCATCTTTCTGTTCAGAACTGCCAGTTCCGACTGCGTCTATTACCGTCAAAACAAAAACCAACAACATTCCGATAATATACTGTCTATACAATACGATACACTATCTCTTTCTTTCTGGTCAAGATTTCTGATCGACTTGTCCAGCTGTGCTTTGCTCAGCTCCAAATCACGTTCCATCTGCGCAAATTTCTTCGCCAATTCCCGAACCTCGTCCTTCAGTTTCTCTTCCCGCCGATTCGCCTCTTTTGCCTGTTGATCGCACATGTCTGCCCTGTCCATCGCCAGATCCTTCTCGATCTTTAGTGTCTGCAGACGTTTCTTGATCGCGTTCATCGTTACGTCGATCGATAAACCGATTTCTTCAATGAGGATGCCTCTATCCAGGTGAGAAAAATTCGATCGGAATAAAGCTTTCGATCGAGATACCTTTGTGACAAACGAAACTTTTCAAGGTTGGTCGAATTGCTATTGAAAAATGGATTCTAGCAAAAGTATATCATATACGTGAAACAATGTTTTATAATAAACTAAATTAAAGTAATTCATTTGTTACGGTATTTAAATAAACCGTCGTAACAAGTGACTTGACTCGATTCCTGGGACACTTTACCATTCGCCCGATAATACACTTTCGAAAGGTATCGTTAAAATTCAAACACTCGAGCACGTTTTACAGGACCTTAACTTTACTATTTTTCATAGGGAAAACAATGATTTTACGTACTGTCGTTCGAACGAACAATTTTTTTTCTGGAGACTGGTTCCTTGCGGGTCTTTCAAAGCAAAGCTCGCGGGTTACTGCACTCGGTGACCGGCGAGGACAATGCTTTATAGACACAAAGAAATGCAAAAGAACCAAACAGTCCGTTTCTTTAGTTAGACGCAAACGGATTTCGATTCACACGGAGGTCGACGTTAACGGGTACAGAAATTTCGAAATGGCCGCTGGTAAAATCGATCGTATCATCATACGTAATTGCAATTTTTTAATCGGATATAATCTTATTATCCATAATAAATATGAAAAAAAATCTAACTACCGCGTTGTTATAGAAACTACTATATAAATTATCAATGAAAAATGATCAATACTATAATGAAAATAATTCATCCATTCCTATTTTTTCGTTTGAATATCTACGTAAACGGTTACGTTAATCTGTTAAAGGCCATGAAAATATAAAATTTTAGTAACTTACGTTGACAATTCCTGTGAGCTGAAAACAATTCGATTTTTCTGTATTTAACATTCTCGGAATGAATTTTTTCAATAGGTGTGAAACAATCGATAAAACAATTTTGAATGTATTTTTAAATACCGTTTATTGAAAATTCGAATTCGTTATACAATGATAAAAAGGGGGGCGCAGAATCGTGCTTGCTTTCAAATATCGCGATCTCCTCTTCGAAATCTCTGAAAGAAAAATATGTGATCTATCGTTAATTCTATTTTAAAGAAAAGAAAGAAAGAAACAAGAAAGACTATCGTTTCTGAAAGAATAGTCGGGGATCGGGGCAGCGCCGAGCGGGTTAAAGTATTATCAAAGCGTCAAAGCGAAGCGAAGCGGCGATTCAGCGGAAGCTACTCTGTCCTCGTAATAACGAACTAGCGATATCCATTGTTTATTCGCCTGTTGATCCGCGGAATTAGTGTAGCGAATGGATTCACAAAGCCCCTGAATTTTTCCGCGACACGCCAGAAACGAGTATTAGTCGCGCGTAGCTGATGGGCAGACGACGACGCGAGGTCCGAAGCATTTTGGTGGCCATGTTAAGTGTAGCAAACAAGCGAAAGGAGCACAGAATATAACAAAATAAATGAAACTCCGTCCCGTTCCGGGACTTTAATATCCGGTCATTTCCGCGAACGTGGCGTCCATGTCGTCGCAGACCGCCTTGTACTTCTCCTTTTCTTCTCTGAGCTCGTCTGAAACAGCGAATCGACGATCAACAAAACGGTACATAATTCTTTTTAGTTTCATGAACATCGAACTCTGTGTCCGTTGATTTACCTTCTTTCATGTCCACCTCCTTCAACAGATTCTTCACCGTTCTCTCGGCGAGAACAGCACGCTTCTCGGCTTCCCTCAACTTCTTCTTCTGCTCCTTCAGTTGTACCTTGAAGTCCTCTACTCGTTGGTTAGCCTGAATCAAGGAGATTTTAAAATGTGATCGTGTCAGTTGGAGTAAATCGATCGAGCACGTTCAACGTAAAGCCAATTACCTTCTCCTCGGATACTTCTAAAGACTTGACGATATTCTGCACGATGAAAAGCTCGTCCTCTCGTTCGATGATTTTTCTGTTGATTTCGATTCACGTATATGTAAAATGATATTCCGCTGGTATATCGATGAACTAACATAAAGAAATTATACAAACGCCTCGCTGGTTTTCACACGCTCCTCGGCCGCCTCCAATTCCTCCTCGACGAAGGCCAGTTTCCTCGAGATCTCGTCGGACTTTGCGTCCGCGTCCTCGGCGATCAGTCTGGCGTCCTTCAGCTCGTGCATCAATTTCTCCATGCGTTCCTCGTCGAGTCGACTTCTGTCCTCCAACACTTTGCACATTCTGTAAATAAAAAAAAACATTAACGTGCCCCGTTTCTCCAGATTTATTTTCACTTGCGTGTCGAATCGATTGCATCTCTTGCCGAATAACAATCGCGGCCTTGATTCATGGGTTAGATTTCTTTTAGATCACTTTAGTGAACTAAATTAAACAGATTGGACTATATCGGTCTAATTATTTCGAACACAGTATATCTACTTCAGTTTCGCCCTCAATTACGAAAGAACATTTTTCTACAGTAATATTAGATAAACATCGGTTCGCTACTAGTTAATTATAACCATAGAGAATTGAAGAAAAACAACTAAACGTTAACTTCCATTTCCGTAGAAATTACAGTGATAGCCGAAAATTAAGAGGAAAATACTATCGTTATGAACCTTTGCGCATCGTCAGCGAGTTCTGTCGCACGTCCGAGCTTCAACTGAGCAGAGAGACGTAATTCTTCCTTTTTCGTAAGTGACGCTTCGATTTCCTGCACTCGTTTCGTCAAAGTGGTACGATCTTGCTCCGCCTGTTAACGCAATTCATTAATTACACGCGCAATCTATCCTCCTGCCACTGAGAACAGTAGTGCGGTATTAGGAATCCTTTTAATCGACGAAATACGTATAGCGATAGATCGATAACGGAAACTTTTAATTGATTCGGGTTGTGTTTACGCACCCTGGACCAAGATTTCTCGCATTGCTCCAAATCGGCGGTGGACTGCTCCAAATTGGTCTTGGCAACCTCGTAATCCCGCTCGAGCTGGGCCAGTTTCTTCTCCAGATCTCTCAGGTCGTCGTTCAGCTTGTCCGCCCGAAGATTCTCCAATTTAGCCTTTGTCTCGTTCGTCTCGACCTTTTCATTCGCGGCGTCCATCTCCATCTTCAGCGCCGCAATCTTCTTCTTTATCGCCTCCATGATGACGATTGGTGTTTCTCGCCCTTTTCAAACAGTTCTCCGTCGACTCCTCGAACCTGATCAATTCAGAGAACTCGTTAAAAACACCGAGAAAACTCTAGGGGATCTCTTGTTCAGCGTTCGTAATTTTGACAGTAACTACCAAATTTGTTATCGAAAATGCACACTTATATAAATAGTATAAATTGCAAATAACTTCACTGATACAGACTCTCATCGACACTATATCGGGAGGATAACACCCACCGATACGGTTGACCAGTCTGACCACAACCGTACCGTATCTACTGCTAAGTGGGATGACGAGGAAAAGAAGAAAACGGAAGTAAATGTGATCGGTAACGTCTACTTGCTTCACGAAACAAGGTCTAATCGTCATTTCGTTTTACGAGAGGCAGAATCGTGGGCCGAATTTAAACACCAGAGCACTCACTTCACCCTTTTTTTTCGTTCGTAACTACGGAACGATATTAGATGACGCACCTTATCGGCGGCCTCGATGCTTCCTTACCAGCGAATAAACAACATTTATTTAATAACAGACACGATCCAAGGTGAAAAAAAAAAAGACAATTAAGAGTTAAAAGGGGGACAACACTCACTGTAATCGTCGCGATGATCCGCGATGAGAATGCACAACCGGATGCCTTCGAAAGCTAAGCTAAAATAAAACGAAACCGGCGTCGCGGGCCTCCTCGAACGCCTCGATCCAATCCAATTCTATAATTGCTTGTCGCCTTGTTGGCCGTCGTCCCGATTTTATCCCGGCTCTTCACTGGTCGATTCCTCACTGACTACCAACGAAACGCGATCTCCACCTCCCTTATGCTATTCTCGGATCGAAAGAAGAATTCCGTTTCTGTTTCCTGTCGGCCACGTAACCGACTCTTCACGGTAAACACCATAGGACACGAGATCACTATCATCCTGTTCTTTCACGGTCTCTCGAGAATTTTGTATTTCTCGACAGGTTCACTTTTGAACGTTTGAATCTTCCCGCCACGGTAACAAGATCCTATCGATCAATAGATCGATGAGAACCGCGAGGCGCTGTAAACGCGGGCAATTGATTATTGCAGATAGAATACAAATGTTTAATAGGAATTATGATTTTGTTCATTAACTTTCTTATTTCGTGTTTAACTTAACTACACGTAAACTACACTTCAATGACAAATGTCACATTCGACAATTTTTCTAGGAACTTAAACTTACTTACAAATCAACATGGCTTTATTGATACCTTTTTTTACATAAATTAAATTACATTCGTTCTTGAATTAATATATCCTTCGTCCTTTGCATATAAACTGAATGATTTTGTAGAAGTTGACACATCAATGAAAATTGAACAAAATTGACACAACTTTCATTCGTCATTTTGCAATGTTTAATTTCAAAGCATCTCTTTTTCATATAATCGACAGTACATGGTAGAAATTTACGGTGCTACGTTATATTACAATAATTTTTTTAGAATATTCTCGAAATTCAGGAACATTCTTAGAACGCTAGCATGATAAAATTGATTTTGATTGTAGTTTTGAGAATGCAACCTTCTAATAATATTTATATGTATATTATTTCGAAATATGTATTTTCATAGTTTACATAGGTTGAAATATTCTCGAGCAAAAGTACAATATCAGAAAGGAAAATTTCCTGTGTCATCAACATTCTTAGTATTATAAAAACTAGAAAAATGTAAACGCCATTAATCATAACAAAATCAGAAAGTCTATTTTCCTATTTTTACATGGTATAAATAACAGCAACCTTAAGTAAGTCTTACAATGTCTTCCTCCGCGAAATGTCCCTTTTGCACAATTCTCATACAATTTTATTTCATCCTAATCATAGGTGTTGAATTGTTTCTGTATGGTACTAAGCAAAAGCTGTAGAACACAAATACTAAAGCACATTAGGATTTGCAACGTTGTTTTGTAATTGATCAATGATACTGATCAATCTAAAGATCTAAGAAGCCAGAACATTTTTACAATTAAACGTACACAATGTAGAAAACAATTCCTGACGAAAGTACATAATATTTCAAACATAGTCTAAACATCGACGTGTACAAATGTAAGATGAACACAATGCGTGAAAAACACAGGCTTCGAAGTACAAACTTCAAAACACAATTCAGTACTTCTAATTCGTATGATTCAAGTCTGTATTAAATGTACAGTATTATATATACATATTAAATTCTCATTTTATAAGAAACATGTAGAGTGTGTAACTAACAGAAGTATCTTCAATACATTTTATGAGAACAGAATTAGAACTAATTATTCTAAAGACAGTTTCTAATCGAAGACACTACGTTTGTCGTATTCATCTTTAAGTACATATAAAGACCCTCTCATCCTTAAACGTGTACTAAATATTTGTCATGTAAAGTAAGAATATAAAGCTACTTAACACACTATACTTATGTAGTATCAAGTGGATCAAATTAATATAGAATACATATATTCAAAGAAAGTTTTCCATGAACAACAAAATTTCACTTATTCTTATGATATATACCCACGCGCATTTTACATGACCAGTGCGCTGTATATAATATTCTTGTACTTACGAAACATGAAAAATAATATTAAGACCAATGCATAATCTACTGTGAAACGTTTCGATGAAATAATCCGTCACATTCTAAGTCTCAGCTTGTTGATAAGTGCTTCGCTTAAACAGAAGGATCAATTTAGGAGAACTTAATAGAGAAGCATTTGTAACACTTCAATAGATATGATGAGCAAATGTTATTTATGGCACATAATAAGTACTTCAGGAATGTTGATTTAGTAAAAAATACCCATTTAGGAATAGAACTTCGTCGACAATTGTACCCAAAAAGCAAAGAATTGTGCGAACTGCTTCCACCTTGCTTTTCGCGTAAATAGTTCCTAAATACGATAGAAGTTAAAAAGCAGCGCGTATTGACACTGAGTTTTTGGCAAGATATAGTATATATGCGTATCAAGAAAAGCCTTCAAAACAATATTAGTATCAAATACGAGTAGTATCGTGTTATATAGTGTGTAAATGCATTAGTTTGTGGGCCACGCAAGTGCATACACATCAGTTAGAATTATTCTAATTGAAATTCATATAAGAAATCTGTTCTAGCTATTCATACCATATAGTATCACAATAGAAACGCTTACAAATAGTTCACAATCAGGAAAAAACGTTAACTTTAAGAAGAAAAAAACTGAAACATCGTTTAAATATATATTCTCTCCAGTAAAAAATTGTTTACTTTAAACCTAACGAAAATATAGAATTATAAATATTCTTTTATACTAACAAGAATACTTATATTATAAGAGCTCGTACAGAGAAGATCCACAAATCCATGCAACTTATGCAATCTTGTATCATATATGTATCTGTGTATGTGTATAGATATACAAAAGAAGTTTGTGCCGCTTAAAGTGCTTGTTAATAAGTTGATATAAAAGTACACATCGGTGCGTGTGCATTTCAACATACCTCTATAGAAGTACACATACAATATACTAGTAATGTACATACTTAGGTTTAAAGAACAATGCAAAATTTATGTTGGGCGGAAGCGGTGACGTAATAAGTCTATCAAAAACCACGACGTGGCCAAAAATTTTCATCGGACATGCCTTGTTTAGAAAGTATTAATGCACCATTGATAAGCGCAGCATTGTCATCTAGAGAGATTAGATCCCGTTTCAGAGTCAATAGCTGTTGACAATATATACGTTGGCGTAAATGAGAGCAAAAGATGCACAGCATCTTCTCTATCGAGGGCCCGTAATTGCTGTATCAGGGAACCCACGGAACAGTCCGCACCTGCAGTGTTCAGTAATCTATAAGGGAAAAAGAGGTAACATAAAGTATAATTCAAATATATTGCATCAAACAAGAATAACCCCGGTGAACATTGGTTGGGTTAAAAAGACGCGATTAAGTGTTAAAATTACATTTTTCACTAAAATGTAGTATCAATTTCATTACAATTTACTAACCTTAACGTTGGACTGTCCACAGTACTATCCAGCTGTGCAACTCGATCTCCCAAACCGAGTCTCACCGCGAGTAAACACCAGTCTCTTCCATGACGATCAGGAGGATCAAGCATTTGCGCTAACCTTCTTTGTACAGCAGGTTTTATATGCTTTACGGGTTGTTTTGGTCCAGGAAGACAATTTTCTATTAAAGGTAAGCCGCAACCCACGATTTCCCATACCGTTTCTTCTTGACCGTTCAAAGGATTTGTAAGAACTGCCTCTTCAAGACCTTTATCTATTAAAGATGATATAACAGGTGCTGGTTCCCAAGAATGTACAACCTATCATCGTACACAAAGTTTTATGGAAAATACTTTTAATTATTCGTATATAATAATTTTATCGAGTTATTTAACTCACTTCATCGTATTCACGAAGTTGACTAGGACTCAACCAATGTCTTTCGAGTAACATCCCTGGAGCGACTAACTCAATTGTCGTTTCAATAGAGTCGATGATAATGCTTAGAAGTGCAAAGCATTGGGCACTAGTACCCCGTGGCCCGCGTACTCTTATCTCCATACAACTTTGTTCTTCTTCTTCGAAAGTTATAATACTTTCACAAGGTCCAATACACAATTTTGATCCTCGCCACCACTGATATAGATCGGAGTTTGATGGATCCCAAGACTGAGTAATTTTCCTCAGTTGTGCCTGTATAATACCACATCACTGTTAATAGTGTTCACTAATTTAACATACAGAAATAAAGTAACAACCATTTATCGGGAATACATACTTGCAAATGTGGGAATATTGCAATTAAATGATACAAAGCTGCTTCAGATGGAGCCAGACGAAGACCTGTGTGAGGTAATATATTAGAGCATGGTTTCCATGGTTCCCATAATCCTGGTAAACGCTCGACAAGGTTCAAGCAGGGTATTTCATACTCCACTTCGTCGTCGTCCACTTCACACTGCCATAGAAGTAAACATATTAATGGAATTCATAACACAATATATTGTAAATTAGATTAAAAAGCTTACCGGAACACATAAGTTTACTGCTTGCAAAGCTTGCAAAGCTTGACTCGCGGGACACGGAGAGCGAGCCTGAAAATCTTCCAAAGCATACACTCCCGTAGTACGTCCTCCAAGACGTCCCCTCTGTTCTGGACTTAGCTGCCAATTTATTACATCCTGCCAGAACCATTCTGGACTTAGAACTATTAGATTCCCGGGAAGAAGCATGCATTCCCCTAAATTCTAGAAATTGAAACTTGTTTATCATACTACGAATTGAACTGTAAGTCAGCACTATAGCACATGTAATACCTGTAATTGTAATCCAAGGTGTCTACAATGTTCTAAACAAACTAATGGATTAATTTTTCTCACTTCCTTCAAAAATTCCTCCTGTGTAAATATTACCGGAGGTACCTCTAAAGTTTGCACATATGCTCTCCAAGATTCAGCGAGACCAGTCCAGACTAGTGCGCTCTATAATAAGATTTTTGGAGTCCTTAACGATGGAATACAAGAGAACAAAATATGAAATAATACACTGATGCAGAAAATATATACAAGAGTAGTTCTTTTTTTTTTTTTTATTGCATTGGACAGTAGTGCATGTATGTATTAATGGGATAAAGCGTTAGAGCAATTATTAAATAAATAAACAGCTTCATAATACACATCACTTATCAAAGGAATTGAGAAATAGTTCGACCTGTTTATCAAGATTCGCCAAGGGCACGTACGTGGCCGCAGCCCGCGGCGTGTCACGTCGGAGAATACTTTCTGCAACTTCCGGTCCTTCCTACATCATGCATTGCATGCAGTAAGGCTGATGTTAATAAATGTTAATGACCAAATAATCAGCAACTAAAATATATGTCGTTAGTAAATTGATCATGTGACAGAGTGACAGCAGATATGTATAAGAAAGATCATTTTCAACAATATTTTCTTTCGTGTGGGAATGTGCTTGATATGAATATCGCAAATAATTAATTGAATTGGGGAAATTATGGAAAAAATATTACTTCCGATTAAGTCGGTTACTGGTACATATATATACGTATGGAAATCAACCATGCATCATGAATGACCATGGATTACTGAATCATAACTTGAAACATAAATAATTGCATGGTTTTTAGGAGTTAATAATGGTTTGTTCAACATAGTATTAACATTGCGGGACTTGAAATCAAAGAGACGTGAATCTTACAAATGTAGTTGGCGCTATGCAAAATGAAATGACCCGATTCTAATGAGAACCGTTTTGATAATGTTAATGCACACATTTATTGCATGCTGTACAAACACTGGCGTTATATCCCTGTAAAAAAATGTAGAAGTATAATTATGTACACGAACATATTCGGCTTGAACCTGAACCATTCGATACTCATTATATAATACACAAATTTTAACGATACATCATCAGATTTTCTAGACTGAACAAGTTGCTCGTGCAATTAAGCATGATATGATTAAAGACTTCAAAAACTTCCCGATATCAGATGACATTAATCTGAGCTGAGACAACCAAATATAAATTATATCCAAATAAATACGTTTTATATTCTAGAATCCCACTTCAGATTAAGTATATGATTTTGTCTTTTTCTTAATCCAATGCTATGTATGCCGACATGCAATAGTTTAGTCCGTTTAGTGTATTTGAAAAATTTAGTACTTAATATTCGGATAATAAATTATAATGAATATGATAATAGAAGCTAATTTCAAATACTTAAAAAATTCAAAATTTGGAATTAAAAGAGTCGTGACAATAGTCTTTTGTGTGTTTTGGATTCAGTGATAGTAAAAAAAGTAGTTTGTATTACGCGTAATAGCATGTAACGTGTGGAATAATTTCATGTAAATCATATAATAACTTCACCTCTAGAAATTCCATCCTTGCATTATTCAAGTATGATCTTAGAAGTTTCAGACCGGGACTAGAAGGATTAGTTGCATCCACTGCGACCATTTGAGGATCATCCCCCAAAATCGATGTGAACTCTTTTAAAAAAGGTAAAAGTGGTGCAAGAGGGATACTAGTATTCGAATTTGGAGCAAGTGGTTCTGGTGCATAAGTTCCAACTAAGATTACTTTTACGTCACTATATTTGCCACCAAAACCTGTTACAAAAAGATGTTTCAAATGTAATTAATACATACAATTATGACTGAATGATATTATAATTTGTTGATCTTACCAAAATTAGTTGATGCAATACGATCGGAAATAAATTGTAGCCAAAATTTTATTTGCTGAAGTTGTACAGTTAGAGGTTCTCTAAGACTGACTGTTATAAGGTGTACTGCAGGTTGTTGAAAAGTAAGCACATAGTGATAAGAGGCTAGAAACTCCTCGCGTCCACATAACTCCCAAAAAACACATTCTCCACCTTAATAATGAGAGTCATAAACATCGTATATCTTTAACTGTACTTATGATAAGACGATATTGAAAATTCATTATCCTCACCTACATTGCCCCGACTCCACTCTACTCCTTGTGTACCTTCATATTCACTATCACTATATTCAAAACTAAGTGAACCATGCTTGCTAGTTACATCTAATTCAATACTTGGTTCCCTCTAAATATTAAAAAGGTTACTTTTAATAAAATACTGAACTTCACTATTGGTACAATAAGAGTCCATATGTGTTCAACTACATTTTAAATACATGAAATAACTACCTTCGCTGTATAATTCTGACTTCTTGATCTTCTAAAAAATCCAAAACTAAAAATACCAGATTTTAAAGAATTTATTAAAGATGATTTTCCTGATGCACAATGTCCTAAAAGTCTTACATGTAGACGATCTATTGGTCTATGTGTTGGTTGCAACTGTTTTATATAGTTCTCACGTTGAATGGGCTGAAATTGAAATTAATATTAATAGAGCCCAAACACAGAGGTTTGAAACATGTAGATTTTAATAACATACATTTCGAAGCTTATCTAGTAATGACGCGATATCGGGATGTCCGTACTTAATTGCTGTCACGTCCGCTCTGATTCCACGATTCGTTTTGTCAACGTCGCAACCAGCAAGGCACAAATGTCTAACGAGATTAATGAAACCGTGTCTAGCAGCCACATGTAGTGGTGTTAAGCCCTTTTCATTGGGTGTATCCAAATCTATTCCACTCTCTATTAAAAATGTTACCATTCCCTCATCTCCTGCTTCACAAGCTATGTGTAAAAGAGTGTCTTCTTTCTGTTTAAAGGAACATGACTGTTTATATCCTACTTATGTTCAACATGATTTGAAAGATATATACAGTAGTACAATTCTCACAGAATCTTTTACGTTCAATGGTGCTCCTTGAAGTAATAACTGAGACACAGCCTCAACACAGCCTCGTTTAACAGCACTAATCATAGCTCCACCAAGACCTTGAGAGGCTTCCGATTCCTACAGAATAACAAAAAGATACAGCTGTTCAGTTTTATAGTATCCTATACATATTGTGCTTTACCATGCCACATAATGAATACTTTCTGAATTTTCACATATACGTATTAATAACAATATTACTGTAAAAAAAGAAAATTAAGGTACATATGTTCAGTAAAAGAATATATGGGGTTTAACTTAATGGTGTATATTCTGTAGGAAAATTGTACGTATGATATATCTATACAGATGATACTAACATCAGTTACGCGATGTACATAAATAAACATTATTTCGTGAGAAATAAAAAAATAATGTGATCGTAAACAAAAGTTAGAATCAGCCCTGGCAATTATAAAGGAAATTATAATATTGCATTCAGGAACAGACCGTGAGGATCCAAGGATGTTTAAGGCACGATTCTGCAGTCCCTCTTTCTCTGGAAGTGAAATTGTTCATTGTTATTTCATTCTATTTCAAAATCTACTTATAAGACTCAACACTTATTATGAATTCTTTTTACTTACTTTGGATCCTTGATCAACAAGGATCTTATGAAATCTTTGGCAATTTCAGATACATTACTGAAATACTCATTGTCAAATTGATATTGGCATGCTGCAACATTTGTATAAGTTTCTTGTTTATCTTCGCCTAGAAATGGCGATGCACCGCTTAAAAGAATATAAGTTAAAACACCAACTGCCCAAAGATCAGTTCCCAAACTGAGTGGTTCATAATTTACAATTTCAGGAGCAACAAACTCAGGTGTACCAAATAGTGCTCTATGTTCTGATCCAGGTACTAATCGATGCGAGAGACCTAGATCTATGTCAGAAATAAAGTACATGTACTTTCTTTACATACTATCAATGTATACAGTGCAGTGGCAAATCACCTATTAATTTTATATTCGGCATTGGTGGAGGAGTTGATAAAAGAATATTTTCAGGCTTGATGTCTAAGTGAGCAACTTGATGTGAATGTAAGTGACTAAGTGCCATTAAAACTTGACGAACCTACAAAGAAGTATCATTAATGCTAAGTTTATTATCAGAAATATGTAGGTATTTTAAATAAGGTCTACAAACCACATGTGCAGCTTCTAATTCACCAGATGGTACCCAATGAAAGAGCTCCCCCCCAGAAATTAATTCCAAAAGTAAAACAACAGTTGTGCCTGTATCTACAACTCTGTGCAGAGAAACAATATTTGGATGCCTTAGTCTTGCTAATAAACCTGCTTCTCGAGCTAAAACAGAAAATTACTAGTTACACACGAGAAAAATGAAGCAATCTAAATTAAAGGCTCTTTAAAATTAAAAACCCAATATAAATTAATATAGCTACCAATATCTGCTGCTGCCACACCTCTGGCAACTCTTCTTTTTCTCATAATTTTGGCAGCAAATAGCTCCCCTGTACTTAGTTCCATACATTTTCTTACTATCGCAAATTGTCCCCTATAATTTACAAATATACAAGTAGTTTGTGACATACAAATTTATTAATAAAAAATTTTAATTCGGTTGAACTTACTTGCCAATTTCTTCCAATAATTTATAATTTTTTTCAATTGGTTCATGATAAACCTCCATCAATGTGTCCCACTCAGGGCCTAATTGCAAAAGCAAATTATAGTACCAGATAAAAAATTCTATTCATTCGCATTAAACAACGGTAATTACGAGAATAGAATTAGTAATTAAAAAAAGGTAAATCTTCGTGCACAACAGTACATGTACTTGATTTTTATACAAACAGTTCACGTAATAGTATCAAGAAAAAATTAAATATTTGTAAATGTTTTTTTACTGCAACGCAAGAAGAATAGAAAAACCTATATTTCTTTTATATTTCTGTTACCAATTCACGGTAGTACACGATAGTATTCATTCCTTAAGAATCGAGATCCAGAATGAATCGAACACGCAGACACCTGTCAATCTCGTAGTAAACAGATATGAAAATCACTTCCGTACGCACGTAACCACGTGGATACATTCTCGTTAATGCAAGATTAATTCTGTTTTAAAAACATAAACCATACAACTCGTACGTCTGAATTATGTCGAGTCGCGAAGAAATATTAAACCATCTGCCAGCGTTGACAGAGATATCAACACGATAACGCGTAAGAGGATTGAAAAAACAATCGAAAGGAAATCGGTCTTTACCACCTTTCGTAGTTCCCAATTGGCGAGACGTGCCTGGCATCATCTCACGTTCATGCTCATCGTTCAGTCTATCCGAACAGTTTCAAGTTTCGCAAAGAGCCGTTACGAAAATTGTGTCCCATTCGTCGGCCTTCACTCATGCCGGCCACCCCACACACACAATCGATATACCTGTGTCGCGTGAAACGCCACCTTCCTCAAAATGCATCGCAATCTCATAGAATATAGAACCTTCTCTAATCCTCGGGACCGCTCTTGATCCGTTTAATCCACGCATCGTTGATTACTCTTGCTAATCATGAGCTGTTTAAAAGATCTCAGAAAATGTTATTCCTTTTCCGAATGTAGCTTGAAATCCTTTTTGATCCACTGGGGTTTGTTTTGGAGTAGATCAAATTTTCTCAAAAAATTCCCTTCTATCTAATTGGAATAAATGATGTTCTTGGATATCTATTCTTTAGGAAGGATATAGTTAATAAAAAAGAAGTATTTTCGCTCCGTAAATAATGTTTCTCTAACAAAAATACTATGATGCTTGTTCAAATTTGATTCAAACTACGTTTTTATATGATTTTAAGTTACAAGGTATATAATTCAAATTTGAAATAAGAATAGTCATTATGCAAGCGATTAGGGCGTAAATAGTAACAAATGAAAGATCATTGGAAATTTTATATTTATTTTATATTAAATCTATCTTACTCATGACTCATAAGACTTGAATTAATCCTGAATATGTAGTGGTTCCTCAATAACAAGAATTTCGTAATTTTACCTGTTTGTAAATGTAGTATTTCACGGTCTCCGTCCAACACATCATTCAAATATTATTTGGGCTTTTGATTTAGAGAATAAATGTTTTAAAAAATCGAAGCTCATAAATGTTTCTAATTTAAGTCAAACATTGTCAAGCTACTATAGTTCCTGTCACAAAGCTATATGTATACTATTTACATATCGTTTAGACATAATGGAATATAAGTTGGTGAAAGTTTAGAACATTACATTTAAGTGGTATTGTATTATTTCAAGGCATATTAAACATATAGTGAAACAGTACTGACTGTAAAACACATTTCAGGTATATATACAAACCTATTCAATTTATTGATATCGTGAAATATATTTTTAACTTTATTGGAATCTCGTACAAAAATGCTATTAAAGCGATATCCGCAGAATTGATCACTATGGAATAATTGTAAACATTCTATGTATTAGTTTGTTACAATAAAGAAAGCATCCTGGCAAAAATAATACGTAGATAAATGCAATACATGCATCATTATTGAATAGCTTACCAAAGTAATTTTATTATATGAAAATGCATACAGACAGGCAAATGCTTTTTGTGAACATGAATCGAGTTTCAATGAAATCACTGTGGACATGAATCATTAAGTGTTAACGCAAATAAAGCATTTCGAGCGCAGTAAAAAATTTAGTAATTTCAATCCTTCATAGCTTCCTCTGAAACTTGTGCAGGTGGTGTGGGTTCATTATCTTTCTTCTTCTTGCTTCCGGACACAATATCATCGATTCTCAGTAGTAAAATAGCTGTTTCAATAGCTGTTTTGTATGTTTGCAGCTTAACAGACAGAGGCTCCCAAATACCACGTTCTTCCATATCTACCAATTGACCAATTTCTCCATCAATACCCCATGTCATACCTTCTGTGGCGTGTTTTGCACGAAGTGCAGTTAACGTTCTAATGGTGTTGGCTCCACAATTCTGTGCAAGGGTTCTCGGAATTATTTCTAATGCCTGTGCTACAGCTTTATAAGGCCACTGTTCAACACCAGCAAGTCTTGCTGCTTTCTCTGTCAGAAGTCTTGAGACTGCCATTTCCACTGCTCCTCCACCTTTAACAAAAAAACAATGTAATTGTAATATGATTGTATACCATAAATATTTAAACCGAAAAATATTGTATACCTGGTACTAATTTAGGTTCAATAAGAAGATTCCTTGCAACATGAAGAGCATCCTGCAGATTTCTTTCTGTTTCATTTAATACATCTTTACTGGCACCTCTCAGAATTATAGTACACGCCTTTGGATCTTTACAGTCCGTAATAAAGCAAAAGTAATCATCTCCAAGCTTTTTGATTTCAAATAGACCAGCTTTGGTACCAACATCTTCATCTCTCAATTCTTCCGTACGATTAACCACACTCGCACCACAAGCTCTTGCAATTCTGTTGATATCACTTTTCCTCAGTCTACGAATAGCAGTGATTCCAGCTTTCACCAGATAATGTTGAGCCAAATCTGATACTCCCTTCTCAGTGATGACTACATCAGGTTTTACAGCTATTATATCCTCGCAAATCTTCTTCACGTGTGCCTCTTCTAGTTCCAAAATCTTGGTAAAATCAGTATCCTTCAATATTTCTATATTAGTTTGTGACTCTCCCTTTTTGTACTCCAAGGGGCAATCCAATAAAATTATTCTTGGATCCTTAATGTATCGTCTCATTTTTGGATGAGTAACATCCTTATTAATCATTACTCCTTTTAAAACAATGCTGTCTTCAATAGTACCACCAGGAATTTTCTCCACCTTTGCATAACGCTTTATATCAATTTCTTTTCTACCATTTTCCTCCAGCATAACAGTATAAACTGCATCCAAGGCAATCTGACATGCTAACTCAGACCAACGACCAATGAATTTAGTTCCTACACATGAATTTATCACTTGAATCATTTTGCTTCTATCATTGCAGTCCAAGTCCATGCTGACTTGTTCATTAAGAATAACCACCATGTCTTCCAGAGCTTGCCGGAATGCTCTGATTATAACTGTTGGATGCATATTTTGCTCTAGAAAAGGTTCTGCAATAGCCAAAATTTCTCCCGCTAATACAATAACTGAAGTGGTGCCATCTCCAACTTCTTCATCCTGAGTTCTAGCAATCTCTATCATTGACTTTCCAGCAGGATGTTGTACTGTTATTTCGCGTAATATAGCATTCCCATCATTGGTCATGACTATACCTCCCATTGGGTCCATTAACATCTTTAACATTGCTTGTGGTCCCAGACATGTTCTAATGACATCTGCAATTGCCTATAGAAAACAGCATAACAGGAATTAATCTGTACCTTCATTTTAAATTGTAATAAATATTTCAATGCATTTATCTAAAGACTTATAAGGTTATAATAAAGAATTCATTTTAATACTGATTGTAATAAACAATGAATTAGTTACTTATGAACAAACTATGGATATTTATGCAAATTTGAATTTTTCCTGAACAATTTAAAGAAATGAAATAAAAATTTACTTCTTCTAACAATGGTTTTATTAGGAATAAAAGAAATATTTTTATTCTACTGTATTGTACTTAATTGAATCCAGCATAAATCCATAAAATTCGCAATCTAATTATAAATAAATTTCTCATTTCCGGTGTATAAACTGAACCGGAAATAATTGGTATTATTAGATATACAAGTTATAAATAGTATTAACGAGGTGTCCCTTAAAGAAAATACACGTGGGCGTGCCGACGATTCAAGACCATAAATGGTCAATCCACGAACCTCCGGTGTTAGTACTCACCTTGCCAGCTTGGATATTTTCCCTCTGAACTTTCCGGCCGGTATCCCGCTTGGTATTCTGACCTGCAATAATCAAAGCGCACGACATCGTAAGAAAAAGCAATCTTCCAGTTCGGTTTCTAAACAAACGAAATTCGACATCGTTATTGTTTTAACTTACTTAAAACTACGATCGGAGCAGCCCCTGGTCCGAACATTTTCCTGTGGTTCTTTGAATAGTTGAATATTCTGACAGAAAATGACACTTAAGTACACGCCTGACTTTTCCAGAAGAAAACGAGACCTTGCAATAATTGCTTAGAAATACGCGTGAGGATTCGTGTATAGTGGCAAAATGAAATACACTTTGTCAACGTCCAGTGCTGCCAACCGAAAAATAAACGTCTCCATCTTTGTAACCATATTTGAATATGCCTGGAATAAAATCACCGATAATTTACAAATCTTTAAATATTTGAATGCTCTTCGAATATATAAATTCATTTACTAGGATTCCTTTATTCGTACTTACAGTGAGCATTTCTGCGATAAAACACAAATTGAACTATATCCTGTGCTTCCTGCAGAAAAAGATACCCGAGAAACCGTTAAAAAATCAATTTGTTCAGGACGCTTTGATGAAGAGCCTCCATACATTTTAGTATAAAATATATTTAATATATTTAAAATTTTCAACGACTCACTTATCCCTGCTGTATTGTACTTTAAACCGCGCTTTTATTCTTAGTTTTTAGAAAAATCTTTGGAGGTCTGACTACAATAGCAACTCTACGAGACATTCTAAGTTCCATATTAGCAATCATGGAATATGTTTGAAATACAAGAAAGTTTGAATATTTCGTGATGCAACGTTATAACTGATATGATTTTGAAAGTTTTCGAAGGATGTTAACGCCAGCGTCAGTTATAACATTCTATCAAGCTGCTGTAGTAAATAAAATTCAGAAAAATTGTTAAATTGGGACTGAGTCCGAACGGACAAAAGTGGATACAAATGATTTTAGAATTCGTTCATGGTAAACAAAACTATATATGAATTCAAACGGATACAAACTTACCGCACTATTTCCTAAACAAGTATGTCACATTTAAAAACAATTACTTAAACTGGTGAGTTCTGTTTACTTGGTTGCCAACCTTATAGAAACTCTTATAATAATATTCATTGCACAGTTCACGACGTTCACACATCACACCAGTCTCTACTAATAAAACTTAGCCTGTAGAAACGTGGTAGTAATTACCAAGATGCAGGTTCCACCGATTTTTATGGAATTACCTTTAGAAGACCAGGTAGAATATAACTATATTATATTAAACAATTAAACCTCTATAATATCACTCCTAAAACATTACACTACCTTATATATTTATCATAGTATCCGTGTGTATAGTAAAGGTTATATCTAATTTTTGAAAGAAATATTGTTTTATCATCATTGTTTGTTTTAACGTTTTTATCCATACCTCTTTTCTTGTTGAAAGTATGTAGCTGTACTTAATAATGTCATTTATTTGTTTATAGGCACAAGAACTAAGAGTGTATTTGAAAGGCTTGGGTGCCGAGATCAGCGAAGAAAAATCTCCCAAGGGTATAGAAGATGATTTGCATAAGATTATTGGTGTGTGCGAAGCTTGCTTTAAGGAAGGAAATGAAAATGAAATAGAAACTGTTTTGAATGACATTGTATCTATTATGATAGTTATTCCCACAGAACGAGCAGAAAATTTAATATTAGCATTTTGTGAGAAATTAACAAAAGCACCTGGTTATAAGCTTGGCTTCGTATGTTTAAAAGCGTAAGTTAATGTAAACAATGCAACTATTATCAGTAATTAGTAATGGGTACATATATGTTTTTTTTGCAGGTTGTGGTTATTATTTCAGTCTCTTCCTGATGAATCTCCGATGAGATATCATGTTTATTACCATATAATTCAAATTGCACGCAATGTTGATCAGGTGAAAGCAGTATATGGTGGAATTCAACAACTGAAGCAACAGTTTGCATCGTTGCCACCATCCAATGAACAAATGCAAAAGTTGCTTAGACTACTTCATGAAGTACTTTTAAGTTGCAAACAGGGGTAGGCCAAATGTTATTACATAATGAATTCTAATATTATTGATATATTAAACTAAAAACAAAATTACAGGGAACAGGCTGCTGCAGTTATGGTAGAACTTCTAGGCACTCTGCTTGATCCGCTATTAGCATTAAAACCAGTAAAATTCTTAGAAGGGGAACTTATTCATGATTTACTTCTTGTGTTTGTAAAAGATAAATTACCTGGATACTTACACTTTTATCAACACCACAAGGAATTTGTGGAACATCAACTTGGTTTGCATTTAAATGACTAGGTATACTATACTTCAAGAAAATAAAAAATGAGTAATGTGTCGTATACTTATTTTTCAGGATTAAATCATGAACAAAATATGAAAAAGATGAGATTGTTAACATTTATGCAACTGGCAGAAACAAATCCTGAAATGTCTTTTGATACAATACAAGAGGAACTGCAAATTAGTGAAGATGAAGTAGAGAGCTTTATTATTGATGGTAAGGCAATATAATATGGTTAGCCTAAGCTGCATTATGTAGATATTATAAGTAACAATCATTTACCCTGCATAGACAAAGCTAATCTTTAAATTTAATTATAAAAGTGAAGATATAGGTGCAGGGTATATAAAAAGAATTAATACTGACTTAGTAGAACTTAATTTTTACTAAGTTATCGAGTTATTCGACATGTCTAGTACGAATTAAATGTAATTACCTGTTTTTTTATGTATAATCATGGAGTAAAATGAAATATTAATGTCGCAGTACTGAAAACAAAACTCGTTAGAGCTCGAATGGATCAAGCAGGTCGTAAAGTACTTATTTCAAGTACTATGCACAGAACATTCGGTCGACCGCAATGGATGCAACTTCGTGATTTACTTGCAGCCTGGAAAGTAAACTTAACCGGTGTACAAGAAGGTATGAAGTCCGTAGCTGCGGCACAAATGGAACTTGCCGTAAAGAATAAAGCTGTAATCAATCACTGATGACATCGTAGTGTTGTATATGAAATTCATAAATTGCGTATACAAAGATTACTTGGAAACTGAAGTTAATTAATTATTTTAATTAATTAATTCAGACTTTTAACTGAATAAATAAATATATCATGTAACTACAGTATTATGTTTGTAATTAAATTAATCATATAATTAAGAAAATGATGATAAATGATTTGTGGAATTTGTAATAATATTACATGACGTTCTAAGATTGTATAATACATTTTTTCACTTTTATTATTTTACTAATTCTTACTTCACTAATTTTATTCTGCATTAATTTCCCGAAAGACAATTGAACATTTAAATCGGATAACTTGCTGCAGTACTTACTGTTCATGGCCAAATATTTGATCATCAATTATGAAAAGAGTAGATTTTTTATATAGATTAAACATTTGTTGTATAGGTTTATTTATAAAATAAAAGATGCTGACAGTAAGTCAGTTGCAGGATGTAAATGACTAAAATAAAAACACTGGTCATATGATTATGAATTTTTTATTTTCATCTTTTCATATAGCAACATTTTATTCTCATTAATCAATTTTATATGACATAAATCTTTATCGTAGAAGCATTTCTTACGGTTTACAATTCGACCAATAGAACGTTGATATACAATTTTATAATTGTGCATTACATGATTAGAAAAGCCACATTTTCTTTTTGTACTAATTCGCTTCATTATTTGTTTCTAATCTGTAATTTGTTCCTTATCACATGATACTGTTGATTCGTACAAAAGTTACAAACCCTAAAAAACTAATGATATAAATCTATAAAAAAGTAACACAGCGTGTGGCTTGATGCAAATTCAAAATGTATATGTAAAGTAAAACTATCTACTGTAACGTTTATCATCGTTTAACATTTTCATATAGAAATGTATGTAAGTCAGTTATTATTCATTAATGTCTTTTACATACATTTCCGTATTTTAACATGTACACTGTTTTGAGTTCACCTCATATATTCTTTTACAAAAATAATATTATACATAAGCGAAAGTACGTCCTGGAAACATAACATCTATTTCTTGGAATATAATTTTAATTTCATTCACAATTGTATCAATAGAAGCATATTATTCTATATGAAAAAAATGCGTATCTCTTTTATGTGGTAAAAAAATTGTTCAGAAATGGAAATGAATACAAAGAACTGGATACAATGTATTGAAATATTATGTTTAACATGAGTGCAGTCTATAACAGTAATTTGTTATCAAAGTTATTGGCGTAACTTATGACGAGTTTTTCTACATCTAGTGATAATAGTACGTTGTAAAAATAACAACTATCATAGTAAAATTATCATTTCAATGGCTTAATTACTAATTGATACATAAGAAACTTTGTTTTTTCTGTTTCTTAAGTTGTTTTTAGTACGACTTTATTTCAGATATGGCATCATAAATCTCACGTTGCTCTGATTTTTGAAATCTAAATCATTAAATTATCCATTACATAATCGGTAATAAATGTGTAGCACATATATAATATAGCCTCAAGTATACGCAGGTATAAAAATCTTTTCATTTCATACAGAAACTCAACAACCTAACAAAGATTTAAAATGATTTTTGACTTTTCGAATGTATTCAAAATATGCATTATATCAATATTTCTATAGACTTCTATGTTTATTCTGTCTTTGCATACATCAATCTCTTGTAGCATTCACTGAAAGACAATTTACGAATAATAGGTACTTTATATGTATGTTACTTCTTTAATATAAATTCATTCTCTTTCTCTGAAATTGCTGTAAAGTCAGATTTGAGTAGAGAAACGAGGACGTGGCAAATCTCCAAATACTGTATCACCATGAACGCTCTTAGCTAGAGCTTTAATTGAAGCTCGAATATTATGTGGATCATGTGGATCTCTTGATAACTGAAAATGTTATTCGATTTGATTTAATAAAGAATGTTATTAGGCAATATGTACACCCAAGCATAATGTACATATGCTAAAATTATATGTAAATAAACCTTTAATAACACAGAGCTTAAATTCTACAAAAATAAGTCAACTATACAATTCATACCTGATCATCATCCTGGTCTTGAACTGTTCTATGCACAAATGAAGGAAAAGATGGAACACTAACTGGTAATGACTTAGCCAATGTGGGATGTCCACCTCTTTGGCCTCTAGGCATATGAATACCTTCGTCTTGACCTGAATCTAAACACAGCATCAATAATGTTATTCATCTCTGTTTCACTACATTAAGATATTATATCATCGTTTCAATGGTAAAGTTACGATATTTCAAAAACTACATTTTTCAGACGAGAAATAACCACTTTGTTAATTAATAGGACTTTTCAAATACACAGTAAAAAACTAAGTTAAATAAATAGTAAAAAAAACAAACAATCATACATGTAGTTCCGATTCGTAAAAATTGCAGTTTCGCAACTTTACCATTGGAACAACAATATAAATTGAAATTTTCATTAACCATCTGTATCAGATCCTTCTTCTGAAGATTGAACATGTTCAGCAGTGTCAATGTCTTCCATTCCTTCTAGAGGAAATAAAGCTTCTGCATCAAAACTAGTTGCCTCATTAGTGTATATATATAATTGATCTTTCTTATCTATGTTACCATTCTATAAAATATAAATGTTGTATACAGTATATGTAAAATGATATATAAATCACACACATAATATGTAACTTACAACAAGAGGATTAGGAGAATATTTTGCACCATCATGCTTAACATTAGGACCAGTAATGATTTTTGTTTCATTTGATATCACTTTTGTTGGTGTATTCACCACATTAGCTGTAGAGGTAGATAAACTGGTTGTAAAACTGTCTGGGGTTGTAGGAGGTGTTTCTATGTTATTTGTTAATCTATTTGTTTCATCCCCCTTAGATATTAACCTGAAAGTATCAGTTTAAAAACATAAAGTTTCGAGTAATATAATAGTGTGTAATACTGTGATTCACGCATAAAACCTTGTTAATATTCTGTGCTCGTTGTGAGCTCGTTCGCGAAACTGTTCTAATAATTGATACTGCTCTGCCGTGAAAGCACGAATTTTATCCTCTATTTCTGCAGACTGTCGTTGAACTGCTTCCTCAAGCTGTTGTTGGAGACCACCCAAAGCTACTTGTACATTATTGGGTAATTGGGACACTATATAAATGAAATAATATATCCAATGAATTTTTCAATACACAGAGTTTAAAATACATCTTCACGTGCTGTTCTTTCAAATCATTACTTTGAAATTAATTAATATATGTTAATCAATTCACCAGAAAACTTGGTAGGTTGTTGAAGGTAATCGAGTTCATCCAAAGTATTATGAGCAATTACTATTCTAAATACTGGACTATAATCAGGACTGGATTTCAATTTGTTTATTTCTTCAGGTGTAGTCTGTAATGAAAAGCAGAAATTGGAATAAATATTGAAATAAAAAATATATCTTACATAAAACTTAAAATGTACAGATTAACTTATTTTTGAGACATAAGTCTGAAGAAATCAATTTTTTATACTTTTCCTTGTACAACAAGTATATACTTACAATAATGTCATTATTAATAAGGACTAAAGCAGCACCATAGTCTCTGTGCACAGCATGTGTATACATAGAACAATTGTAACACCTGTGAATAACCCATGATCCTACATTTCTTATATCAACTAAACCTGGTTGTTCCTTAGTAATACCTTCAAGTTCTGATACTGTTGCTAGATTCTGTTCCAAACAAAAAACAAACATTACAATAACAAATTATGTATATTCATATATGGGGATATTTATGCAAATTAAAATTATTAAAAACTGATTTATAAAAAAAAAGTATTGAACCAATTTTTCTTACACTTTTGTAAAGCTCACTTAACTTATGGGAAATCCAATAAAAGGTTGTAAATGTTATTGACTTCACTAACTATATTTAAATCTATGAAGCCAAAAATTATGATTGTGAAAATTGATGTGTCACATATTTGGTTATATTGATCAACATTACAATACTGTGACATCATTTTTGAAAAACAGTCTAAGATTGAACTACTTCATGACATTGATAGTTGTACTATTATACAGAGTTCACTTTTATAATCACCAGCACATATACTTAGCAACTAGATAAACTAAATATTTTATTGAAATTAATAGTATTTATAAAATTCGCTTTGAACTTACCGTTGACACGGAACAGTACAAATTTTTTTCCTACTAACTCCGTCATGAAGCGACAGGTGTTGTAAACACGCGTAGCAATTGTTATTAAAAAAAAAAAGAAACCTCACCTGACGAAAGAATCCGTCGGTTTGTTCCTGAGGTGTCAATTCAATATCATCTATGTTGACCTTTTGAAGTTCAGTGCCCCTGGACTTTATGGACACGTTCAAACATTTGCAAACAATATGCATCTTGCACAATCAATGCGCAACGTTCTCTAAAAGAAACTGAAAAAAGTCAGCACACCGTCTCACGATGCCGGGATTCATGCACAATGTACATGTAGGGTATACACAATTATTTCTCCGATATGTGAATATACCTCAAAAATCTTTCAATCAAGCTCAAGGTACTTTCAACTTTCGTTATTAGCCAACGCGAAGCTGTTACGAGTAAATTAATATCGAATAATATCAAATATGAAACAACAACAACAGTCTTAACTCAAAGAGTAAACTGATCTTGCGTGTTTAATGCTATTGTTGAATGAATATTTAATGATATTACTGTGTTTCGTTCGAATGAAGACACCTTTATTTAGGTATTTACTCTCAAGCGAGGAACGATACACTTTGTACACGAATTCACTGGTGCTCGATTCCGGCTACCGACTGATCTGTTCCGTGTGTTAATTGCACGCTGTGACGAACACGCACACTTGAAACCAAGTAAACGAATTACCGAACTTTTCTGTCGAGTGTATGTATTTACGTATACATTCACGACCGAATGCTGATTTTCAGTCCGTATACGGAGGCAGTTTTGAATATCAATATTTGGGAATTTTGCATGAATCGGTCTGAATAAATCTTCACATTCGAATCGTAGAACAAATCTCTACATTTCTTGGCCACAATGCACGTATTTACAAGTATTTCGAATAATCGTCGGAACCTCTACTAAAAATAAACACTGATTTATAGGTGCGTGCAGATGCGTACGTGATCACCCCAGACAAAACATACTTGCTAGTCAATTGACCGACTTTTGCCGTATGACATCGGTCTTCCACTGTGGCGACTGGAAATTTGTATACACGTATACATAGCGTACACACAGTCGAGTTGACTCAAAATTGCACGTGTAAGATAGAATTATTGTTTTATATGTTTGATAATTTCTGTTATATTTTGTGATTGTTAACTGTATGATCGATTCGAAGACTTGTTGTATAGGTAGCTTTACGAAGTCTTAATGAAACGTCGCTTGATCGGGCTATAAATTTTAATATGCATGTGCGGGACTCGAAAGTAGTTCCGTAGTCTATTTTCAAAACATGCGATTGTTGTTTTTGTATGTTGGGATAGGCGATAGAACGTAACAGGATGTAAACATATAATTCTGAAACATTAAGAATGTAGTTAAGAATACTACAAATGCGCATGAAAATATAATTCCAATTACAAATGCAAGAATTTTGTTTTCTTTTTAAATAACATTATATTTTGAAGATAACGCTCTTTATATACAGTGGTTTACTAACAGTGCATGTACATCATCTACATAATAGTGTCTAAATACAATATTACATTGATATTCATAACAGGGTCATATACATATAATTTTCCTATAAAATATTCATTTGTACATAACAGAATGTAAAATAGTATTACAGTTGAACTGTTGGAATGTTAATTCAATAACATACAACCATGGATGTAAATACAATCACTTCTTGGAACGTTAATTTGATAAAATATAAAATAAACAATAAAAAGATAACAAATTATTTAAATGATGCAATGAATTGTATTATAATGTTACGTGTAAGAAGTCTTCTTTCCGCTTGAAATATTCATTAAATCGAATTACTGCATACCTACAAAGTGTTATACTCAATAAATAATTTCATGTAGATAAATACTAGCAATAATGAGTATACAAATAGATATAAGAAGTTTTAGTTAAAATAACATATGAATTTTTAAAACATACAGTAATATTATTTATAATGTTTTCAGTATATTAATACATACTTACTCTAAAAAATCAAATTCAATTGTTGAGTGTTCACTTTGTATAAGTCCCCAACAACCCCAAAAGAAGTGTGACAAAAGGACAAATTTATTTACTTGCACATACAGTAAATTAATTTCATTTTCAGGTACATAGTTTACATTATTGTACTCCTGAAGATATATACTTAACCAAGCTTTTTGTAATTCTTCATTAGGGTACAACGAATAATCAGGATTCTCAACACCTGAAAGAAAATTTTATGTACTTTGAATTGTAAGTTTACATATTATGAGCAGAAGTAAAAAAAAAACATCGAATTTGTAACATGGTTTACTAATATATTTAAATTACCAGCAAATTCTGCAAAATGATTGGCTATATCAAAAGCTTGATAATTATAGGCAGTATATTCAAAATCAATAAAAGTAACAATGTTCTCTTTTTGATTGTAAAGCACATTTGCTAGAAGTAAGTCATTATGGGCAAACACTATTTCACTATTCAAATCTGTAAGTGTTTCCTTTAATTGTTCATAATTCTGTTTCAATACAGTAAATGGTTTTACGAGTACTTCAAATCTGAAAACAAAGATGATAGATAGTACAAACAAAGTGTAATTTTATTATTACAATATACTACCTTGCTTGTTTGGAATCATCAAAAAATTCTTTAGGCATAATTTTCATAAATTTTTCCACCTTGTTCCATATACATGCTTCTTTGGGTATCTGATCGCTGTCAGGTTTAAGTTTATGCATTTGTGCCATTCGTTTAGCAATTAAAGTATATACTTCGGGTTTTCTTACCATTTCTGTTGTAAGTGTAACACCTTCGATAAATTGGTAAGCTAAACCATTATTAAATGTTGCATAAATGGAATGTGTGAAGCCTGCCTTATTTAGTATCTGCAAACAGATAGATTTTTAAAAATATGTACATTCTTTTCATTACTTTCATTTTCTATTTTTGAGATTATTGTTAAATTCATTCTGTAAAGCTTGTACCCACTCGAATATTTCTTGTTTCATCTTTACGATTAATGAGCAGATCTGTTTTGTGCCCATAAACCCTGACCAAAACCATTTCATTATGGTGTCCAGAATACCATACTCCTATGAGTTTGTTTGTAATCCCGTCAGTAAATATCTGAAAATAAAATTGAATTGATCATTGCGTTTATGATTAGTATTTTTTATTACTTTCTTAATTAATAAAATATTCATATTAGATTGTAAATAAAGCATTACTTATTAAATAAATTTCACAGCTTTATACAACTACTTTTTTTTCAACTTTATCTCAAGTAATAATGAATGGAAATAGTTTCTGTTATCACAGTCACTACTGCTAGAGAACAATGAACTTGTTATCAATAGATAAAGTCAAATACTAGATAAATTGTGCACTGACCTCAATTATTTTTATCAATGATTTCACTAGTGTAATATTTATTTTAGTCTATTAATACTTTCTATAGACATTTGAACATTATTCACATTCTGTCCAAAATTATATAAGAAATATAGTCATGGTACATACTAAATTAAAAAAAAATACATATAAGTGATATGAAAATTTTATTATAACATCTTTTACACATTTATGTATGCTACAAATATATAAAATCCATAGTTTATGTAAAAATTATAAACAAGTGTTCAAAATGATAAAGTCTGTTACCTTAAATTGTAGATTGTCTAATGGCCAGGTGGGTCTGATTCTTTTAATTATCTCCTTGGCACCATCAACAATTTTATTCTCATCTACTGTCACATCAAGGTGTGGTTCCACTTTGTCCATGACTAAATTTTATCTGTGAACAAATCAAAAATTCCTGTTGTTACTACAATTACATGAATGATACCTTATGCTTGCTTCTTATCTCAAATGTTCCAAATCCACGTAGTGAATATTTACAGATTGTATAAGTTGTTTTTGCATCATAAGTGAAAAACATATTACTTATTGAAACTGATGATAGATATGATTTGCCAATGCATTGAAATATATTATTTAGATACATGTCTCACATACAGATGTAAGCTGCACCATAGAGCAGTTCCACAGTTACTGAGAGTGAGTGCCAAATAGGACTTCACATGCTATATACTGATAATGATTGACTGACAACACACACAGCAGGATGTGGTTAGGGTACTGCAAAGGCCTTGAAATCATTAATAATTTCATTAAATTCCCAGCCCCAGCGGAAATCATTCATTTCAATTTTAATATAGTAAACTACGTTGTGTTTTATACGTTTACACAAAAATAATAAACAAATACATTCAAACATCTTTACAGTTCTTCTTACTAACATTTTATTCATGATATAAAATTACAACACTTACATAGTTCGTTTTTGTATATTTTCAATCAACAGAACATTTAATACTATACATACTATATAAATTCTGACGATTATAAAATAACTTTAACAATAACATAATATTATCGTGTTTATGGACATTAATTTTTGGGAAATAGAATGGTGGATACTTTGACACTGAATAATTCATGTTCTATGAATCTTTTACAGGACTGCTTAACAGATGATTATTAATTAACGATATTCTATGAACAAATTTTTTAATAAAAATCACATGAAAGCTAATGAAACCACTTGATGTCAATGTGTTTCAATGGTTTATAATACGAAAGCAGATGAAGCAGATTGAGAGAACGCACCGCTTTTTGTTCTTTTTTTAAGTCGATGATGTTGTGGGGACTGTTACTAGATGAAAGCACGAAAGTTAGAGAATTTTAAGGTCTAGTAGCGCTTAATTTAATTTATGAAAGAAGTATTGATAAATATATCATAATATATGAATAAATTGCGGAAATATACATCGTCTTGATATATAATAAAATAATTCTATTATAGTGCACCATTATTTTATACATTAGTAGCAAATTTCATGGCATGTATTATTTGTTATTAAAAATATTCCTATAAGAAGAATTTTATCTTAAATGTAAGATTCTCGTCTGAACGAAATTAAGAATGCAATTGTTCGAAAATTTGTTATACAAAATTTCACAACACTTAAAATTATGAAACAACTTTTTTTTGATCATGGAGTATTTTAAATTGCATATTGGCAAACTTCAGAGCCTTCAGAGTAACGTTCGTGACTTCGCATTGGTTCGCATTAATATTTGGCGCTTAGAATAGATATATGTATATGGATATTATGTAGGGATCAGTAGGGATGTAGGGTTAAATAAGGTTGAACAGCTTATTCAAAGAACTAATAAACATAATTGAAACGTTGTAAATTAACACTTATCTGACTTCATATATATGTATATCTGTATTATAGATAATTTAATTTATTTCAAGTGCGTTTTGTGTTATCTATAATATATTATTATACATCAAAATTGACGTTGACTTTGCGGAGATTATACGAGATATACATTTGTAAAAACATTTTAATAATCTTTTGTGATGATTATATGGTATGTTCAACATTGTATTTGAGTCTCAACTCTGAGTCTCCAAATGACGAATAAATATATTCCTTTCTTTATGTATCTAATATTTCAAAATTCAAGATTGTTAATAGATTTAATGATTGATAAAAACGCAAGAAAATGTCAAAGAAAGTGCCGCTCAGTTCGAAAGAAATTCAACCAACATTTAAAGGATTTTTGGAGATATTTAAAAAGAAGCGTGACCAGCAATTGAGGTAGGAAATTTATATACATGTAACATTCTATTTACAATATGTAATGTTATGTCACTTTGATATTATAATATCAGTACACGTTAAAGGTTTTGTCTAATGTAATCTATATATTTCATTTTATCTTGTTTACAAACTGAATATCTAAAGACATAGAAGATATATGACATAAAAATTATTTTTTTATAACAATTAACACTTTATTCTTCAGCACTCAGAAATCCATAGGTACTAGTTCTAAATTAAATGAAAGCTTAAACACATCTAACAGCGATGAATCCCATGTTGTTGAGAAAACTGCAACATGTTCCAGAAGCAGTATTATATCTATTGTAAGGAAATTTCTTATTATATATAAAAGCACGGAGAAGCTAATATCCTTATGATGCAAATAATATCTTTTAGGATAGTTCTGATGATGTCACACATAGTCCTATGAAAATATCTGATAATTCTGTAATAGAGAAACATGAAAATTCCATAGCAGAAAAAACAGTATCAAGTAAACATGTCAAACCAAAACCTTCTATGTTTAAAACAACACAAAAGTCAAAAATTCGATTTATTCAGTCTTCAGATAGTGAAGATGATATAATAAAACCACATTTGAGTTTAAACAGAAAGAACAAAATTCTGAATGACAGTAAACAAGAATCTGGATCTAGTCAATATTTTCCAACTCTAAAGAGGGAGCTGAATAGCTTACCCAATGTATCATCATTAGTTTCACCTGGAAGTGATATCTGTACAAATGAGGTAGATGAAAAGGAAGCAATAGAAAGCGATGGACCACAAACTCCAAGAAAACTTATAAGAACTAGAAAGAGAGAAAATATTGTGCTATCAGATACTGATAGTAATAGTCCAAATTTTAAAAGTAGTCCCAAGGGACCTCTGAAAAATAAATGGGCAGGACCAGATTTCAAATTGAATTTAAAGCCTTTAGGCTTAGGAAAACAATTGGATTCTTGGATTCAGTCTACAAAAGCGAAACCTGTAATGTCTTCAGTACCTGTAAGCACTTATTTATAACACATATAATAGAACCAATTGTTATTAACACCAGTGCTGCTACATTTTATTGTATAAAACTAATTAAGTTATTTCTAGGTCACAAAGAATAAGTTAGAAGATAGATGCAAACATTTAAAGGACTTACAAATAGAAACTCTTGAAAAATTTTATAATGCATTAGATCAAATTCCACTGCCCGTTTTAGAAAATTTCCCAAATTTTAATGCACGTACGTATCAAGACTTAAAAATTCTGTATCAACACATTAAAGCAAAAGTGCGCCTAACTGAAACGAAATTGACACACTTACAAAATGAAGAAGATCAGAAACTTGCCAATGAAAAGGTCTATGAAAATATAAATAGTTATAGAGACAGTTCTATGTTACCTACAATGCCAGGAACTTTAAATCAGCAATCAATACTAAGCATTTCGGATAATGATAGTTTTAATTTGTCTACTATTAGTTTGTCCGATTCGAATTGTGTCAATGTCATGAAAATGGAAAATACATTTTCACCAGCAGCAAAAGAATTGTGTCCAACTTTGGAGAAGAGGAATGAATCACAAGTAAAAGAACAGAAGGATAATAATACCCTATATTCTTCACCAATTCAAGCTAAATCGTACGATTCTATAGCTCAAGGAAAAAAAAGTACATTTCAATTGAAAAGACCTATTAAAGCAACTTTAGGAACACAAGTCTCTAAGAAGATAGGAGAGATTTGGGAAAAAGAAGAAAAGTCTAGAACTATCAATACTAAACCAATAGTTTCTAGTCTTGATGTACACGCAACAGCTAACAATGTATATAAAGATGAAAGAGTTGAAAGTAATGAAAGTATACATCTTTTACAGAAAAACGAGAAAAACAGTTTTCAATTCAGTGAAAAGTTGAAGCATGAAAATACTCTGAATGATTGGAATGACACACTGGATACATGCGGTAGTCAAATTACATAAAATTAATAATTAAATGTAAACATCAAGTATAGTATACATTGAATTTTGTGATCAATGCTTTTTTTTTCAGGTAATACCTCATACTCTGAAGACATAGTGGACTGTTTAACTCAAGAACTTGAACAGTTCCCGGAATTAAATAAAGATTGCAACGTAAAGTCGAGCTGGAATTCTTCGGGTGAATTTTAATTATAAAAGGAATTAATTTTTTGTTAATTCTAATGGTACATATATGTTTATAATTTACGTTTATAGGAATTGGAACAGGAGCAACACAAAATACCAATGTTAAAGGGAATAGTAATGAAGATAATACAGAAGGGATGAAGTCAAGTAAAAAGAAATTAGAAGTGGGTAATTTTACTGGAAATTATAAAAACGATGGCATCAGTGGTGAATTTGATGGTTTAAATTATCCATATTCACGAGAAATGTTAAAGGTGCAACATTTTCTTCTTTCAGTTCTTTATATGTTACGAATCTAAACATACTTTTGTGTATTCAGTAGAATAATTTCAAAATATTCAGATTTTTAGACAAAAATTTGGATTATATTCATTCAGACCGAATCAATTGCAAGCAATTAATGCTGCACTTTTGGGGTTTGACTGTTTTGTGTTAATGCCAACTGGAGGAGGAAAATCCTTATGTTATCAGTTACCAGCGCTTTTGTTACCTGGCGTAACAATTGTAATTTCTCCATTAAAGAGTCTTATTCTTGATCAAGTTCAGAAGCTCACATCCCTTGATGTAAGATTTTACAAACGCCTATATCTTATACATTATTAAAGTGTAGTTATAATTTCATAAATTTTATACAGATTCCAGCTGCACATATGTCTGGAACACAGACAGATAGTCAGGTGGAAGGAATATATAGAGAACTTTCGAAGAAAGAACCAGCCCTTAAATTACTATATGTAACACCAGAAAAAATATCAGCATCACAAAAATTTTGTAATCTTCTAGCTACATTGTATGGTAGAGGCTTATTAGCAAAATTCGTTATTGATGAAGCACATTGTGTAAGCCAATGGGGTCACGATTTTCGACCTGATTACAAAAGATTGAAGTGCCTTAGAGAAAATTATCCTAAAGTGCCCACAATTGCTCTAACAGCAACGGCTACGCCAAGAGTTAGAACCGATATACTGCATCAGTTAGGTCTTACGAAACCAAAATGGTACGTTCTTACATTAGTAGTATTTTTAAGAGTTATGGTAAAAAAAATGTTGTTTCACAGGTTTATGTCGAGTTTCAACAGGCCAAATTTAAGATATAGCATAATTGCAAAGAAAGGGAAGAATTGTGCAGAGGAAGTAATAGGTTTGATACAAACAAAATATAAATCGGAATGCGGTATTGTATATTGTTTGTCTCGTAAAGATTGTGACACCTATGCTATGCAAATGAAGAAGAATGGCATCCGAGCATTAAGTTATCATGCTGGGCTTACAGATAATATGCGAAGTGACACACAAGGTCGTTGGATTTCGGAAGAAGTATGATACTTTCACATATTAAATATTTTTAACATTTCTTAGCATACATATTATTACATAAGATTCAAATTCTAGATTAAAGTAGTCTGTGCAACAATAGCATTTGGAATGGGCATTGACAAACCAAATGTGCGTTTTGTAATACATGCAACTCTTCCGAAATCAATTGAAGGTTACTATCAAGAAAGTGGTCGCGCTGGTCGAGACGGAGAAAATGCAGACTGTATTTTATTTTACAATTATGCTGACATGTATAGAATAAGGAAAATGGTTGAAATGGATAATCAAAATCCTGATGTAATAAAAACTCATATGGATAATTTATTTAAAATGGTGTCGTTTTGTGAAAACAAAACGGATTGTCGCAGAACATTGCAACTGAATTATTTCGGAGAATTGTTTGATCGACAACAGTGCGTTGTTAATAAAGCAACATCATGCGATAATTGTAGAATTAAAGTAAGTGAGATTTGGAATTATATGCAGTACAGTCTCTAAAATAACTTAGGTACAAATATTTCAATACAATTTTTAGGATGATTTCACTATGTTAGACGCAACAGATCAGGCAAAGAAAATTATGCAAGGAGTCCGTGAAATGATTCAAATGAGGAATTGTAAACTCACAGCAGTACTTCTCACAGACATATTTAAAGGAAGCGATCTCAAGAAAATTCGGGAGGCAGGTGAGAGATATAATTTTCTATACCACATGGGTACAACTTTGTTTTACGGTACCGAGATATAATCATCAATCATCTTTATAGGTCTTAATAAACTTTCTTTATATGGGTATGGCAGATCATGGAATAGGGGCGACATAGAACGTTTGCTACATCATATGGTGCTGGAAGGATATTTGCAAGAGCATATGTATATCAATAACGAAATTGCTTGTGCTTATGTTAAAATTGGTCCGAATGCAAGTGAACTTATGACAAAAAACGATGCGAAGGTAAATACTATCTACCTATTGTGTCAGTAATTAATTTTGAATTACAGTAATTTAATGCTACTTACAATAGGTCTTGATTCCCATGAGATCATCGAATAACACCAGTACCGCAGTCGCAACTGTATCTACAGTGACAAAGAAAGTTGATAAAGTCCTTCTGGAGCTGCAAGACCGTTGTTACAAAGAGCTCATGGAGATAATAAAAGGAATTGCTGGAGCGCTCGATATTTCGGCATCTTCGGTAATGAATATGATTGCAATCAGGGCGATGAGTCAGAAGCTACCAGATAGCGAAGAAGCTATGTTAGAAATACCACATGTTACTAAGGCAAATTTTGACAAATACGGGAAAGCTTTGTTGGATATTACACAAAAATATGCTGCAGAAAAATATGGTACAATATTATATTTTAATTGATTCAACATGCATACATGTGTCTCTTTTAGTTTTGTAAAAACTGATTAATTATAATTATCTATAGTGCTATTAAATGAAGACGTGGCAGAGAGTAATGACAGCAATGATGACGATAACGATACGTGGGATACCGGTGCTGCTACAAATTATGGTAACACGTATACAACCCGCGGCAGAAAACGTAAAGGTAGAGGCGGTTATCGAAATACCGCTAAAAGAATCAAACGAACGACATCGAGGTAAACATATAGAAACACATATTTGTTTATTTAGTAAATTTATGTTAATATTAATACCTGAACTTGTCGGTAGTACACGGAGAGGAAAGACTACGGAAAAAGCAAAAGTTACAACATCAAGCAGGGGTCCAGGACTTGTAAGTTTTACCCAAAGGAAAGAATACCTCTCAAATCCTAATAGGTACATGCAAATTAGTTAGTATTCTTTTCTTTTGTAATATACCTTTGTATTTATCAGTATTTGAACAGTCGTAATACAGAAAAATTACGACTGTTTTATACCATTCAGGATACAGTGTATCCGTATTTATAGAAACTTAACATATTTGCCACATTATAGCTCAAAATAATGCAACAGTGTCAGATATCAATTTTGTAAGAAATGCTCAGATTGTACATATATAAAGTTTTGTAATAAAATGATTAACTTTTTAGGATGTTTTTAAAAAATGTGTGTTTACATTAAACAATAACGGAATGTTCGATTATATACACCTTTATTCAAGCCATATTTACAATAAATATTGTGTGTCTATATTTATGCTCACAAAAGCATTACTCACATAAGCTTACTATCCGAATCAATAAATTAGAATTTCTTGTAATAGGGATAACATTGCTTTAATAAAGCTATAAATGGAAACATAAAACTGAGATTAAACTAATAAAGTATTTTGTAGCTAAGTACTACTATA
The DNA here is from genome assembly GCF_001272555.1 of Dufourea novaeangliae. Lineage (NCBI taxonomy): Eukaryota > Metazoa > Arthropoda > Insecta > Hymenoptera > Halictidae > Dufourea > Dufourea novaeangliae. Next base: position 88,073 of record NW_015373988.1, on the reverse strand, counting down.
TTTATAAATCAGGTTGCACTATTCTTAATTGGCGATCCTCATTTTTTATGTGTTTTTTTAACAAGTCCATAATTTCATTATCAAAGTCAGGTGGGGTGGGCTTTGCTCCTGTGGCCCAATAGAATATATCCCAATCATTTGATGGTAAGTTTATGAGACGGTCATATAGTTGTAACTGTTCATCATTAAAATCTGACAAATATTGTTTGGCGAACGTACTTAAAAGGAGGCCGTTCTCTAACATGCCGCGTTTACGAGATTGATACACCAGCCTGTAAAAAAAATGTAATCAACACAGTTTTACAGTTACACTGTTCTGAGATTTTCAGAGACAAGTATGACACAATCAATATTGTTGAGTCTTTCAAATGTAATCTGTTTCGTTGTGGAAATATTACCCAACATTTTCAATGATACAGTGTCAGTGTCATTTTATTATTGCTGAAACTAACTGCAATATTACCTACATATTGAACTAATTTTAAACACCTTACCAGTAATAACTGTACAAAATGTCCCACCAGAACACAAAGACATTGTCTTGGAATTTAGTCATTGTCAAATTTCAACTTAATGATATTCAAGGTTACTTCAAGGTCATAACTCAGACACATATGAATATATTTGAATATCAGTTATGAGATGAAATAAAATTTTTCTGTTTAACATACTTTCTTTATATCTGAAAGAACGAGTAGTTCTGGAAGCATGAAAGAAAATGTTTGTGACAACACTTTCCTCATTCGGAAACATTAAAATTATGCCTTAAACGTATTCTCGTATCATTAAAACAAAGGAGATATTTAGGTGTTGAGTTCTGGTTGAACAACCTGTATAATTACACTGTTAATGATTTCTTTTCTTATGACCTAGCTCTTTTAACTTCCGTATTTTCATTGTTACGTTCAATATACGGCGGTATATGAGGTTCATGACCATCTGGATGAATTATATCTTCAGATTCATTTTTACATAATGTACAACTCGTTGTAATACTTCTTGCCAATGGTATCGGTTTAACCTTAAATCATATATTGATAATACTTTAATTATTTAATAACAATAATATAATTACTTGTTATTTTATATATTTGCTCTTACAATCGATACCAGGGACTTTACAAAAACATTCATTTTCGTTGATGTATGTCTTACGTCTATTTAGGAAGCGAAATTTATAGCACAAAATGTATATTTATAATACAAGAATTAACACTAAATATATATGAACGAACGTAAAAGTTATGGTACTTATAGTTGTTCGTTAAATATCTACTCGTATGAATATTTTTATTCGAAAATCAAGATAATAGTTATTTTGTACATATGCATAAACTGGAAATGTGTTCTTTTCCGTTACACGTTACACCTGGGTTCACCTGGGTGGTGTAGTTGGTCGTTGGTGTTGGTGGCATTAAAACTGATCAAAACAAACTTACGATATAACCTTCTTTACATCACTATGAAATTTATTTACGCTAGTCGGTTATACATAAAATGAATAAATGTATATAACATGAAATGTGTATAATTTGAACAGTGAAATAATGTAAATATGGGTATTTTTTTATAAAGAAATTTTTATTATTTCTGTCATAAATTCATAATTTATTATTGCTCAACCTATGAGTTATATTTAAGCGTCTATGTAATGTTTGTATTTATTCGTATTTTTCGTAACTGTTAAGAAAATAGTTCTGTTAATTACAAATTCCTTAAACAATAATCATGTATAACGAAAGAAGCAAGAAGAAAAATTCAACAAATCAAAGCGAAATGTTTTCTTCGTCAGTAGACGTTATTGATTCAATTCTCTCTATGGATGATACAATATTAAACATTATTGAAAATGACAATGGAAGTAATAGAATATCTTCTGTCAGTCCAAATATACATGAAATGACTCTGAATGGTCTTGTACATGAATGGAGTGTTTGCGATATATTTGATATAAATGAAGAATCTGAGAAATCAACACCTGCTAACAATAATGAAGATCCAGTAACAAGGATTAACGAAAAAAATGTTTCCAATACTTTGTGCAAATCCAGCCAAGAAAATAATCAGTGGCAAGATGAAACATTTATGAACACGGCATTTACACAGTTGGTTTCTTCTGATGGAAAAAATTATGCCTTGGATTATCCTATTCAGGTTACTTATTTTTTACATGATAAAATAACTACCAGTTATCAGCTTTAATCATATTTTATTCTGTATTGTTATGTGAAATAGGGTGCTACTCTAAAGCATAAAAATTATATTGAAAAAGCAGCTGCTAGTGAAAGTAAAAGATTGAAGAAAACAGAAGATTGTACATTTTATGGTTTACCAGATTGTGTAAAGAACCTTTTCCTGCAAATTAGGGGTATTGGCAAGCTTTATAGTGAGTATTTTACTTTTTAATATTAATGATTTCATTCACTGCAATTATTATTGAGTAAATATATTTAGTTTTGTAATCACAGTACATTCACAATAATTGCTTCATTTTTGCAGAATGGCAGGATGAATGTTTAAATTTGGATGCAATAAAAAGTAGAAAGAATTTAATTTATGCTCTTCCAACGAGTGGTGGTAAAACATTGGTTGCAGAGATATTAATGTTGAAAGAACTCATATGCAATAGAAGAAATGCAATATTCATTCTACCATTTGTTGCTATAGTACAAGAAAAAGTATGCACGGATTTGTTGACTGTGATAAAACAAATTATTGTACAGTATATTTACAATATTCATTTAAATTGTGTAGGTTCAAGCATTGACACCATTTGCATTAGAATTAGGTTTCTTAGTTGAGGAATATGCAGCAGCAAAAGGATGTTATCCACCGAAAAAACGTCGGAAGAAGAATAGTATATACATATGTACCATAGAGAAGGCATTAGCTTTAACATACAGCTTAATTGAGGAGAATCGTTTCAATGAAGTAAGTAAAAGTATAAAAAAAGAACAGCATAAATCATGGTGTATTGTTTACATTTACTCAAAAATATTTTAGATTGGTATTATAGTCGTGGATGAGTTACATCTTCTTGGTGAAGATGGTGGAAGGGGTGCTACATTGGAAGTTTTGTTAACAACAGCATTATATGTTAATGGTAAAGAAGAAAATTAAAATAAGATTTCATACATTGTTCATATAATACTATAACATAACTTCATAATGTTTATTTCAGAAAACGTTCAAATTGTTGGAATGAGTGCAACAATTGGCAACCTGAATGAAATAGCAGAATTCCTGAATGCAGACTTATACACTGGAAATTTTAGGCCTGTTGAAATTAAGGAATATGTCAAGTGTGATGATAGTATTTGGCTGCTTGATCTGAAAATAGAGAATCTTCTAACAGATCAGAAAAAAATTAATTATCGTGTAAGTTCATATATTTTATTCAATAGTATTATTCTAAATGGTTTAATGGTGTTTTTCAATTATTTATTTGTTCAATAAGTATTCAAACAATGCGGCAATCATAGATCCAGATAGAATTGGAGGTTTAGTAATGGATGTAGTTCCACAGGATTCCTGTCTCATATTTTGTTCTAGTCGCAAGAATTGCGAAAATGTCGCTATACTCCTAACTAAAGTTTTATTTAAGTGAGATATATTTTTCTGTACTTTACCTTCCAAACAATTATGTTTTATGTAAGTAATTATCACGTGAATATTTTTAGATCGCTAGTAAAACATAAAATTGACGAAAAAGAGAATTTATTGAATGCACTTCAAACTGAGGAAGGCCTTTGTCCTATTTTACGTCGAACTATACAATTTGGCGTAGCTTATCATCACTCTGGACTTACAGCCGAGGAAAGACGTTTATTAGAAGATGCTTTTAGAGCTGGAATTCTATGTGTTATATGTTGTACCTCTACACTAGCTGCTGGAGTAAATTTACCAGCCAGAAGGGTACTCGATTTACTATGCATTATTTATGTTGTTATAAACTAATTCAGACTTCTTATAATGAAAATTATGGCAGGTAATACTAAGAAGTCCGTATGTGGGCAACCAATTCTTGACTTTAAGTAGATACAAACAAATGATTGGAAGAGCTGGTCGTGCTGGCATGGGAAATATTGGAGAAAGTATTCTTATATGTAAAAATAATGAATTGTTAAAAGTAATAATAATAATATGATTTAGTACCATGTACTATAAGTAAATCACTTCTTAAATATTAATGTTTGTTATACAGGTAAAAGAACTCTTGAGGTCCAAAATGGATGACTCCTTAAGTACATTACACATAAATAAGGATAGAGGCATAAATAACTTAATTTTAAGTGCTACATTGTTTTCTATAGCAAACACTAGATTTGCATTACATAAAATAGCAAGGAGAACTTTACTTAGTACTCAACAGGTACGTTTAAATGTGAATGTAAAAAAAATTGCAGATGAAGCAGTAACTGGATTTTTAAAAAGTGGTGTAATGAAAGTAAAAGAAAATGGAAGGGGCCAAAATGTGTTCAGACCAAATGTAACTGTTGCTATTCCATCTCAAGATGAATGCTTTATCGACAAAATTACAGAAACAAAAGGAAAAAAAACAATAGCACTAACCACTGAAACTGAGTTAGAACTTTGTAACCTGGGACGTGCAGCTATGAAAGGTACAATTTTTCTGGTTTAATAAGTGAATTGATATTTGATATTTTTCCAGTTTTTATTCTTTTGAATTTATTTCAATGTTGTAGGTGGCATGGATATGCTGTGTGCATATACATTATATGAGGACTTACAAAGAGCACAAAAACATTTAATTCTTATTAATTGCTTACATCTTTTATATCTTGTTACGCCATATGATATCATATCGCAAATAAAACCAGTTGGATGTGTTTATTATGATGTGGTAATTGTGCCATTTATTAAGATTCATTTTTGTGTAAAGTGTTTTGTAATACTTTTATTATATATTTAGATTACGAGTTTGTCCGAGAATCAAATGAAAACAGCAAGACTACTTGGAATTAATGAATTAACCGTGGTCAAAATACGCGATGGTATAACACCTAAGGTAATTGTATCATTTTGTCTTTCTATCAAACATATGTATATACTTAAGCTGTTTCATATCTAACAGAATGTGGAACCAAGAGTGGTTCAAAGATTTTATGCAACATTAATATTGTATGATTTGTGGACACATCATGCAGTTTACACAATAGCAGAAAAGTATCAAGTAAATAGAGGTATTATACAAAATCTTTTGACCTCAGTCTCGTCATTTGCATCTTCTATAGTTCGATTTTGCCAGGTGAGATAAGAAATTTAATGTATTTATAACTTAATAGTTCGTAAAAACTTAATAGTCATTTCTAGGAACTAGATGAATTTTGGGCATTTCAAAATTTAATAAGTATGTTTACTAAACGGTTATCTTATTGTTGTCCTTCGGAACTAGAGGCATTAATGGAATTACCATTAGTAAAAATTGTAAGAAGCTCAATATTCTCATACTTCTGATGCAAAGCAATAACATTTTGTAAAATTTAATTTCTACAATGTTTCATTTATAAGGGAAGAGCGCGTCAATTGTACAATGCAGGCTACAAAACGTTACAATGTATAGCCAAAGAGAAGCCTATGGATTTGCAAGAAAAAATTCCATACTTAAGTAAAAAGGTGGCAACACAAATCGTTGAAGCTGCTAAAGTAATTTTTTTTTTATATTAACATTTGTAACTTTCAAATTACTATGTTGGCTCTCTTTTGCTTATATTTTACAGCTATTAATATTGGAAAAAGTAGAAGACTTACAAGATGAAGCAGAAGATTTTCTAGACGGTATAGATATAAATACTTTAAAAGGATTATCAGTTTTAAATTTTTAATCATGTTGTATAAAGTAAAGATTTATATGATGATTGACTTATAGGTTTACATAAAATTATTAATTTTGTACATACACGTACGGAAATTTGTACGAATAAACTATTTCATTTCGTTTTGTACGCATAAACGGTAATAACATTTCATGTATGGCACATACAACAAATTATATTTTCTATTTGAATGTTCAAATTGCTAATTGTGCCAAACAGATCAATGTGTTTCGAGAGTAGCACATTGTTTAAGCAGGCACATATATTAAACATCCAAAATGAATTCGATATTGCTTCAAGGATATGTGATATCAAAACATTGTGGTACAAATGCTATACTAATTACATAAAGATTGGTTTATAAAAAGCAGCGAAAGTAAAAAATAATAACTTTATTAAAACATATCTTTTATAATATATATTTTACACTTGGTAGCACATGTTATAACTTTTATCGTTTTTTATACAGACATGGTTTTAAAGTAATAGGTGGTAATTTTTGTTTATTTCCACTTATGTCTTTCTCTTTTTTAAAATCTAAGAAGTAAAACAAGTTGTGGGAGAAATCTTTCCAAGTATTTTTAAAACCATATTGACTTAGTACTTTTATAAAATCGTCTACTTGCTCAAAGCGACTTTTAACTTCTGCTATCTTCAAAATACCACTAAAAATAAATATTTTATGTAAACTTCCATTAAAACAACGAAATACACGATAATACCTAATATTTATACTGAGATTCATAATTACTTACTCTTTCTTGAGAATCCTATTTGCTTCTATGATATAATCTTTAAGATTAGTTCCCATAAGGGATAAGCAAAACACAACAACCTGTACTCCATTTGTTAATACAGGAGTATGTGCCATGTCACATACTGTAACATTTTCATTTAAAGAAACAAAGTCAAAAGAATGTACTTTATGAGTAACAGAAGCAGCAAGTTGTGCTTCTCCACAGCCAAAGTCAGCAATAATATAATCTTTTGGCCTGCAATAATAATGATAATGTGAGAAGTAATGGATTAGTTCTTTGTACAAGAATTAAAAATTAACTGATAATTTTTTGAGTTATATACTAACAGTTTCTTGATAGATGATATTATAACGTCAATAGGATTTAAGGGCCACTGTTCAACTTGCTGTTGGTAACCCTCGTGATATGCTTTAAATGCATCTGGATCATCTTTAAAATACTTTTTGGATTCGGAACTTTCACTGTTATACATTGTTTCATTCAAATACCTAAATCTAGATGCTTTTAATTTAGTCATCATTCTTTCCCTTAAAGACACTGGTTTTGGATTATCTTTTTTTTTTGTCATCTGTTTTTGTTTAGCAGCAAGCATTTCTTCTAATTTCTTAAGATCTAAATTGCTATGCCTTGTTGCCATTCGAGAATTATTTTTTTCTAATGAAAGTCCAGCAGTTTCCTCTTTCTTCTTCTTCTGCACTAATATGTTCATCTTTGCTACTTTATTGTCTTTACTTTGTTTACCCTTCTTTTTATGTTTAGTATTTTGAATTCCATTTGCATTTGTTAAGTGTGGGACTTTTTTTCCTTTCTTAGACTTTTTAACATTATTCATCTTTATGTTAGATTCTTCAGAAGCCTGATACTTGTTATGTTTCTTTGGTTTCTGTTTCTTAGTTTTACCAAGTTTTTCCTGTTTCTTTTCATTTTTGTCTTGAAATTGTATTTTCTTAAATTTACCTTTCGTTTTTATATTTGTTACCTTTACTATATCAGAGTTAAGAAGATTGGAGAATGCATGATTTCCTCCATCTTTGTGTAGTTTTTTCAACGTTTTCTGCAATTTTTGTGGGTTTTTTTTTGGTTTATTCTTAAATTTTACATTTTGATCTTTGACCACAACAGGCTTATGTTTATTTTCAGTCTGAACTTTTTGCTTATTCTTCTAAAATAAGTAAATTGTATGTGGTGAATGTATGTAATGTACCCTCACGAGCAAACTCGGCTTCCGATATGGGAAAAAGTGCCGTATGAAGAGCCTTCTACCACTTGGTTTCGGAAGTTACTGAAATTTATGTCAAATTAACATTCAGTTTAACATTTATTTCCGTACTTGTTTTGAATTTACCGGGCGGTATGCGGATCTTCAACTACGCTACTTTTTCCCCAAACGGTAGCCGAGTTTGCACGTTAGTGTACATGTATTTGGTTATCATCCAAACCAAAATGTTTTATAATTCTCGTTTTGAATAAAAACTTGTAAAAAGTACTGAAATAAGTATGAAAATCTACAGTTTACCTTAGAAACACGTTTCTTGTTAACGGTTTTACTATTCTTCTTATCGTTAGAAGTATTCTTCTTTACTTTCATTCCCATTTTTCTTATATATAATTATACAATATATATATATATATATTTCAGTCTTGATAAGCTTGAACCACCGACGCTAACCGATGCTATGTTTCAACTTTTCTTTCACGTGGTTTAAGAAACAATCGCATTCCCATCAATTCCCACGCATTCTTAATCAGTACCATTGACAAAGCATAGAACAGATCAACAATCATGCAACGAATTTCCGTGTCACACGTGCCACTACGACGAAGGGTCCTGTCAGAGATGGGTAGAAGCAAGTAGATGTTATTATACATGACTTTGATTCGTTGATTTTTATAAAGCCGCCGAATCATATCTTCATCTTTATGAGAATCAACCAATGAAAGTCATGTATGATAATTTGTACCCATCTCTGGGCCTGTGCAGTCCTTCTGTGGTCCCATGCCATTTTAATGTCAATACGCGACGTTACCGATAAAGCATGATTCTGAGTATTATTAGCACAAATGAAGCATTATATATTTTATGTTACTTATTCACAACAATTTTATTCATTTCGAGCAACTAAATAAGAAACTATGTACATATGTAAGTATGCTAATTGTTTGCAGTGAAAAAGCATTTCCCGATCGCAAAAATCAAGCTGATGAAAAGTATGTTCCCGCTCCCGCTAGACGGCGCCACTAACTCGAAATTAAATTTTCGTTTTTACGCATGACAAGGGCGTCCATGAGACCGGCCGATTCTCTCTGTTTTCAGTCGCTTTCGCTGCTGGCAGCGTACGGACGAAGTAGCTGAAAGTTTTTCGCGGAAATCGGTTATCTTTCAAAACACTGTCACTATTTCACCGCCGTCATATACGATGATACACAAACACTCCTGACCCTTCGACAAGTGACACTGGTGATCTGACATTCGTAAAACAAACAAGAAATGTATTGTCCAAAATGAGTTTCCGCCGCGCGTGGTACCGGTGTTCAGCGGCACATCACGAAAGGGTTAGAATTGAGTAACACTTTACCGGCAAAAATTGGGGTGATACTTCATCAATTTGGGCAAAAAGAAGAATACGAAAAAGAAGTGGGAGACGAATGCAAAGAAAACCGATTGTCGTAAGTTTCATTTTACTTTATCGTATTTTTATTATCTTATACAAACAGTGGTGATCATAAGAACATGCTAATAAAGTCAAGTCTAATTTAGTAGAGAAGTAGATTTTAGAATGACAGGTGTATATAATACAGATATACATATATATATATATATATTAAAGGAAGTGACGAAAATAACAACGTATGTATTGTATGTAACAATGAGAAAATATGTACTTCATTTATAGTTAAATTCGATTACTTTTGAACTTTTTTTAAAATACTCGATACATTCTCGATACATTCAAATCAAGTTACCATATTTAAACACGAAAATGCCAATGTTATTCATTCGGAATTTCAAACTATATTTGACACATTTCGTACGACTCTGGGCATACATACATGTTCCACATTATATCCTCGTTTCAGGTGAACCGTGTTTCATTAAAACTACATCACGTGCTAAAATGATATTTTGGTCATTATAGTCTTTCTAAAAACATATTTATAAATGTACCCGTTACGACTGGTATCGATAAATATGATGGTTTAGTACAGAATCCATAAAAACGACAACCGCAGTCAGCGTGTTAATTCGTTTTGTTTCTCCAATTTCATGTCTCATTAAACAAATTACAATATTTCTCACATCGTTTACGTACAATTTTAACAGTTGTACATCCAGTGCTTCATAATATTTTTTCAGCAGCATTGACAATTAACATGTTACAATTACGAAAATCAAGTACATTAAAATCTACAAACACTTTATTATTGCATCTATTAAATAAATGACTAAAATTACAAGTTGTGCAGTTTCATTGAATATTCTGCGAACGGCAGTTCGTTCAATGGATTCCACGTGTATTACACTCGTAGCCTCCAATGATTCGTGCCATTCGGTGCCGTAAAACATCCACCTAGGAACGGGCAAGAATCACACGTAGTTAACAGTATTCTTCGGATACACGGTCTATATCCTTAGCAACCCAGGTACCAATTGTTTTCGTAACCTTAAACGGCACATGTTTGTGTTTCTGCACGTTAGACGGGGCACGATGACTGCTGTTAAGTACATTCGAATCACACTTTGCATCCTGCTAACGGATGCCCGGGGCAGGGGCACGCGGTTTTTGCGACCAGTAACTTGCGTGCCTTTACGGATTCTTGTAAACAAAGGCGAGATCATAATTACCCGGAGCGGGCACTGTGCTAAGGTCGGCCGTGCATATCGGAAGTCGACGCTCCGGGAACTCTTGTGTAGTTACGGTTTTGTTTTTGAGACATTCAGCTAGAATTAATAAATTTCCATACGTTTGCGATAAGTGATCGAAATCGAAGATTTCAGTGACCACCGCTGGCCGTTTCAGCTCCAATATTCGGTAAGCAAAATTACATTGTACTAAGCGGGGTGTGCATATTAGACTGCGGATGGTTCTGCAAAAGTAAAATTTTTGCGTGGAATAATCATCGAAAGCTACAGATACTATGTAGAAAGTGTTTTTATTCGTGAGATTCTGTGGTAGATTGAAAAAACAAAGTTATAACTCGCTTTGTTATATATTATTGTGAATACAAAAACTGACTAACGTAGGAGTACCGATACCGGGTCAATTGTTAACCATACTGAAATTTTTCTTATGGGTACTTTAGAACTACTTGCCGAATCGATACATTTCAATTATTGGATCGCGATATCCGTTTCCGTAGATTATTCTCCGAAAATCAGGATCAATGGAAGCAAGTGTTTTACCAAGGTAAATTTTGGTGAGTGAATTCAGGTACAAAATTAGTTCATTTTGATAATAAAATCTTTATGTAATCGTCCGCGATCCTACGCTTTCTTACGTAATTTTATATTCCCATGTTGTGCCATATTGTCAATCGATATAAAAGGAGGGGGCATCCAATGTTGAACGTTTCGTGCTTTTACGCGTCATGGGTATTCCAGTTATGCGCGCCGGTTAATTGCCCTACGGGTAACAACCGAATAAAGGCAGCAAAGATGTTCGTTTTTCATGCTCTCCTGTACCATACTTTGTCATTCAAAATGTTTTTCGGATATCTGATTCGCGATCTGGTTTACTGTTTGCAAAGCCGATGGCTCTTGTATAGAATTTTAAATGCACGAGCAGAATTGCAAGTGCAAAGGCTTTTGAACACCGTGGAGCTTCCTGCCTCCCTCCCCGCGCCCCTATACACACTTCCCCATTTTTTTTTATTCTCTGGCCCCGTAAGTATGCGCCCATAGAGGTAGCTATCGCGCGCGCGTGTATGTACTCCGTTCTAATTCTTTATGCAGCCGGCCAAGGAAATTCACAGTAGGAATGCACGGAAGGGAGTTTGCAAAATCCAGTTCCCCCTTTTTTCTCCTGGTTTATTTTTTTTTTTCACCTCTCTTCTCGACGAAAGGCTGTTCCGTGGCCTGCATTCACGTGACGCACTCGGTCGATGGTATTACGCGTGTGTGCACACACGATTAGGCCACGTGTCCCCCCCCCCCCGTTCGTATTGGTCGGAGCACTATTTCGTCGATATTGTTTTTCTGCTCATTAAAAGTTATCTTTCGGACAACTGTCGTTCACTTGTACAGTAAAGCGAAAGCTTGATAATTCCGTCGTCCTTTTCTTCAGACGAATAAGCTGGCAAATGTTGCCCACTCATGCCGTATCCTACACACAACCCTCGTATCATCATATTCGTTCAATTAAGCTAAAGAGGACAGTATATTAATTTCGTAAACTTTAAATTCAGTTTTCCCAGATTAAATAGCTAATCGAGATAGAACAGTTACAAACCAAAGCGACGAAAGGTTTATACAAAGTTGTTACAGACTTGTCCAAAAGGGACTTTTTGTATAATCCTGTAACAAGTTATAAAAACATGTTGTATAGCAAAGTTTATATTACAATTTTGTTATATAACACTGGTTTGCTATGAACAGTATAGACGCAGCTTTAGACCCGGGGGAAAAGGCGCAGAGTGCGTGCGTGTGCCTTCCGAAAGTGAGTGGGACACACGGGGGCCTTCGCGCTGAAGGAGAATCAATAGATGTGTGTTGCATCTTGCCCCGCTTGTCCCCCTTTTCGGCTGCTCCGCCGCGCACCCTTCAAGCCACCGACTCGACCTTCGCACGAGCGTGCCCACGGCCGATACGCGCGCTCCTCTCTTTCACCCTCTTTCTCTCTGTCTCCCTTTTCTTCTCTCTTGCTCTTTGTCTCCCTCCTGTCGAGCATCCCTTCTTGGTCGATTCATTATTCCGTTTAAGGTGCAGTCGAACCGCCTCTTGGGAAATTTTATTCCCGTGCAACCGCGAGACTTCGTTTCGTTCCTTCCGGGCATGCAGGAAGGAATCGTCATCGTCTTTTTAAATGAATTTATGCGTTGCTCGGTTGAACGTGAGTTCGATGGGAGAGAATATACCGCGAAGCTCCGATTGTAGGTGAAACAACGGTAATTTCTTGACAGAGATACGAGCGTGATACCGGTGTTCGTGATGGTAAAAACATGGTGTCAGGTAGAGAATACGAAATGATAGTTTTGGGAGTGAATTATCGATGGGTAGAGGTGCCAGTGGGTATATGAAACTTAATGATACTACAATTTGATTTTGTTTTTTTGTATGGAAATGAAGGATACTTGATAACATTGTTATATTCTGTAGGAATTGATTTTTATTTTTATTTCTTGTTTTAGTATACATAAATAGGACATATCTAATAAGATAAGAAGTTGCATTGAAAAATGTCCCTTATTTTTCAGGATAACGATATTATGGTCACGATACATTTTCTATCGTAAATATCGCGACAGCGAACAGCTGGTCTGACGTTCAAGAAAAATATTCTTGTTAAAATTCGTCTGGAATTATAATGAATACGTTACTGGACTAGGTAATTTCCATTTTTCATCGGGAAAACATAACGCAATTTCGTCAGACGATCGATCTCACGCGGGCTGCTTTTGTTCACCGCGTTTAACCACCCTCTATCGTGTAGATCTTATCGAACCCGAAACTCGATGCGTAAATCAAGATACAGCGGTGGATAAACCAGCCATTGCCGTGAGTAGTCGTACGAGAAACAGAGTAACTCGTGGTGTTATACGCGCATATACCTGGCCCCCATTGATTAGAGACGTAGAAATACCTGTTCGAGTGGTAATCGCCCTCCGGGTCCGACCATTGAATTATTTAAGGGAATGGCCGCTTAATGATCCTCGTGTCGCTATATTTTTCCATGCCGTTCAGTTCCCCGCTTGTTATTCACTAGAATGCCCCACGGTTAAAACAATCCTTATGGTCTGCAACTGTTTCTACGCTCGTTTCATTTTTATCTTTATTCTGTGGCTACGAAATTATAAGTCATAGTTTCATCGACGTGCATAGATTATCAGCTAATTGTCGATTTTTGTACACTCGTAGAAGTAGAAAATGTGGATAACATTGAAATCCTCTAACAGATAGGCGTAAAAAAATTATAGGTGTATTTGCACAAAATTGACAAAAAATTTGATATCATCACAGAGTAATCTCTACTGATCACGATTCGTGGTTCACCCTGTATAACAAATTGAATGAACGTCTGCAAAGGGTTGTTTACACTGATTTTACGTAGAATTTGTTCATTCGGTGTATTTAAACGGCACAAAGGGCACAACAATACGTACACGACGATTATTGATCTATCTGCCACGTTTATCTGGACGCTACAGCCTTCAAGTTTCGGAGGGTTGCACAGGGTGCAACCTTTAACGTGGGTATACACATGGAAACGGGCAACAGGGTTGGTTAAGGCTCTTCAACCCTCCATGAATTCCTGGGACGAGGCTACTGGTCGGAACTAGTTTGAAAGTAGTCTCAATCGCGCATCCATTTCTCTTCCTTCAATAAGAAGGAAGTAATAAATTCCAACAGTGGCCAAAGTGGTCTAACAAGTAACAGAATCAAAACAGGACCTCTCAAAGATGCAACAAATAATAACGACTTCACTGGTACTGTATCTAGTTTTCAATGGCCTCTCGATCTGTTCTCAACAGACACGAGAACAATCTTATAACTCTGTTCATTTTCAAGATTTTAAAGTTTTGCGAGCGTTATTCCTGTTTCGTGAAATTTTTCATTTGTTTCGAAATTTTATAAATTCCATTTCTTGTGTTGTTCAGAAGCTATAGTGTATCGGGGTTTCCTTAGAATTTCCATCGTGGCACGCTTTCAGTCGTTGTGTTTAAACTTTATGCGACTAGTTACGAGACTCACGAGTCCCCGAAGATGTACGAAAATTTCATTCGACGGTATAATTTCAGCTGGGTCACGAATCTCATATATTAGGCGGAGTTTAATCAGACGTAATTCGGTCTCTTAAGTGTTAATATCATCTACGTCACGGTAAGTGGCAGAAGTTCGGTAACTGCTGTCCTAATGCCAGGGTCGAGAAAACTTTTGGAACAAAGAGGTACATACTATATTTACACCACGTGAAACACAATATCATCGACGTTTCAAAGATAACATTAATACCTACGCAGTTCATAATCTTCCACTATTTTATATCAACTAATTACTTTGTTTTCTAGTTTTCTTAAACATTCATTAACTTCACATTTCATTGGACTTCACGTATTAATACACAAGAAAAAAATGCATAAATTCTACAATGTAATTACAATCCCAAGACAACAGTCGAAATTAAATAACGGTGAACGGAGGTGATCCAAGGTCGTCCACCACTGCGGAGAATAATAACGGAGTGGTGAGGGGGGGGGGGGGGGGGGGGGGGGAGGCGAAATAAAGCACACCCCAGTCGATAATTCTCCACCCTACAACGCACGTATGTAATTCGGAAAACCCACAGAAAGCAAAGTGCATACCGTTTCACAGACTCACCACCACCGAGAGGGGGATAGGAATGTGACCGAATGTGCAGTTTTGTGGGGGGTTGTGAAACTAAAGTCACCGACGACAACGAAATCGTAGAAACGAAGTACCGTGAAAAAAAAGGGAAAGCGAGAGCCGCCCGGGTAATCGGAACCGCGTAAAGCGTGGGCGAGAGCTGGAGGGGAGGGGCGGGAGTTGGGGGAGAGGGGCGGGGAGAGAGGGGAGCGTGGGGCAAGTGGGAGGGAGAGAAAGGGAGGAGGCACAGGTGAAAGTGAAGCGAAGGTGGTCGAGTTAGAGCGGTGTTTGGGGAGGGTGAAAGGAGGTTAATGATTAGTTCTTCCGAGGTCGGGGGCTGTTGCCGGGTGCAGGTTGCCTGGCTCCCTTCAGACCGCCCCCTTTCACTCCCCCTCCCACCCGCCCCCAAGGACATCTCTCACTCCGTCCCTCCCTACGTCCCTCCCTCTTTGCCCCGCGGTTCCCTCTCGCTTTTTCGCCCTTCGATCCCCTCCGGTAGTGCTGCTGCTCACCGTTTCTGCCAACCTTCAAAATTTCAGACCCTACTACCGACGCAGCTACGCATACCGCGGGGAGAGGGGGGGGGTTGGTGTGAGAGAGCTTGCAAGGTTGTTCTCCCCTCCAAACGCATGGTGTGTTACCTTCAGGAACGTACCTAGCACGCGTGGAATTCCCGTATCGGTGGGTGTATGTATATATGTTTACCCGTGAAATTTTATATCGGATCGGCAATCGGCACCGATGATGCGCACCGGCTGTGACTTCGGTATCCCCTTTTGATGAAGAAATTGTTTTTCATATGGAAGGGGGACCATGAACTTGTTGGTATGCCTGACATTGCCTTAATTATCAAGGGATTTCAGTTATGCGACACGGGGGGGGGGGGCACCGAGGCGCGCTGAAATTCGTTTTCAACCGTTTCGTGTTATTTTAACTATTTCGTCTAGGTCGTACCGAAACGATTTCGAACACGCTAGTCCTCTCTGCGATTTCCAATCGAAAGAGTTCGTTGTGTTGTTTATTATCGAAGTAACTTTGGAATCGTAAGTGGCTTGTCATGATGAATTGTACGGAGATGTCTGAGTATTTCAATTTATGTAGAAGAGAACGGTTATGCAAATGTACATACTTGTTCCGTCTTATTGTTCAAGGTGGCGTTGTGCCAGGAAATTTTTCATTTACCTTTTTTTTTCTTATTGTACGGACACAACCGTGGGGCGTAGGCAGTAACGGACGCTCGTAATTAATATGTTGACGCCAGAAGCTGTCGAGCCGTGAACCAAATGCACGGTGTCACCTGCTTAATCTGACTACCAGATCGCGGCACAGTGTAACCATCTCGTGCACCGGCGAACGGCCTGAAAAATAGCCACGGATGTACAATCTCGTTGGCATCGGCATACGTTAAACAAGTTAAGCTGATTTCGAATGTATTTTCGCCTCTACAATTCAAATATTCCTTCCAGAACTTTTAGGAGAGTTAGTATAGTTTTAACTAAAGAGGCTTAGTGGTTTTGTTCTATTCACTATTTAATATCTCTGTTATTCCATGCAATGGTAAAACAAAATGAAATGGGAACCCTCTTTAACCCTTTCATTCCCACGGTTGTCATGTGATTACGTATTCTAAATTACGATATAAAATACTAGTATCATATATTTTTTTATATCTGTGAGTATACATATAGTTTCTTGTAGTATTCTATTTATTGTGTGGCACAAATTAGAATGCGAATTTAAAAGCTCATCGGTGACATAAGATCGGTATATAACATCAAGTTTGTCCGCAGAGTGTGAAAGGATATGTCTGTTTTCGGAGGGTTGATACAACAGTTTCGGTAAAGGGTTCTGATGTTGAAGATTTCGACAACGAACAAATATTTCTTACAATCGATTGATTAGTTTTTCATACTAGAATTTCAAGGCGTGGTAAACTTTTCGGAAAATAACGAACTGATAGGAGACATCCGAACGCTAATACGGGGTGGAAGTGTCACGATAATCCGAGGCGAATCTTCCCCTTGTTCAGATCTTACCTACAAATTCTAAAGTGAATTAGAGTCATATGTACGTAAACTACAAGAAGATTCGTTACATCAGTGTGCAAATCGAGTCTCATCGTTCATGTAACTTCGTTACCAGCCGTGCGTAGATATTGTAGCAACCCTAGCTCCAAGATTTTCCACCGCAGAGCACCCTCCCTTACAGAACGACCGTATACATCATACCTTCGGAATCCCCGAAGATGATCACCCCCGAAAATTCAACCTCTCAAAAATATCACGCCCCCCCCCCCTTTCCCCTCGATAAAAATCCAACTAGTAAAATCATGGGCCCTGCTCTCGATCCATCGACCGAAAGCGAAAATTTCGTCGGGCTTCTAGGGTGGGGAGGGGGATACGAAACAGAACAAAAGCTTTTCAGCGTCGATTGCATGGCAACGGTGTGTATTTCGTCGATTCGTCGCCGCTTTCATCGTCGGTTTTTCGACCCATCCTCTTTTCTTTTTTCTTTTCGTCCGGCGCGCGCTAGTCAAATTATCTTATCGATTCAGAGAAAGAGAGAGAGAGAGAATCCACCGCCGGTGGCGTGCGCCCTTGCAGGGGTGGTGAGGTAAACCTACACACGAAAAAAGGACCCACTGGAAGACGGGGAAAGGGACACGGTGGATTGGTGGGGATGGAGGAAGGAAGGAAAGGTACCGAAAAAAAGGAGAAAAAAGTAGGAAGACGAGAAAAAAAGAGGAAAAAGTCTTTTGCAACGTCAGCCCTGGGCCGAGGCCGCCCTCGTAACGGCCGGGGGACTTTCCAACGAAAGTGATGGCTGTGGCTGGCCGCGTCGGCCGGCCGGCTGCCTGCTTGCCTGGCTCTTCGTAGGAAAAGCAACCCTCGGGGGTGGTTGTGCGTCGCTCGACGTTGGAGGCGGCTGTTCCTCCACCTTGAACGCGGCTACGAGGTGGCCGTGGCGCGGCTCCCTCCTCCCGATGGTCGAGGACGGGGGTTGTTGGTCCGTGGAGGTGGTGGAAAGGGGGAGGGAGGATGCGGGGGCGGATGAGGAGGGGAGGAGGGACACAGCCGGTAACCTTGCAACCCTCTTGCGTACGTGGAGGAAGGGGAAGTGACAGGAATCCCGGGAGGAGCGGTGGGTTATGGGTTTGAGGGCATTCGGGGGTGCAGCCGCACGGGGCGGCAGTGACGGGCGTGACGTAGTCGGTGGAGGATGTACGCCCCTGTCGGCGAGGGCCACGGCAACCAACAACCATCCCTGGTCAATCCATGGTGGCTTCATCCGCCAGGTACACACGGTGTTGTTCACCTGTTCGTTGTTTCCGTGAAATTTTCTTTCCTTTTTCTGTGATTGTTTCTCTTAGGGATTGTCTGTTGACAGCTAGGTCGAGTTGTGTATACGGGGTTAGAGGTGGCGCGCATCGATGACAAGATCGATCGATTTGTTGTTGGCGGGTTTGCATGGGGAGAACGAATCGTGTACCGATGACAGGTGCGTGTTGGTGGAGATCGTTGACGATTGATCTTGTTCAATGTACAGGTTGATTGCCTGTTTTGCATTCGATGGTCTGGTAACGGCTGATTCGTAACGCGATCGGAGCTAGGGGATGAAGCATTTTTGTGTAGGTCGCCAGTGTGCCGGATTGTCTGTCCGTGATACGTGGGTAGGTTACGCAGTTGCGTAACGTTCACTCGGATTGGATGGCGGTGTTTTCTTGGAGTCTACTTGTTGAGAGACAGAATTTCGGGCGGGATTTTAGGGAGTAGTTACAGCATTCGGTTTCTTTGTTTTGCATTGTCAGCTTCGTTTCTGTATGGATAGGTTAAGGTTACTTGAAATGGAAAGTGTATAGACATTTTCTTTTGGAATTCTGTCTTTTACTGCTGTGTTACATTTTTATCATTGATACAGTAACATAAAACTTTCTGTGCAAATAAATACTTGAGTTTAATACTAAGTAGAAGCTTTCGTTTACGCATTTCTGTCATTATTAGACTGCGGATATTTATGTACTTATGGTGTCTTGTAACCGAGAAAATGGGATAATACAAAGATTTTAATAAAGTTTCGTATTATTTATGGATTGTTATTAACATAGTTAAGCTTCTGGTATGTACAGAATTCAACATTCTGTCCAATTTGGATTTTTCAGTACTAGTATGGGATGTCGTGAATTTGCATATATGTACTTCCGCAGTCTAGTCATTACACTTCAGTTTCGCATAATCTGGAAATTATCTCAGACTCTTCAAAGTACCAATCATTTTAATTTTGGTCCCATTACTTACCAAAAGACAACGTCAAGTTGTACAATAAATGCATCCAAGACTCAACTGTTTATAATAAACGTCTGCAACGAAAGAACATATTTTTTAGTATTATAAGAGTATCGATATGTATAGCGACCATTATTCTCGACGTTATATCGTACTCTTTTATAGAAATCGCGTTAATATTGATTCTTTTGTAACCATACATTTCTCCTCTTAGACACCACATTACGTATAATTATTTCGTGGTATCGTTTATTTATAGACATAATAGATTGATGACGACCATATGAACTGGGAAAATCGTGGATATCAAAGTAAAAAATAAAAATATTCTATAATATATCAATGACGTTCTTATGTTCCGTTTCATTATTTATTTAATTGTCAATTATTATTCTCTATTTTTAATGCTCTTGACCTGTAGATCCTTTTGTCTCTCGCAATTGGTTTTCGTTTCTCGTAAAATTTCCAACGTACTTTTTCCAACATTCCATTAAATATGTACCAGAATTTTCAGAGATCATGTCCCAGGTCGACCATCTCTCGCCGTGGGCTGTTTACTTGTTTATCCCCTAGATTCCCGCGCAAACCACGAAAACCACCCCCGCGCCACGACGATTCCATGCCTCGTTCGCATTGCCACGAGCATAATGTCCCCGTGTTCGATTTCGTCACCGTTCTCCCGCGTCCTCGTGGCACTGATTCTCGCGTTTTACGCCTTCGTGGAGAGGCCAGCAGCAGCAGCAACCCCCGTCGTAAAATCCACAGTCCGGATCCGCGCAACCCTTTTACCTCGTTCAATTCAAGGTGGCTCATGCAAATTTTTAATAATTATAAATTTAGTTGAAAATTTAACAGAACATTCTTTAAAGCTGCAACTTTCGATTGTCTTTTTAATACGAGCCTTATGCAACAGTAATTAATACTGAAAAGTTAATGACTTCTTATTCGGTTACAAAAAATGATATTTTCATAAAAAATTAGGTGGTTATAGATTTTTTTACGGAGATTATAATGGCACGAAAAGGGACTGAAATGTGTCCTGAATTTGAATTATAGTAAAATTTTGTTCCAACAAAATGGATTACTTATTGATACACCTGATAGTTACCACAATTTTTAATCCTCTTAGTACCTTACAATTTTTCTGTGTATCATTTAGAAGTACCTACCTAGGTAAAGTATGCATTCTTGAACGTATTTATTAAAATTAACACATTTTTTCTAAATGTAATAATTTTACACTTTTTTCGTATTTTATAGTGAAGTATATTTTGTATTACATAAAAAATATTCGAAGTATTATACTCTCGTCACTTTCTGTATCAGAATTTATAATTTGTATCATGTACACACGAAAAGTCGAAATATCGGTTCAATGTGTTTCTGGCGAAAACCGATGAATTGATATTTCGGCTGGTGGGTACTAAGAGGGTTGAACACGTGCAGTGTTAATAAACTCGCTGTTAATACTTTCCCTGGTGAATCATATAGATAATTTTTTTCGGCACTATTAGGTGGCCATTACGACAAGAACAATTGATCGCATTCTTTTCCAAGGATACTGATAGGTTCCTGGGGACAGTTAACCAATTGAAGTACCAGAGAAATAAATTCTATCCTTTCGAGCATCAAGATTGAGATACCCTATCGATTTATACGAACCATCGGAGTTTCAATTTGTCTTTAATTGGATATCACCTGCTCTCCAGTGATAATGAAATTTTCCGTTTGTATTCATCATCTGTCTCTGTTTATTTAAGTTCCCCAAAATAAAGAGTTGCGAATATTTCTATGCAAAGTATCGTAAGTACATGCGTGTCCTAAATATCTTTACAAATTGTTCGTATTTGAAAAAAGAAAGGAAACCTTTTCAAGGACATTTCCAGATGTAGTATTCATCCCACTCGTCGGTTTACATTTCCGCGGATCGGAAGGATCTCTCTGCCATTCTTTCAGACCCGCCGCGTCTGCAGTTTCAGGCCGAAATTTTCATCAGACGGAACCCTTTCTCTGCATTTTCTCCACCCTTCGGCAATTATTGCCGGGATTTGGGATTCACGCAAATCTCGTACCTTTCCCTCTTTCTCGCGTTCTCTTTCATTCAGGGGGCGCGGAAGCTGCGTAGGGGATCAGGGACGGATAACGGAAGGGGCGGGGGGAGGGGAGATGAACGGTGCTGCGGTGGGCATCGTTGGCTGCAGTATTGACTATACTTCAGGGGCAGGTCCTTGGTAGAATGTATTTTCTACATTCTACAACGTTATCACCCTTCGGTGCTATACCCGCGCCGTTGCCTCCTAAACGCAACGTTGCGAACCTCCACCGATTTCAATAGGGGGAACTGGGTGGAATGGTAAACACACCCCGAGATCCTCTCTGTTTCGGCGATGATTTCCCCCGTGCTCTTTGCATTGTACTGGTCGTTCTGAAGCTGACATCGTAAAAAAAAGGAGCGTTAACGGATAACACAACAAACGATTTCTCAATCGACGCTCCTAGTTCTTAATTGCTCTATCTTCATTAATTTGTAATCTGAAAAAATCGAGTGTAAAGTTTACGAAGTTTAATATTATGGAAGCAGGAAACTAGTGAAATAATCAAACACAGTATATAATATTTAAAAAATTTTTATTGTCAACATAAAATTTATGATTTCTAGACTTGTTCCTAGACTTCGGCGCGTCCTGGAAATTCCAAGCTCAAACGTGTCGATGGCTTTCATTGATACAATCGACCGTTAATATTCCAATCCATTAAATTCTTCTCCTGCGTTAACTTAAAATTATCCGTACCATCCCGAACAGATATATCTGATATTATTAGACACAGTTCGATTGGCCCGTCTGGATGGCCGTAACAGGACATCAATCCGTTAATTGGCTCCCCACCCCTTCCACCCGCCCCCTTTAACACGCTACTTTTCGAGGAGCAACGATCACGTAACAACTGTTTCCAGAAACCTGCACATCTTTCGTATATACCCCCGGCGATATCGATCACATAAACTGTCTCCATGGACGGTATATTCACCGATTTCGAGATCCCCGTCGAATCCCTGCAAGCCATAGCGTCCCTTCGCCACGGTGATGTGGTGTTCTACCCCGATTCCCAAAAAATCCATACAACGCAGCGTGTGTTTTCTTATATATATATATATATACATATATACACACACAGAGATACACCAACGCCCCCACATACGTGCGTATCCACGCGTGTACAGCGGTGATTGCGTGCGCGCGCGCGAAATCAGCGCTGATATCAGAAGCAGCAGCAGCAGCGCACGCACACGTCGCGGGCTCAAAGGAACGCGCGCCCCCGAATCGCGCTTGCGTCGGGCTACGTGGTACGCTGCAGTACGCACGCCACCCCGCCTCCTCCGCTCCTCCTCCCTCGCGCTAAACCGTGTGCACACGCCCGGCTGTGTTGCAACGCGCGCAAGCGTGCACGTGTGCGTGTGGTCGGTTCACGACGCACCGGTGTGTGCGTGGCCAGGGGCGCGCGTGCGGCCCCGCAGCGACCTTGAGCCTCCTCGGTCCTCCCGCGAGCCACTATGTCCCTCCCACCATGCGCAATATTCCCCGCCTCCCCCTGCCGCCTCCTCCGCCTCGGTGTCCTAACGCCGCGCTGCCGCAATTGCTTCTCTCTCTGTTTCTCTCTCGCGCCTCCCTCCCCTACCTTTCGCTTTCCTTCCACTCGCAGTGGCACGCACTGCTAGCGATGGACTCGAGCCATGTGGACTCTGAACCGGGTGTGATGAACAAAAACGCTCGATTCATGGTTTACCGTGTTGTGGGTTATTTAAGGGGTGTTTTGGGGTCGAGAATAATTGCGGGCCAAAGAACTGGTGGGGGGAATAAACAGATGACGAAAGAACTTAACCCTTAGAGTACCTCATAAGCTTTTCGGGCAACGTTCAAGAATACCTTGAAAAATATGCAATTGTGAGGTATCTATTAAAATAATATATTTCTCTTAAAAATGCAGACATTTTTACGTTTTTTTTTTATTTTATTATTTCTATCCAGTAAACGTAAGGTTCTACTATATAAGGTTACTCTGCAAGGGTACTTTCGACCTAAAGTCTTGTAGCAACTGTGCACGATAATTCACAATCGTTCACGCACACACACTTTGAATAAAAAGTTCTGATAGCATTCCTGTTGTTCGGAAGAATCAAAATCTAAGTAGAATATTTATGCAGTAGTAGCAGTACGAATGTACTTGGCTGATCCGTCTGTCCATCGCATACTGTTTCTACTTACCGCACTGTCAAGGAGCCTAGGATCAGGGATGGGCAAAAATTTCTTATCCAGGTAAAAATTTTAAATAACGAATAAAAAATAACAAAAATATTTCACTACTTTTAGCCCTTTGACTACGAACAGTGCTTTTAGGCGTTTTTCATTCGTTGTAATAAGAAATTCAGAAATAACCTCTTTCGAATCTGCCGTTGCTTTGCAACCATCATACGCTTCTTCTATGATAACTACACTTGCTAGATTTTATAAAATTTACACAAACAATTGAATATTTTTAAAATTATTAACAAAGAACATCGTAACACCATACACAGCGAACCAAAGGGTTAATTGTATAAACGTGGGCATTCCAATTTTTATACTAAAATAAAATTTCTACTCGAATGAGTAGACACTTTGAAAACAATGATTTAATCTGATTAACTGTTCAAAGCTCAGGATGACGATCTGTCTAGGACCTTTAAAAAAATATTGACGTATTTCTATAAACTCTGAGACTTGTTGTCGAATGTTTCGAACGTTCTTGACAAAAGAAAAGGTTCAATATTCTTGTACAAATAAATTATTTGAAAACTCGCAGCTGAACTGAGTGTACCCATCGCTGGGCGTCACGCAGCGATGCCTCGAGCGCCCGAATTTCCATCGACCTTCTCTCTCGTTCATTCCCCACCCGTTTTCGTACCCCTTCCTTTCATTACTCTTTAGTGTTACGTCTATCTCCATTCTTCTCTCCCTCCCTCTCCCCTTCTCTCTCTCTCTTCCTCTCCCTTACACTCGGCTCCCCACGACTCCTACGCTTTTTCCCCTTTTCTCTTCCGTCCCTCACGAGGCACAACGCTTCTTGCACGCATGTAATGCCGGAGCAGGGAGTGCACACTAAATTTTGGCGGACCAGGGACGTACGCGTCGATGTTCCATGATAGCGACACTATAGAATGTTTTGACAACTTGGACTATAAAAGATCGATCAACGGGTGTCACTTCCCACAGAGGGTAGAAACAAATTTCAAAATTTATCTTCTCATTTTAAGTTTTAGCCCATAATTTCTTCCATAGGAAGAACATATAGGCTCACACATTTTTGCACATACCTTTGAAATAACAATTAACTATAAAAACATGTATGCAATTTCCATTTACTCTTGTCTCCTTCTCATTACTTTTATCATCCTTTGGTGATAAATTTTTCGTAATTTTGAAATCAAATTTACATTTCGATAAATAATTTGGTTAAACAGAAGTGACAGCCTTTCGCGAACAAACTCGTGAGTCAATGTACGACTCTAGCAGTGGTACTAACCATCACGAATCATTGTTCCGAGAACTCCAATAATTCTTGCTATCTGCACGATAAATAACCCTCACCATCATTCTCTTACACACACAGTATTGTGCCCATGCAACAGTTTCTATGTATTGTCACGAAGAAGTGGCTCCAAACGCAGTTAATCGAAAATTAACAGTATCATTGAACACGATCAAGGTGACTTTCATACGTCCTTGATGCTCACAGAATCCATTTCGATCCATTCGATATCAGGTCTAGAACAAACAGAAACTTCGCGTCTCTTCCAACAACGGGGGATCTTTGACTGTAACAGATTCAGCTTTACACCTCCTGTTTAGTAAGCTTCACGGTCCCGTTTGTCCCTACCAGTTTCCCCAAAAACTCGTGGCTCGATCGATGCGTCGTTGTAATACCAAATAAAGCTCTCCCGTTAAACAGGGCATTGTAAGGCGAGTGGCGGAGCTCTGATTGGAAGCCTACTCAAACCGGGTCGACGGCAGTTCGCGCCACCTTTTCACCGTGCAGCTTGCTCGAAACATTGGGTCCGTTTATGTATTGTCGGAACAGAGGGAATGACGCGAGCCGTTCATTTCGTCCCGATTCACTCAGCCGCCAACCCGTAAATTTGCTGCCGTGACCTCGACTTGAACGCGCTCCCGTCGAGTTTGTTGCGCGCAACTAGCAGAGGACGCTGGGCCTCGTGTGCTCCTCTGGGATCGTCGAATGGCTGCAATTTCATTCGTGAATTCGACCTGGAGATATAGGGATGTGTTCGATTCGGATTCGATTATTTAGGAAGATTGGGATCTCTTGGGTAACAGGTCAACTGCCACGTGTAACATATATCTGGACACTAGAGCTAAGTATTAAGTCAGACTTAGTAAACTTTAGAGGAGAGCAAATGAAAGGTACAATAACCTTCTAATTGTGGAACCATAGTCCGAGTTCTTAATTGTTCTTAACCCACTTTTAAAAAAAATTTAATTAATCTACTTGCGTCTCATTGGTCCAAATAATACAAATATTCTTTTGAGTCTTAACTCCGAAATATTAAAAGCTTCTTTTTCTTAATGCTTGTATCTCCAAATACTAACGATTAAAAATTTATGTTGATAATAAGATAAAATTTTGTTAAATATTGTATTAAATGGCTATTCAGTAGATGATATTCTAGTGTGTTTGATTATTTCACTATATTCCAGCTTCTATAATATGATACTTCGTAAACTTTAAATTCAGTTTAGAAACTAGTGGATATAGAACAATTACGAGCTAGAGCGACTACTGAAAATGCAGGTACCCTAGCTGCTGATGTTCTAGTCTGCCAAGAGCCTGTGTTTGAACAGGAGAATGAGTAGAGGGACCTTTTCGAGCATCATAAAAGACTATACTCCTCAAAAAGTAAAAATAGTCTGCCAGGTTTTTCCCTTTTTTTTCCGTTTTTGAAACGGGACCAAGTCACCGGAAACCGTTCACGGTGCATCTACTACGGTCGGCCCTGCATAGTCCGCGCCCGATTAAACTTTCGACCAGCAGTGACGTAATCACGGTGGCCCCCGTGGCAACGAAGGCAACCATGCAACAACGATCCCCTCCTCCCTCTCCCTTCCACGTTGCGCGCGGTAGCGCGGCGTTCTTGCCGAGTGGCGCCACGTATCCGCGTTTCGGCCCTGGCACGTGTTAGATTAGAAAGTGGCGGGGATGCGTGGATACCTTAGAAGCGTTAGAGGGGGACATATACCGAGTGTGAACGAGGTAAAGAGACAGAGAGGCTAGAAAAGGGGTACATATATACATACACCCGGAATTGGGAGAGAGGGAGAAAGAGTCGACCAAACTAAAGAGACAAACTGTATGGTAATTAGAAAGAGATAGCCTGTACGCGGCGAGAGAAGAACTCGCAAGATATATAGAAGAGGGGGGCACGTAGTACCACGCGAACCTAATGTTCTAGCCTTAAGCAATCCAGTGCGCGCCCCACCCTCTACCGAAAAAGTCGAATCTTATTTCCCTCCTCCTCCACCAATCCAGGCTCCCTCCTCCACGAATTCGTCCCCCTCCTCCTCCTCCTCCCACCAACACGAACTTCCCTCTTCATCCACCGGCCCCTCCCACCCCAAAAAACCGGCGTCGTGGACTCACACTATTTCGTCTAACCGCATTTGCATCGGCACCGATGACCCATATTCACGGTTTCTTTCCTCCTCCGCGGGCGACACGGGGCACCACCGACGAACGTCTTTGATCTCTCTCTCTCTCTCTCTCTCTCTCTTTCTCTTTCTCTCTCTCTCTGTCAGTCGCCGGTGTGTTTTCGCTGCCTCGCGTATATCCCCCATCGTGTATACACGCACTGTCCTCCCGCGCCACCGCCTGCCTATATCTGTTTCTCTTGGTCGCTCGCACGTCGGTGCCGTACACGAAACAAAGACGAACGTGTGCGTATGGTCCGCTTCGTAAAACGAAAGAGGGAGACCCCACGGTGTAGATAGATAGAGAGGGAGGGACTGAGAGAGAGAAAGAGAGACCAAAGCACGACGACGGACAGTTACGCGTGATTCGTTCCTCGTAGCGGCGATGCGCGATGCAAGTCGGTGACTCGATTTCGGTCGGGTGAAACGTAGAGAAGAGACTCTCTCGGTCGGCCCCCCCATTCAGTGTGTACGCGACCAGTGTTTCCGATACAATCCGAAACGGAACATTTGCCCGGTTAGAGGTGTGGTTATATTTACCGTCGTGTTGTATATCCGTGATACATTCTCTCGTCGTTGTCCCCTGTGTTCCCCGTCCAAGGAGCTCGTTATCCACCTGTGCATCCCCGGTACACGGAAGACCAAGCGGGTCGGCGAACGCACCACTTTCCGGGGGATCATGTGCCGCTGGAACACGTGTGTACGGTAGACCAGTGCAGAGAGCACTACCGTCATCGTCAGTGAGTTTTGTCGCTGGGAACCCCGGGAATTATAAACAAAACCGGATCGTGTGAATTGAGTGGTGTGTCTGATCGAATAACAGATTCAACACACACACACACGCAACGGCCTGGGGGCGATCACAGGTTACTGTTCTTCTTGGGAGTTTGTTATTGCTGTTTCGAGGATCGTATGAATGAAGCCTGTTCGTGGACGTGTCAGTGCTGCTGCTTTCCTTGAGCTCGACACGATCGGACGGTAATACACGGTCCTGGGCATCGGTAGGTTTCGCTCTCGTGGCTTTTCTTTTTTTCCTTTTTCTTTTGGTTTATCGTGGACCGCGGAAATCCGGTAGAAGTTTCCATGGTACGAACACGGACGCGCGAGGCCCCGCGATTAGCCGGATGGACTATATACATACACTCGGTCATCGTCGATTCACGCGATAGATACTAACTCCACGAATAACACCGTTGAGATAATACGGGGCCGGCTGACGTTTTTACAACGTGTCCAGCCGGAGACGTTTTTTTCGCGTGCACGATCAGAGTTATCGGTGACATTGCAGAACCGTGTGGCGTGTATATTAGTAAACGTGTTCGGTATTCCGTTTGATGTGTTCGATCGTCTTACAGCGAAGAATGTGTGGATACAGTAAATCTTCGATGAGTACTCGAAGGGTTTTCGGTATTGACAAGGAGAAGTCTCCAAGTGAAGCGGTTACTTCTTTAATGAGGTTTGGCACAGTGGTAGAGCTTGGAATTCTGAAGCGAATGATATTTGTTTCAGATGCATATGGCCGTTAGTTTATAAAATATGTAATGTTCAGTGCTGAGACTGTAATGGGAAACGATGATAAAGACTCCCGTAGAAGATACAATTTGTCGTACAAATTGTATCATATGTAGGGCGTTCAACCCTCCGTAGGTAACGTGGGTCTTCCATTTTTCCAGAACTTTCCTCCGAATTTTTATTTTTTTAAAAAAGGTTTCACACACTTTACTTAACGAATGATTGTATAATGTAAAGACTTTGATAAGTGTACTAGAATTTTCAAATTTATTGAACGTGAAAAACAGTACAAAATTAGACTTGGATATAAATGACCCAGTTTGATAACGAAGGGTTAAGATGTGTGTCGCGTGTAGTTGGCTCGGTGATTGAACTGAATTGAATCTGTTTTCTGTACAGCTGGACGAACTGTTGGGCACGAGCGCGATCAGGAAGGAAAGCACATACACGAAGGTGGCAGTGACAGGGGTGGCGAAGGTCACGGGGTCGGGCCTAGGGGTGGCATCATGGACTCTCATCAGCACCAGTTCTGCCTCAAGTGGAATAGTTTCGGCAGCAACTTAGCGACAGCGTTCTCGAATTTGTTCAAAAGCGAGAGTCTGACCGATGTCACCCTATTCTGCGAGGGTAAGTCACAACATTCGTCATTACTATTTTTAATTTGAATTTTATCGTTCGAACTCTTATTGTACCACGTCGCGGAACACTGCGCCGATGAAGGCCCGAAACACGTTACTTTCGTTTGCTTTTGTTTAACGTGCCCACTCCTATTTCGAAGGTACAGTAAATTCCAGTTATTCGGGACACATCGGGGCTAGTGTCTTTTGGACCAAACCACACGACCGGACGCGTGGTTTCGCGAACGACACACGCGGCTTATCGCTGCGCGCGAATTTCCCGCGGTAAGCATCGAAGTCGCCGTTGGGAAACGGCGCGCGCGTGTCCTCCATGTCTGACCAAAGCATCGCCATCACTCCTTACTCTGCGCTCACCTGAGCGGTGGCGAGCGGGTGGGCGGGCGGTTGGGAGGGAGGGAGGGAGGCGGTGAGTGCAGTTGCACGCCGACGATTTGCAAACGGCGGTGCACGTACAGCACGTGGTGCTGCAGGCGAACTGCAGCAGAGCCAGTGGATTGGCCCGCCCCCTACCCCCGTTTCGCCCAATCACGCGGGGCCAGAGAGATTGGCTACGCTCCGGCGCAGAGTCAGTTCGCGTGCATGCGAATCTCTCTCTCTTTCTCTCTTGAGTTTTGCACATCGTGCGCGCGCGTGTCCGTCTGTGTGCATCGTCTGTACGCGGAATATATAGGCGAGAGAACTGGTGCGACGCGCGCGATTTCCCCCCCGTTCGAATGCAACAATCTTCCTCGCTGGTGCGAGAAACCGCAGTTCGCGGCGAACCGCGGTGCAACGCGCTCGGTGCATCTCTGTGCATCCTCTTGGGTGTCGTTTGTAGATCGAAACAGTGGTGTCTGAGTTTTGGGTGTTTAAAAGTGTGAAGTTTTTTAGTACGATCGATTGGCCCTCGCGAGCGGTGGTTTATTTACGGTGCGGAACGATGAAGGCGATTTTTACGTTTATCGCGGGCGTCGAGGTGTGTAACCGTTTATGCGGGGACGCGTAACTGTGACCCGTTTCCGGGCTAAAAATACTGCACGTGTGGACACGATGCTGCATCGTTCATTCATAATGTATTATCCGTGCGCATGTGCTCCGGTGCAACGGGTATGGTTGACTGTTTCTCTCTCTCTCGGTTGGAATCTCATTGGAGTAGATATGTTCTTTAACAGTTTCGTTCCCACTGGTGTCATATGGCTACGTATTCGAAACTACGAAATGAAATATTAGTAACGTGTATATTTCCATATCTGTGAGTGTGTAATAGTATCTTCAAGTCTTGAATAGATAGTGCGGCACGTGTGTGCATTTAAAAGCTTATCGGTAAAATAGGACGTTATTGGTCCTTTGTCCCTTTCGTTTAATATGGAATTCAAGTGCTGAGCATTGTTACGAATACAATAGACACTTACAAAATTCTAATTTTTTACAAATGTTTCAAGAAGGTCTGTTGATCGAAGATAAGAAAAATTCGGTTTTATTGTGTATAATAACAGTATAATGGGAATTATTATACATATATCTGTAATGAAAGTAAAAAAACTGTCAAATGGCAACGAAT
This sequence comes from Dufourea novaeangliae, assembly GCF_001272555.1. Taxonomy (NCBI): domain Eukaryota; kingdom Metazoa; phylum Arthropoda; class Insecta; order Hymenoptera; family Halictidae; genus Dufourea; species Dufourea novaeangliae. The sequence goes on along the minus strand of NW_015373988.1, from coordinate 57,227 downwards.
GAAAAATTGCATTAGACGGTTTTGAAATGTTAAAATGTTCTTGCGAATCATTTATGTGTTATGTAGTATACAGAAATATACAATGAAATATTTCTCTGGTAAGTTTTTAAATAATGTGGGAATGAAAGGGTTAATCGGGTTGGGGCTGCATCGACAAAGGGGTCACGGTGAGGATGCATGTGCGTCTTTGTGACTCGATGTGTTTTCTTTTTTTCGTCCGTGCTGAATAATGTGCGAGGAGTTCGTGACATTGAACCGTGAACAATCGAACGGAGTTTAATTAGCCGGAACGAGCGTGATTCCGCTGCGTTCTCCGCCGTGTCGATTATGCATTCAGGGTATGTTTCTTGGGTGTCGGTGTTTCGAATGGTAAAGCCGATTGGATGCATCGTTAAAAATTTCGTTGACGTAGTAATGTACGGTGATTTCGGTAGAATTTAGTCAGTGGTGTGATTTTCCAGCGTGAATTCACTGTTTCTTGTTATTGGGCGCTGAATCGAATATAAAAAGGGGACTACGAGAGAATGGAAGTTATTAATTTGATTCGATGCATGTATAACGCACAACTGAATGAGACACAACGAAATTACCAAAAATGAATGAAGTTTTTATTTTTAGTTTCATGAATATCTTAATTATTGAAATAAGGCTTTCTTCTGGCACTGGTTCTTGTAAGACAGTCTTTAAAAGTAGGACTTTGCATAAGTATCCGTAGGTAATAAACATTAAATAGTCTGTGCAAGAATTTCATTCCCACCTTTATTCGATTGATCGTGTATTCGTGCACATACACATTTATACATTGAAAGCGAATATATCCAAAACTTTTCGTCTTGATAACTAAACTGCGAATGTTATGCATTTTTCGTAAATATCAGTGCGCGAAAAACAATACAGTAAAAAGTTTTCCGAAGATTAGTATGAAGTTTACTCTACCTTAGACCCAAAAACAACCTTTAATAAAAGAAACAAATCCCTGACATACTTTCAGTTCCGTAAATTTATCTATAAAAATCTGAATTTTCATAAAGATCCGCCGTCTATCAATAATAGATGTACCTATAAGTATACGTAATCAACTATTTTTTTCGATAATCTATAAACATGATTCAGAGTCAAAATATTTCCAATCTCCTTCCTTTTTTTTGACAATAGCGAACGTTATCGGGGAAAGCAAACACTGATTTCCTACGAAATAAATATTAAGCATAACAAAATACGGTGGATTATTTATCGATATGCAGAGCTAATAATTTCTAGGTTCCATTTTTAGACCCAGTCGTTCCCACGAGTCGCGCCGAAATTTATCGTTCCGTGCTTCGTCATCCGTATCAAACGCATCCCAAAAAATTACACCAAGGCCCCTTATTCTTGTTCGCATGCGCCGTGTCAAAATTTACACACGCCTGCAGCAACGAGCCGCGCGCGATCGAGCAACGTTGTCGGGAAGCCACGGTTACGGCGTCAATAAAATTTCGGCACGATTTATCAGGCGGCGCTGATAACAGGAGGGGGCACTGTACACCAACACGTGGGCCTAGATACTCGTTACATTATCAGCCGCGCTGAATAAACAAGAATGTGCAATTCATACTCGGGGCACCGTTTTTAGACACTTCGACTAGTTGGAGAGTTAAAGTTCGCCAAGCGATTCGCGATTATCTTTGCTAGCCCCCGAGGAGAGGACACTTCCGAAACGATACTATTCGCGGTTCCTACGACGTGATACGAATTTTCGGTTCGCGCGTGCAACGGCTCGTCCCCCTGCCCTCTGTCCCACCAAATCTCGTCCATCTTCGATCCTCCTAACGCTTTCACCTGGGCCACGGGTACGTTACACGCGCGTGTCCCGATTTCACGAAAACCGCCTCGGCTTCGTTTCTTTTTTGTTCTTTGTCGAAGGGAAAGGAAAAGTTCCCATCTCCTGGAATACCTACCAGCGAAGGCCGCGTGTCTGAGGGCGAAAGTCGACGAAAAATGGTGTAGCTACGGTTTGTCGCCTCGAGTGAGTGGCTCCTTTCTTTTGCGACAGAACGGGTGGAGGGTGAGAATCTGAAAGGAAGGTCGGGTTGTAGGAAGGGTTCAAGGACGACGGGGAGGTTTCGTTGGAAAGGGAGGAGGAGGAGGATGGAGGGCGGAGGAGGGAATCGTGGTTGAGCAACGCGTGCGCGCGCTTACGTTCGTCTAACGATAGAAAGTTTCGTGGCTGATCCCTACTTTTGCAAAGGACTCGTCCTAGTTCGGTTACGAATGTCTTTTCGGATCTTCTTTACGAGCGGCGAAGTTATCATGAATGACATACGATGTTCCCTTTTTAAGAATGAATCGACTATAGATCTAGAGCCCAGAGTATATTAAATGATAGTTACTAAATTTTAGAGGAGAGTAAGTCAAAGGCGTAAAAACCTTGTAACTTTGGAACCCTTTGGTAAGAATTCGACGGGGATCACTACCTTCGAGTTATTGAATGGATTTAAGACAAAATGCGTAGAAATGATGGTCATTGCATTAAGTCCCCTATGGACTATACGTTGTTTGGTTTGAAACAAAATATGGAATTAATATCATTTTTACAGTATTATATTACAAACTAAAGGACTTAGGACGAAATAATTTTTATCATCGAAAGCAGTGGAAAATGTGATACGGAAAACATGTAAAATATTATTTCTCAAAGAAAGTATACTTAATACAGTCTGGCTCTGCGGTCCAGAGATGCTTTTGTGACATCACCATTTTTGTAGATCGATCCTGTGAGAATCTGGTTGTGCACAGAAACTTGTTTGTCCTGTTAATGGGTTCCGTATCTTGACTCTTTAATAAAATATCCATTAACACTAGGGATTACCGAACCCGTCAAACTGACTGATTGCAGGTTTCTTATTTTAGGAACTGTGAAATGTATTATGGTCCTTTCGGCAGAATTTATGTTGGCTGTTAATTTACTATACATTCTATGTTATACTATATTATGCTAAATATTACTATATCTTATGTATATTACTATATTATACGGTTTAATATACATTCTGGTAGATATAGTGTAATAATAATGTAGGAAGTTCTGAAGTAATTCTAAATTTATAATTTAGCACTAAAATACTAGGTTGTTCGGAATTATTATTTACTATTTATTTACTATTTTTTCTATAAATTCTTTTCGTTTTTCGATTAATTTCATTGTACCAATTGTATTAAACTTCGATTGTTTTAGCTAAAGAATATCTTTGACCTTCCTCCAGATGGATTTTGTTTCAAAATAAATATTGTTTTCAAAATTTTCTTCTTATCGCTGAATATTCCAGCGAAAAAAATAATGAGGGCACTGTTGCTCGAAATGCTACAAACTTTCCGAACGATCGGACATATTACTCGGAAGCTATTCTCTGCAGCCACATCGACTCGTTAAGAAACCGGTGGATTACCACTTTTATTCGTACTCCTAATGAAACGATATTCATCTTTTCAACATTCTTACGACCGGCCAGTGTGTCTGTCCGTGTACGCGTGCGGATGTGTTTAATCATTCGAAAGCCCAAAGGCAGCTGAAAGTAGGCCCGAGTTACAGTTAGATCTAACAGTCTTCTTTACACGACGCACCGGCACACAGTGCGCGTGCACACACGTGGGAGCTCTTGTACAGGCCGTGTACTCGTTGGTCGTGGAGGAATTTCATATTGACCGGAATGAACGTCACCGAATTTAAATATTTACGGTCGGCCAAGAAAGAGCTCGTCCCTCCATATGCATCTCGATGCATAAGTAAGTTGAGTACAGTTATGGTGTACTATAGTCTCAGACAAAAAAGTTGTAAAAAACGACATTTATTATTTTCTTCGACATTCTGAAAAGTCGCAAATTTTTCAAAATTTTTTTAACATATCATTTAATAAACTGATTCTTCTAACTTCACAAAGAAACTCAAGTCACTTGGTCCAATTTTGAAAGAGTCGTATACTTACGAGTGTTATCGGCGCACGAGAAAACGTATTGGTGTGCGCGTGTGTCTGTCAGTGACGTTACACGAGATTAAACGGAGTGTGCAAGCGACACGTGGAACGTTAGACCCGAAACATTCGTGTACCGTTTGCTGGTATTCGAGCGGAACTATTCCGGACACGACGAAAATGTATATTCATTTCAGTATGACCCAAATAATTGCAGTCGTCTGTCTTCTGAAACGTATAACGTCTTATTAGAATCGATATTAGCTCTCCTCCTCACTCTAGAATCTAGAAAGAAAAAGTACAATAAATGCGAAATTTCTTCTTTTTACCTATGGTACTTCGTTCATAATATTCATTTCATATCTTTGCTTTTGTTGTATCGTAATATTTGTATTAGAATGAATTATAGAAAATTCGTAGTAATAGAAGTTTGAGACCAGGTAGATCCTATAATGTATCAAGTGCTGTTTAAGAACATAAACAATTGTGAAAGGAAATTAGAAATGGGTATCTGGGTACTCGGTTGTCTACACGGGTTAATTGAAAGAAATTCTGTATTCACGGTTTATATTTCGTTCACACGATTCACGACAACAATAAAAAACGATAGGAGGTCGTGGATTACGACCGCTATCTTTCGAGATCAGTCGGTTTTTACTGGGTCACTGTGTTCGATGCAACGCCATAACGTATGGACGGACGCATAGTTCCGAGAGTGGGCATGGCACTGTTATGTAGGTGAACTAAAAGGGTCGGAGCATAACCTCGAAAATTGGGTCATGTTGCCGGTACAGTGCGTTGTGTGTTGCAACGCGAACGCAACCTAGCTGGGTGAAACACGTGTTGCATGCGCCACGCCTCGTGTGTCAACATTTTCTGTGGTGAGAGGATACATTAAAGTTAACTCTTTAAGGGTTTTATTTCATTTTGAAAACGTCCACTCGAATGCTTAACTATATTTTAAGCTATTACGTGTACACTCGACAAAAGCAGAGTAAATGTATTTGCTGTGAAATTGAAATAAATTCTAATATAATGACAAAAATTCAACGATTCGTACGTCCACGATACAATAGATCCTAACGATTTCGTTCATTGATCACGAGCGACACACGCTGCTCAATCGTGTGCATAAATAAAATATAATGTGCGTTATCTGTCGATAAGGCCATGCTCGAGCACAGATACACTTCCGCTATTTGAATTTCGATTCGAAATATGTATACATAGGAGAATCCTCCGGCCGGAGCGTTGCTCTCAGCATTTCTATTTTTATTCGTGAACATAAAGGAGTCTGTGTCCGAGTTCCCGGTTCTGGAGCTCGTGTAATATCCGGAAAAAATGCTGAGGGAGAGAGGTGTAAACATTCAGCGAGACAGGTTCTGACCGTTAAATTCTCGAAAACTTGCAATTTTTTTATGCAAATCAGGAAGAACATTCCATTGATTCCCAATTATTTACAGCCTCGACACAACAGTCTATACGAAAATAAAATTTCATTGCCATGCAAAATGTTCTTTTTCTCAAGCTTTGCATACTTTGTATTTATTACGCAAGATATTCGTGACGTAAAAGAAAACCTGCGTTATTAACACCTGCATTATTGGTTATCTCACGATGATTTTCAAAAAGATCGAATTTCTATTTTTAATGGAAGTTTCCTTAATCTTCTTAAGTCATATAGGTTCGACAGATTTGTAAATTTTCTTTAATTAATCCCCAAATGGTACCAAACACAAATTGTGTATTGGTATGGAGTAATTATAAGACTTTATAGAAATTTCGGCTACTCTAGTACAAAGGATAGCGTTGGAGGCTCGATACGCGACCGATATAAGGGGGATAACCGAGAAACGGGGAGTGAATGTACTTGACTCGCAAACTCGTGAGCACAGTCGGGCAAAGTATGTATATGTATACCTCCTTAGAGTCAAGGTTAGCTGTGATGCAACAGGATGTCGGCCATTGACACTATCCCGTGTTCGCGCTCCGATATTCGCATTCGAACGATGACGCCCAGGATCCATTCACGAATCTCTTTCTTTTTTGTTTTGTTCGACTCGTGATTCGAGGACCTCAGTCACACATTTCTTGGGTTTGGATAGTCTATTCTCTCGTCAGGAAGACTCTTCCAGCCAGTTACGTGGTCTCTAACCAGCTGCCGTTTTTTGTTAGAAACGTGACGTCCATATAACCAGAAACGTTCGCCAAGTTCGCGAGCACATTACGCGGCATCTTAGAACCCCGGAGAATTCGTGGAATATTATGGAACCCCTTCCCCCCCCCTAGCGGCATAAAAGTACCGTAGTAACCTTACAATTACACGCTCGTCCCACCGCGTTACCAGTATTTTTTAGCGATGCTGGTCTACGCACGTTAGATGTTTGACCGGAACAACGTGAAGCGATTTTGCGGCGATATGTTCTTGCCGACGACCTCTGTTCACCTTTGTATCTTCTCTCGACCCGGAAGGAATAAATTTGATTGTTAGTTTTGTTCGTAAGCGCTCGTTCTTTCAATAACATTTATATATCTGGACCCCAGATCTACGTATCAACATGGTCAGACCCGCAAAATACACAAAAAACGGTAACTGAGTGTATAATCATCCATATTGCATAAAAATGCATTATTTTCAATGTCCTTTAAAAAAAGGTTCGTCGTTTAAAAATCATAAAAATAGAATCCCAGTTATAACAGATAGAACGATTCATCCAGGCGGGCATATTGATTCCTAACGATTTCCGGCTGAAACCTCAGAAATCGATGTCCACGACGAGGCTGTTTTCACTGAACAGAATTTCATAGAATTCACCCAGCTGCAAAAAATGCCTCCAGAATGTAAGAGACGTTTCTGGAGTAGAATCGTTTAAGAAAGGAAGAAAAAAAGCATGGATCTCGATGCGATTGGATTACGGTCGAAAACACGATCGCTTCAAATATCAGTCGAGGAACCGAGACCGTCCATGTATCGCAAAACACTGTGTGTCGAGCGTGAGTGTATGGAACTATGATTTCAAGGACCGGGCATTCGTTAGTATTACAAGACAAACGCAGAGTTGCGAAAGCCTCGGTGTTTCATAGCACTGCTGCTGTTATCAGATTATTAAAGTGTTACGCACCATGTGACACACACACACACACATATATACATACATCAGTTGGTGGTACGATCGATAACATTATGCGTCGATTGTTTCGCGGAAATAATCATTGGCCCAAGTAGAAACGGGCGGGGGGGTTTAAGGTTGGAATTCATGGTTCAAATGCAGGTGCCCCCACGGGCTGATAAATTCTCCACGAATCGAGAGAGTTAATCATCGACGCCCTCGAAGTGGGTCAGTGACACAATTACACAACAGGGCTCGCTCGCGCGCGTGCATTCGCGGGGTCTCTTTGTTGGAACAGAGACGCGCAATCACGTAGAAATATCATAATTCGGAACCAGAGGCATGATATCTCTCACGCCCGAGTGGCGAAGATTTCCGTTCGATATCTTCGTCTTTTTTCGTGGTTGTTGTAAACATCGTATTCGTGCATGTGATATCAGTTTTAGATAGAAGTGAACTTCATTTCGCTTCGGAAATCGTGGAATGTCTGTATTTCTCGGTTTTTAGTGTCAACGGTTCACCGTGATGTCATTATCAGATCTGGGGACGTTTATGCGAGTCCACGTTTTAAGAAGCTCAGACAACAATTGTAACAGCTACAATTGATTCGCCATGGGTGAAAATGAATTCTATATTAGTTGCTTATACGTATAACCTGTCAACCGATCAATAGACTGTAGAGGCACATACAAATATAAATTCACGGAAACTGGAATCAAACAAACAAAGAATACGATATTGGTCCGATATTTCTTCTTCCAAGAATCGAAAATTTTTAATTTCAACATTCTCACCACCTTACCAATCGCTATTAAACTAATTTTAAAATTGACCAACTAATTTTGAAATTTAGTAATTGACTAATTTCTTTACTTTCATATCGTAATAAAAGGTGCAAAAGATCTCAGAAAATGTATTGTCACGACATTTTAATCGTCGTTGTAAGAGTGTATTGACAAGTCATTTAGACTTGCTTGGTAGTTCTAGTGTTAAATAATCTTATTCTCGGTATTGCTTTTCGCGTTCAAGCCAAAAGATCTCTGTTATCCGATAGGGCACCGCCAGTAACATGTCAATCGAATTGGCCGGACAGGCTAGATCTTCAAACGCGGAGTCATCATCCGCGTGCAGAGAGAGTGAGACACGTGCGGTTGCACGTCGTACACGTGGTCGCGCGCATGTCGATTTCTTGAATACATAAATGTATGTATGTATGTAGTCTCAAAGCTCACGGCCATCCCCCCACCAGTGGTCCACGTGTCGATTTTCGCGCGTCCGATTCGGTTGTTCCGTTCTCCCGTTCTTCTCGCCTCCCCCCACTCCACCTCCCTCCCCCTGCCCCTCGGCGCCAATCGTCATCGTGCAGCGGCATGTGCGAGCTAGACGCTGTCGACCTTGGTCCCACGCAGCCATTGGCCGGAACCAAAGGAAGCCGCCGTTGACGATTGGCCGGCTCCTCTGGTTCGGCTGTGCTGGCCTTGCTCTCCAGCAGGCACACACCACTGTCTATGCATGTGTGTGTGTGTGTTCATCATCTCGAGGCGTGCGTGCGCGAGTTGGCCACGTACCGAGAGAATATCTCTGTCGGATTCGGCAGAATTTCGGCACCAACGGGGAATTAGCTCGCTAGGAGCTCTGCATCGGGGCGACCTTCATCCGGCCATTGACCGCCGATTTCACGTTGGTCCCCCTAGGCTGTTTTTCGTCGCCACGCAACAACTATGTACAATTCGGTTTCGCGATCGAATTAGCCTCCTTATCTCGTTCGCGAAGCCTCTCGTAGTGTGTATACACCTTGGCGTCGTTAACCGACACGCAATCGACGGGAAAGAATGTGTTTCTTTTTCACGGTAACCATGGGACGATTGGCGTTCCGAAATTGAACGTTCGGTAGTGATGGTCTTTATACGCAGCCTCGCGAGCAAACTCAGCTTCCGCTAAGGGAAAAAGTACAGAAATAAATGTTAAATCGAATGTTAAGTTGATGAGTTTACTCGTGAGGGTACATCGGCTAAAGCACCAGGGGCGGTTCTGGAGTGGTCGGACGAAAGGAACGTTCTGAATATTTCTACAGACTCCTCTCGATTATTGTCCCGAACTCGGGTCCGCGCCGGGACAATAAACGCATAGGGAGAAATGCTTCAGACCCTCGTAAATTCGTTTTTTTGCTCGAAGCCCGAGTCTTTGCAACGAAGTATGCGCTTGATTAGCGTTTAACCCTTTAATGCCTTACCAGATCTTACGGGTGAAAGAAAAAGATAATTTCTCGCGATTATTTAACTCAAAAATGACCCAGTATAACTCGTCTGGATTTCTCGAAAAAACCCCTCGAAATATGATTTTCTAGATGTGACGTATACGTGACACTAGGGTTAATTGGAACTATGACGGTTCCCCTTACGCTGCAATTCGTGCACACAGAAGAATATTATGAATTTTTTCGAACGTTGCTTCTACTGTTTGGATAGTTAATGGATCAGAGAATGGTATAAGGATGTAAATACGAGCCGCTTCCGGGTTCTATGTACAGTACGTTAGACGTGCCCGGGGTAATAGAATCGTTGGATAGAGGAGGAAACGATGACCATCGTAGGAAACTGAAAACCTCTAGCCCATAAAACACCTTTAGGCAGCTGGCCTTGGACCGTGAATAGAGATTGCCCCGCGAAGAGTGCATTGTCCCGTTGCGTAACCGAGCGAGCGGACAAGCGAGCGCGCGCGTGTTTGCAAGTGTGCCGCCGACGCGTGTATCGTAAATTATTTTCTCTTAATGCGTTATCGAACGGCATAACGCCGTTATTTATTAACAAGATATACCATTATCGCCCGATTTATACGTGCTATTAATAAGAGCGATTAGAAACATTTATAATAAAATGCCCCGGCGATAAAGTCGCCCACCGGCGACGATAGCGTAAAATGGCAGTATATAAACAATGAGAAACAGTTCTGTGCGTATTATCTGTTTACCGGTTCATTGAGCTGAATCCTTCGGTTGAGAGTCCCGTCCAATGACTTGGATGACGTCGTGCGGCAAAACATCGTCGCGAGTTACATAATAATTAATCTCTCGACAATTCGTTTTTTGCACTTTTGTTTCTTTTAAAAAACAAAAAATGTGCTGCGTATTATATCTATTGTATATCGTGCGGGATTCGATTGACGGATAAAAATACTATTTTTACACCTGTGAACGACGATAACGATGCAACTGATGGAAGAAAATAAGACTGCAATATAATAGCCGCCCACATGGGGAAAAGTGGATGTTATTGGATCTAGAGATGTGGATATTATTAGAAGCCAATGGTGTGTGCCTATATACTCGTATTGAGAAAGTGTGAAGCAAATTCGTCGAGGTGGAAAATTACGTACAAGGTTCCAGAGAAATTACATCATTTTGTAGTTTCTGTTTGGGGACAGATTTATCATTTTTTCTTTCTTTTTTTTCGGGAATCACATAACCGTGGTATACATCCGCGTATTATTCTTGTTGCGCCGGAGCTACATAAAGGATACACGAGAATGCCACGCACGTTTCCGGGTCCCGGCTGGGGGGCTGTGAGCCAGCCGCTCTCTGGCATAATCGGTAGCATAAGCCGCGACGGCGGCCACTGTACGCAAAACGCCCACACATCTACACGTGACTCGGTCGTTGGCCTCTGGAGACCACGTCTAGGATGTATATTTGGCTCGGATACCTGTGAAGATACGCACCACGCTATATTTGGCAGGTTGCAGATGCTCGATTCCTCCTACTTTCTGCATAGATCGCCAGACAGTGAATCCCCTCTATTTTCTGTGAATCATTCCGGGATAACTAATCGACGCGATAACGCGAGGCTCCTGTAGCAAGAGAGGACTCTGAACGATGAAACTGATATCGATTAATCGAATTGAGCTTGAAAAAAATTATGGTATACATTCGTGGTATCACACACTCGTGAAATATGAAGTATAGTAAATTATCGATGAATGTTCGAAGGCTCCTCGGCACTGACTAGGAGAGGTCCCCAGGTGTAACATTGACTTTTGTAACGAGTTTTAGCAAATATTTAATGTTCAGTGCTCGAGAAGCCTTCGAACACTCATCGATGATTTCCTGTAAGTAATTACAACAATCGAGCACATATCGACCCACCACTTTGAGAAGGCAATTTTTAAGGGTAATTGTGTATCCTGATGACAGGGTAACAGAAGATAATAAGGGTTACCCGTTAACTCGACATTTTCTTATCCGGCTCGAAGTGACTTGGCATTAGGTTCGGATAACCGAAGGTTTCTCAGTATTTATATACACGTGGAGACCGCCTCGGGAAGGGTTACTGGTTTCCTTTTTTCTACGAATCTTTCGAATATCAAGGAGCCTTGAGGAACTCGATACGCTTTAGTTAGGCGAGCCATTCCGAAAGGCAGGTGGTTTCGGCCACCTGGCCAGGCGCTCCTCCGATGTCTTCTTCTTGGTTCTATTATTTTTTTTGTTCTTTTCGCTGCTTGATTTCCCTATTCGGAGGATATCGTGTTATTGCGTCTCCTCGTATCTTCCTCAATTCATGCAGAGCAGACCGGTGACAAGGTTCTCTCGGGAGGTTTTTTCAGGTGTTCCGGTTCTCGGGGTACAGTAACACGATAGGACCCCGGTTCCTCCCTCGTGTTACGTCACGGTGCCTTTAATTATATAAAATGCATAATGACATCGTTACGTGTAGATAATCGTAGGGCGAACTATGCGGAACCAGTTGGTGGTCGTGGAACAGTTTATTACCCCTGAGTCTCGTTAAGAGTGAATCGTCGAACCCTTTGAATACCGACCAGCCGGCGGAGACTTCAACGCCTGGTCAGCAGTGTAGTACTATAACTATATGTATAGTTATAGTACTACACTGCAATATCACCTAACCGCGCCACTCTTACGAGTACTTACATATACATAACGCGTAGATTTTTGAAACGATTTTCTTTCTAACTTCATTCATTGAAGTGCATAAAGGGTAAATGTCCCAATTACTTCCAGTGTCCCTATTACTTACTAAAAACGTATAAGGTGTAAAGAATTGTGTACAGAAAAGTTTATAGTTATAAAGTTTATTATAGTATATAATTTTTTACGAAAATGTCATTTTTTATAACTAAATAAGAAGTGATTAACTTCTCAGTATCAACCACAGTTCCATAAGGCTCATATTAAAAAGAAATTTCTTTTTTAATAATTTTATTATCGTTGACCTTGCGATTTTTTGGTAGCAATCGAAAGTTGAAGTTTCTAAGAATGTTCTGTTAAATTTTCCACTAAATATATAATTATTAAAAACCTTGCGTGAGCCACCTTAATTATCAGACCTGGTCCCCTGCTTACTTTTGGTCGGTAGTGTATGTACCTCACGGATTTTTTTCTAACAATCTACACGGTGCCATATACGTTAGACGCGCGCACGATATCGTATTACGCGCACGTTACACTTGCGCGCGCGTGAATTGTAAATTACGGAAGATCGTGTCCGAAGATGACCTAGATATCCAACGGGCTGCAAGAAAGGGCATCGACGTCAAGCTGGTATCCATGGGTTCTTTATGCTCTCCCGTGGCGGGAAATAGAGAACGCGCGAGCAAAGAGAAGAGAGGGAAAAAAAAGGGTTCGAAGCGGTCACCACTTCCTTTGCACGCCAAAATTCCCGCGGTCCCCGGGGACTCGATGAAACCCGTGAGAAAAAAAAAACGTGGAGGACCACCGAATACATCGAATCGTACGGCACGTCCAAGGAAAGTCGAGCGTTTCGTGGAAAACCGACTTGGGCCACGGATCCTACCAAATGATCGGGTTATTTTACGTTTTAATATCAGGTCATTTCGGGTACTGTTATATGTAATAGCCGGTAGAGAGACGGGGATACTTTTAACCTTTAATCATCGGTTCAGCCGCACACTCGAACAGTTTAATTATAGTTGAACCGAACTGGTCTTTAGAAACTAGTAGTCGGAGCGAGATTTTTTGCTTTTCTATATAATAGTTCCACAATTGTGGGCAGCAGACACTAATACCTTCATATCAATTTTATCCATAGCATATTTAACTTGTTGCGTTCAGATTTTGCTATTTTTATTAAAAGTCGGAATTGTATGTAACCGTGTCCGTGTCCTCCGTGTTATAAGCGCATAAACATCCGCAGCCTGCCTTGTATCATCGATCATTTATTCTGGACGATCCAGCTAATGATTCCGAATTTTCATGTGTGTTTCAGGCGTAACGTTCAAGGCGCACAGATTAATCCTCGCAGCATGCAGCAAACATTTCCAAGAGCTCTTCGAAGGAATGCCTCCATCTCCCGCGGGACTGATCGTTATTCTCGATGGGACGAGCGCCCACAATATGGCGTCCCTTCTCGAATTCATGTACCGTGGCGAGGTACACGTGTCCCAGGAATCCCTCAGCTCTTTCCTCAAAGCGGCCGAATGCCTTCAAGTATGCGACATATTTCTTCACATAAATAATTTCCCCGCATATAGCGGTCACGTGTGTTCGGGGTGGAGCCCGCGTACTTTGCATTCTTTGGGGGGTGGAAACACCGATTTTATTTTTGGCCACGATTAATGGTCAGGAGATCCGGTTTTAAACCACCGCCGCGGGAACGGAACGGTGTCGATGTCCGTTTGAAGATCGAGATGTACTCGCTGACGAGCAAACTCGGCTTCCGCTAAGGGAAAAAGTGGCGTAAGGGAACGGTCTCGTAACACTTGGTGTCGAGAGTAACTGATATTTCTGTTAAACTTGCTTTTTGCCCAAGTGTAGAAGTATTTTTTAAACTAATTCTTGAATTAAGTTCTACTTTCAATAATTGCGGATAAGAAGCTTGAATATTAATTGCTGTTTCAACTTGAATTGGAAAACCGTGTACAGTGAGGATTACTTATTGGTATAGCAACAGAAATCAATGACTTTTCTCCAAACGCCATTGCAATTGATCCTGCGTAACACAATCAACCGGTCCAAAGGACCTTAAGAAGTCATCGTCATCATAGAACGCGGACCCTCTTCATTGTTTAACGATCTCTAACCGAAATCTTCGCCTTTCCGTTTGCAGGTAAAGGGTCTGTCCATCGAGCACGAGAAACTGGCGGTGGCGCAGAGGCACGCCGCGGAGACCAATAACTCGTCCACTGACACCGGGGGTGGTGGCGGCGGTGGCGGTGGCAGCGGAGTCAGCGAGAACGGTGGCGGAGTCAGCGGCAGCGTGAACAGTAATGTGGGCGGCGGTAGCGTCGGTGGTAGCGTGGGCGGGAACGGTGGTGTCGGCGGCGGCGGTGTCGGTGAGGTGAGCGACTTGAGCGAAGCGGGTGAAGCAACCATGGTGAGGAACACCATGAAGAGAACCCCCACACCGGCCCCGTCGCCCGCTCCTGCCTATACCGTGCCCAGCCTCTACTCTACCTCTCACTATTACGAAAGCCCGCCGAAAAGGCTGATGAGGTAAGCCCTTTTACCTTACTGTCGCGAAGGACTCGCGTGTCGGTACCACGAACGAAACTCTGGCCACGAGCATATGGGTGACCTTCCGACGACGTTCTAATGCCGATCGAATCAGAGGGGGCCCGCATTCCACGCGGTCCCGTAATTGATTTCGTTGGTCGATTAAGAAACCTCTCGCTTTTCGACAACGGAATCTGTGTCCGTGGTGTGTCCAGAAAGTAATGAGAATCATTTTGTGAGTATTGCTTTTCTGATCAATTTTACAAGTTTGTGTTAAAGTGCGTTGCTCGGAAGAAATCCAGCGAAGGGTAGGCCGATTGGGGTATCCTTCTAAGTCTACCTTCTCTGACATAGACGTAGGATATTGGGCACACGTATTGTCTTTATTGGCTAATGCGATAATATTGATCAATCAGACCATGTGTCTCGCTGGATTTCTTCCGAGCAACGCACTGTATCTGTGTCAAAGTATGATCTTTGGGAACGCACACAACGCTCCCAATGGTTCTGCCATTCGTCGCTGGACACACCACGTATGTACCTTCTGGTGGCGTTTCTTATTAGTTTCCTGTATCAAATATTTCACTCTTTCCGATGGTAAAAATACTTTCGTTCTAAGTCGACCAGTTTTTAATATGATATATAGTAGTCTAAAAATGATATTAAGTTCATATTTTTAAAACAGTGTAAAGTTCATTAAACAGGAAAATCAATGCAAAGTTCACTATTTCTACATATAGAAACTTGTCTGAAATCCATTCAATAGTTCGAAAGTAGCGATTGTTTCTCGCTCAATTCTCACCGAAGCGTTCCCAAGCTACAATGTTTTCGCACCTTTGATTTCCTCTCCTCTAAAGTTTGAAAAGTGTGACTTAATAAACTCTGGCTCCGGGGTCAGGATATCTATAGAAGATTCACCTGTTTAAATTCAATGGAGAAACCACGTTTCGGGGCAAAAGAGAGCCGCCCAATTCTGATCGATCTAGAACGTTCTATTGTTCTCGTCGAACACGACGATTTTTCGATACTGGCTTCTTCTTCTTACTTACGTACCGCGTGTCTTCTTTCGGTGCCGCCGATATTTTTAGATCGCCCAGCGACGTTGATAGTCTCGGAAGGGCGAGCGTGTTACGCGACGGCACCGCTTTCCGGCCCGCATCCGCTCCGCATCCGTTACTCCTGGAAAACCACTTCTATCAGCCGTTCACTCATCCCTCGGAGACACCCGCGCATCCCCACACAGCGCCCCACACACCGACGGAATTGGAACAGGAACTGGAACGTGCGAGGTCCGAGGAGCGTAGCAATTGCGACCTGAAGGAGAGCGTGGCTGAAGGTAATTCTTTGCAATAAAATACCTTTACGGTAAAA
This sequence comes from Dufourea novaeangliae, assembly GCF_001272555.1. Taxonomy (NCBI): domain Eukaryota; kingdom Metazoa; phylum Arthropoda; class Insecta; order Hymenoptera; family Halictidae; genus Dufourea; species Dufourea novaeangliae. The sequence continues at coordinate 41,334 of NW_015373988.1, read as the reverse complement.
TAAGTCGTAAAATATATTTCCATCGCCAGTGTAAAAAAGAACAACGCGTCTATTGTACGTGTGGTGTACGTTACATATGACTTATTATTTATTTTTTTTTTTTTTTTTTTGTATTTTCTCGCAGACCTTCGAATAAAGCAAGAACCGGTGGCGCTCACCGATCGGGAGAGGGCAGAGAAATTGGCAGAAAGATTATCGGGCGAGGTTTACACCGGGGGAAGAGGGTTCGACGGCGGCCATTACGGTCAGAATTCGGACCACATGCAGCACGGTGGACAAATGGGCCCGGCTATAGTCCCATTGCCACCGGCTCACCCACCGACTCCTGATCTCAGCCCTGCACCGACCACCCCCGCTATGTGGAACACGAAAATCAACAAGGCTGGCACTGTCACCACTCCTGATGGTGAGTGAAACGATTCATCAGTATTATTTTTCCATTGACTTTAATCATTCTGATATTCGTACAACCTACGGCAGTATTATTAATTATCCTTAGATCACTGAATTATTCTGTAACGTATGTTGCTACTAATGATTCGTGAAGATTACGAGTGAAAGAAAACATGTGATGGTTTAGAAAAATATTTTTTTCTACGGAAATAGAAACCTATGTTATAAGTAGACTGCGGATTTTTATGCAACATAAAAGTTTCTAAAATATTTTATAAAGAGTTCTACTTTGTGCGGGTAAATGTTTTGTAGGCTCAGATGAAAAATTCAACAAACAATATCGCTCCGTTCTCGACTTACGATCTTCGCCGTTTTGAGAAACATAGTTCCAAGAAAAACGGCTTTACAGGTTCGGATACATGTGTACCTGCATTGGTCCCGCCGTCACTTCCTTACACTGTAACTTCCGTAACTTGCGTTTTCACATTTCTCAAGTTTCATAGTTAACGACCCAGAACGGTTTTCTATTCCAGAAATTACACATAAGGGGGATACCTTTTCATCAGCTCCCATTCCATCAAAACCGAGTGTCCATGTCTCATACGTGGTCCGTCCTCGAAAAGTTCGCCTCTTTACCTTTTTTTTTTTCCCTACCTGTCGGGGGCCGATCCTCGCTTGGTCGGCGCTCTAACGCGCGGAAAGAGAGCGTCGACGGTGTGGCGGTTGGGCAAGATTTACAGACGCTGTTCCCCGTTCCGACACCCACCTGGGTACACCACGTTGTGTTTCTGTGCCTTACGACACACGGCCTCTCGCCTTCACGGTGTGAACAAAGTGTACAAAGAGAGGAGGATGCAGGTGGCACACCGGCCCTCCGGTGCAGCCACCGGGGAGAGAACATCTTTTGCTCCGGCGAGCAAATCACCGGGCGTGACGCCACCACGACGCCGTAACCCGTAGGTACCTGGAGGGTGGGGTTTTGCCGGCCAACCCACCTAGACACTGCCCCCACCCACCCCATGCAGGATCGTACGATGTCGCGGGCTACTACGACGACGACGATGCTTTAACCATTTTTAATCGGGTGCTAGATGAGCGGCCAGCCGCGGCGGGGGTAAAGAAAGAAGCGAACCGGCAACTAATGCAAGCACGGTTATCGACATTAACCGTGCTTGCTCGAGCTGAGCCCAACACGGGAAAAGGAGATGCTGAAGAGAAAAAGAGTAACAGGGCGAGGGGGCGCAGAGGTGCGCTGGGACACACAGGGTCAACCGTGTTTGTGTGTGTCCACGGAAGAGGAAAAGACCAAGGAAGCCGAAAGAGAAAGGCTTTTTTTCGTAGGGACGTGTGTGTTTCGCAAGCGATCGCCGGCTTCGCTAGAATTGTCACAGATTGCGTGGAGGGGGCAGCATCAGAGGGGGGGGGCGTGATTTTGGAGACTGTTGGTCCATTCTGTTAAAGTACAGTTATTCTAGCTTTGATTTTGTCGTTAGGAGCAGGCTTAGGTATGTGTGTGTGTTTTTTTTTTTCGTTAGAAGAGATGCTGACCGAAATCATCACGGTCGAGAGACCGGTGTCTTTCCAACGAACGATTCGTCGCGTCTTTGTAACGGGTCATCGAGGAATCATTTCCTCAAATGATTCCTCGATGAGGAAACACTGGGTAATGGACCGAACAATTTCGCGGTTCGTGTGGTTCCGTTGCTTCTTTATTTATGGCTTCTAGCGTAAAAATTTGTTCGACGTTCTGGTAGGAAGGGGTAAGGTTTCTTTCTTTCTTCAAACGCTCGACTGCAGTTACGTCACTCTTCGTTTCATTCGTTTGGGGAGCGCAGTAGACGACTTTCTCTTGCGTGGCGTTTTGGGGGCAGGGGGAACACGCGTCCTTCTTTCGTGTTTTGTCGGCTTTCTCAGGACCGCCGCCTGATTCCCGTCCCTGTTCGAATCCGCCGTTAGAAACTGGGAAACCGAAGTTTGGAATTCAGTTACCATCGTTTTACGTGATCGTCTTTGCTTCGTCGCGTTATTTCGTCGCATGAATATTGATCGCCGGAGATAAAGAATAAGAGATGACGCGGTTTCGGAGTTTTTTCAGACGTGATGTTGGTCGCAACGCACGGCGAAATTGAAATAAATTAGGTGTCTCGGGCGGAGGTTTCTCTTGAAAATAGGCAAGAATTTCAACGTTTCTATTTCGTGGACACTGGGCCACATCAGCCACAGATCGAGGTAATTTAATCGAGTCTATTTCTACGACAATTGCCATTACAAGAAGCTTTTTCTGAATGCCACAAAATAGTTGCGAGTCATAGCCGTTGTTCCAAGACCAGACACGCCACCGATATTGAATTATATATCGAAAAATCGGTCGGAGAAGTTGCATTCGCGTGGCGGTGCACCACGTGGCCATGTCTCGTTCTCTTCCTCCCTCTCGTCCACTTATCCAGGACTCGAGCCAGGCTGCAATTTCGCGCACGTGCCTCGTAAAAGTTTCAGGCCCAAGTCGTGCACGCTGGAAACTACCACAGGGAGGTAGGCTGACTCTTCTTAAACATTAATTCGTCATCGTTTCGGACTATTAATTCCGCATGCAGGATCGTCTGCACGTCGCGATCGAACGCTTTCGTGTTCCCAGAATGTTCGACGTTGGAACAGCCACGAAATCGACTCGTCTTTGGTACACTTTCGTGCCCCGACGAGCTCTCAAAGAGACACGAGAATCCGTCGTTCTAGTTGTTTGTCTGACCGCAAGCGCCATGTTCTACTTCGTTACAACGCTAGGATCGAAATGACTAGTTCGGAAACTCTTATGAAAACGTCATAACAGCGTATTTTCTGAGATTCTTTGCAACTTTTACTGCAATACACACTGCGTGGCATAATTATAAAATCACCCGAAAATTTCCAATTTTTATTGTATTATGGTTAAAATAAAAACGAACCACTATTTTTTCTAGGGAATATAATCTATCCTTTTCTGGAGAAACATTATTTCTTATCATGATTTCAGACACGACACACTGGGTTCGGTTTTATTTAAACAATAATACAATAAGAATTGAAAATTTTAGGGTGGTTTTATAGTTACGCCATGCAGTGTATAATTCAAGATGTTCGTTCGTTAATCGATTTGCGTGTTTTCAACAAGCAGTCCCCGTATACCAATGTGACAGAAATAGATCTATACGTATAGATAGAATAGATATACACTATGTTATAGAATATAATCGAAATCAAGTCTAACTTCTGGGCTGCAGATTTTATACATTTCTATGGTTAAAATTATCTAGAACCCATTATGTAAATTGTTTGGCGAACCTCAGAAACCCCTTAATCAAACGAATGATCATTCAGTTCCACTTTCTATCGATTAATCCTATAAAAACCTGTTCTTACGTAAACATCCACTGTCTAGAAACGATTAAACGTCATTTTTGTGTCCAATGTCGATTCACAAAAATGCACAAGAGTACAACGAAATAGTCTGCGCACCGACAGTTCGACTAATTACGTTGCTCATCATTCTTTCGTCATCCTTGGGTTATTTGCACGTTCCATAATCGTAAAATCTGTCTGGAATGTTGAAAACACTCTGTTCAGTGATCCTTGACATCGTTCGTGATCTTTCGGAGCTTCCACTAAACGGATTTGATAAAACATCGAGTGTTCAAAGATTCCCAGGGATTCGTATGGAACAGCTTTCTTTTTCGAATCGACGCGTTTCGGGGCTCGCTCGAAGCATCCGCGGATCACGCGCGAATCAGGAAGGTCCAAGAATACCTAACGCCACTCGATTTAGGTCACGGGTTCTTAGAAACGATTAGTTCCTCTCGGTTCTCGCAACGCGCTCGCGCGCAGCCCACGAAACCGGGTTTAACCTTCCGCCGGCTGGAAATCATTGCACAATGCAGTAACCAGCGGTTGTAGTCCTTGCCTGGCACATGATATCTTGACCAGCAAACCTTAAAACTCTTCCTTTCCCTCCCCCCGGGTCTGCGCAAGTGATCGAGCAAACGATCGAGAACCGAAGAATTTTTTCGTTGAACGAAACCTTAATTCTAGGACTACCGAAACAGCCGAAGCAGTATCTAAGGGTGTCGTACTGAGCTTCAAACAGTTAATGATATTAAATAATTGTTCGACAAATGTCGATTCATTCATAAAGAAGTACTATCATATTATAAAAATTGAAACTTCCACGTTTAAATAATTAAAAATGACGAAATACTTTTTTTATTTTTTATTTTTCATCTCTGCCTGAAAGTAATGCCAAACGAACGAACCAGCGAGATCGTCGAATGCTCCGAGCCCCTTGCCTACTTGCTCACCGAGGAGTAACATGGAATTCCCCGTGGTTATTTAAGTTGCTGCCATGGGAGAATGGTAAACTAGGCCCCCGTTGATATCGTAACGGTCACTTGATCGCGGACGAATTAAGAGCCCCGATAATCTACAATGTTTGGCTCTCGGAGCAGCGACGTTTTCCGAAAAACGCTGCGAAGAAATATATATATCGGTCGCGCTTCCTCTTCGCGATAAGAAACACACTCTCACACACAGAAACACAGGCATGCATACACACACTCGAAGAAATCTCGGGAGTGAGTTATGGGTATAGACGGGTTGGATGTTTTTTCAAGAGAGGATGCGAAAGGCTGGTTCCCCCGATGTGTGTCACGGCCAAACCGGCGGGACCGGCGTGTTTTAGAAACTGTTAGAAAAGTCCGGTTGACGCTCGTTCCCGCGGCTGCAAATTATCGTCGGACGAGAAAAGATTTGTTTAACGCGCGCGGCGCCCACTTTCATAACTTCCCAGTAAATTTTACGGGAGAATCCAGGAATATTATCTAGGGAACTTTAACTCGATTTTTGACAAATTAAATGTTGATTTTTTTTCATTTGGTCGTAACAATTATGAAGTTTCAATGTAATATTAAGTTCTTTAAGCCTTGTTCGTCCTTTGTGTCAATTTGACAAGCTTTTTTTTTAATTGATTCTTATTGAACTGAGAGTCCGTGGCTATTATTTTAAAGAATTTGCAAATTGTAACTATTTATTTTTGAATTAATAGTTTGAAGAGAATGAGAGCTAATGTTCTAATTCTTGTATTTAATCTACGACTTGCGAAATGCGAAGGAAGCAAAGGTAACGTCGTTAGCTACGAATGAACGCATTGAGTTCGGCGGAGGTAGGGCGGAAATCCGACGTGACAACCATCCCCAGGATTTGTATTGATCGACAGAAGGTCGGTAGTGTACAGGAGAATCACACTAACCGGAATTAGAGACGTGTCCAGTGGAGTCGAAGTTACTTCGAAATAATATAATTGCTTCGTACGCTGCACGGAATCACTTCCTGTTATCCCGGAAACGATTGCACAAGCGAAAATATAAAACCGTTCATCCGACAGTAAAACTTTTCTCGCCAAAAATAACATAAAACCATTTTATTTAATAACATTCTTATAAAAATTTTGTGATTCTGTTCAAGAATACGTAGCTCACAAATACAGGTAAATCTTTTATACATCGTTTTTTTTTTTTAACTAGAAAGCAACTGCCAATTTTATGATCATTCTTACACGGGAAATTTTCCGTGTGAAATTATAAAAATTGCAGAACGGAAATTGCAACGACAGCGTAATAGTAGTACACTCAGCACATTTGTGGTTTTAAATTTACATACAACTTGCAAAGTATACAATAGGTTTTTCGGATAAAATTTCAATTAATACAAACTACCTCGATATCTTTCGTTCTGGCGTGCAGTATAGATAAAAAATTAATACATCGATATTACAATATTAATACAATCTTAACACACAAACAATTTCAATACAATGCTATCTAAATGTATACATATGTCGTTAAGTGTTTAAACCAATACCGTGCAAAAAAAAAAAAATGGCCAGACAAGCCTAATGTACATTTGCAACGACTGCACGTGCTTATCCGTCGCAGGAAGTCTGTACAACCGGGCCGCTAAGAATGGCGGATGGTTAATCATTCGATTGGTCAGCGATAACGCATAATCTCTCGGCCGCCTTATATCTGCACAACGATCGCGGCAACCAGTGGATTTCTTGTTTTTTTCCTTATTCGCACGCGTGGCCAGAACTGCACGTACATATCATGCCCACGCACACACACAGGCCCACCAACCGTTAAACCGTTAGGACCGTTGATAGGAAGGCCTTAGTGGGTCTCGATCGTCGACGAAAATTCGGGTCACGGAAAGTATTTCGTGATAACACCGTCAGAGGGAACGAACCAGGCTGATAAACGTGGTATAATCCGACCGAGGCAACGGTGAACTCACGAGTTCTTTCGAGATTGTGAACTGCCTTGCAACCCCTTCGCTTTAGAAAAGGTCAGAATTGGGACTGAATCCAAGAACTGAAAAAAAAAAAAGTGTAGAATATCAGCCATATTTTGAAGAAGCAATTCTCAGGGCGGTAGAGAAAAGTATTGTACAGATTTAGTCAATTCGATAGGGTTGTTTCTCGGTTCCTGACGGAGGAATAGAAAGAAGAAATGGAACGAACAGCGAGGGGCAAGAAGAGGAAACACTTTATTTCAAGGTGCAATTAATTACCTGAGTGGGTTCTTTTAGTAAATTTTTCCGATCAGTGGAATCACCATTTTGAACCGGAAGTGGTGTCTCAGGGATATTTCGTTCTTGGTGGTAGGTTCAAGATTCTTCATGCATATTTGGAAATTATGCAATTTTAATTAAAACTAGCTATTAGTTATCGGTTAAGTGTAAATTAGTCAGTTTATGGCTCGGAAGTATCTTGAACCATCTAATTGGATACATATTGAAATTAATTAGTCTAGAGAAATATTCACTGTTTATTCTGTCATCTAAACGTCCGTTGTACTTATGACGGAATAGACTCTGAGGTCTGCATGATCTTTTTCAAGGTAATCTAATATCGAATGTAAAGGTTGTATCGACCAATTTAGACGGCCTTCGAGCATTGCCAACGAGGAATTATTGGCTTCAATAATCATCTTTGGGGCACGATCAGTGTCTATTTAAGGCCATCTAGGTGCTCCCGAATGCTATCCGGCTAAATTGGTAACTCGAATCGCATCATCGTTAGTGGATCCCCCGGACACCGATCAATATTCATCCTCGCTGATTAAAATCAAACAAACCCAGCCAACAAGCTTATTAAAGTTCTTCTTCGTCTTTTGATCTTCTAACCTGTCAAACTTTAACATAATTTCCATCGATCGTGTGCCTGAAAACAAATGAGAGATTTAGATTAAGCTCCCTTCCAGGTCTCTTATCACGTACCTACACGTGAAATTATTCATATTACCGGGCCGTCCGCGTTGGTTTTCGTCAGAGGAACAATTTTCATTTTTATTATTCGAAGAGTGAGACCGCGAGAATCGACTATCGTACAAAACAACCGGAATATATCTCACCGACCCCTTCTACGAGCTTTATTACTATGCTTCTCGCTCCGACAAGTACGAATAAAACAACGGACTGGTCGTGCTAGCTACCCTCCTACGCACAATGCGTAACCCTATCTTCGTCGGAAAGATCCCTCAACCCTCCAATTCCCGCCCTTCCTCCTGCGTACGGGCCTCTTCGTCCTCCCTCTTCCTGTATCTATCTCTTTTACGCGGGATCCCTCCCAGGGCCACGACTTCCTACGCCGTCGATCAAAAACCTCCTGTAATATTCCCTGTCAACTTGTACCAGCGTAGAAATATCGGAGCTTAAAACGATTCTACTTCTCTAGATTGCACCAGTGCGCTGGCTGTCGCGGTGTCCGTTAAAATGGCCGACTGCTAGCTGCCATATAGACGTCGTCGGGAGATATTTCCATCGGTTTTTCTTGGTGATAATAGACGATCGTTTCAGTATTCGGTTTAGTGAGAATAATATGAAGGATTCGAATTATTCGAATACCAGTAGGATTCGAATTTGATATTCGAATCATTGGAACATTCGAATATTTCGAAATATTCGAAGTATTCAAAGTATCCGAATTATTCGAAGTACTTGAGGTATCTTAGATATTCGGATTATTCGAAGTATCTTAAATATTTGGATTATTCGGAGTATTCGGACATTCGACGTGATCGAATTTTGGATTGTACCGTATAGGAATCTGGACTTAATATATTTTTTCACATTTTAGTGTGAAATTCTCCTCACATTGGCCTTTGTACTTATTTCTTTTTCAAACGTTTAATCCGAATCTACGTCAGAAAATTTCTGTTATTCAAGTACTTCGTAAGTGCTATTCGAATTATTCGAATACTCCGTACTATTCTAATTATTCGAATACTCCATACTATTCGAATTATTTGAATTCTTCGAATAAATTGTTCGTATTTGAAATTATTTGAATAGTTCGAAAATCCGAATAGTTCGAATATCGGAATAATACTTATAGTTCTACTGAAAATCAAAACGAGCACGTGTCCGCGATGGCATTGCGCGACGTTCAACACGCGGCCGCGAGATAGCGACAGCTGCTCTCTATATTTTTGTGTGTGTGTGTGTGGGGGGGGGGTGAGATACAAGGTGGAATTGGACGACAGCCAGGCGTGGGTGCAAATTTACTGCAGCACCCGCGGTTCCGCAATGTCGGTCTAACTCAACTGTATCTCATGGGACTGGTGTGGCGGTATGATGAGAGGGGAGGGAGACAGTACGCACGATCCGCTCGAGAATTATCTGGTTACCGAAACGCCGTTTTTCTACACGAATACGATTGCAACTCCTGGTGCTCGAACTCGATCACGGGGGTTTTGGTTAGGATCACAGAAATAATTCGAATACCGTTAATTATTGGTAGAAAGACGAGACCAGGTTGATTACGATTTTTCTCTTCTAGGTGATACTTTCTATTGGCTATTTAAACGGAAAACGTGTGAATTCGTTGGAGCTACTTTTGCTACCTGATGATATGTTGACGTTTATTTACAATTTTTCAGTTTGTACTGCATAATTTATGACAGTGTTTGTTGTTTATTCTATGATACAATCAGCCCTTTTTTTCTGATTTACTTTAAATTCAGAATGAAATTTTAGTGGCTTTCGGTAACCTCTGGTGTACTTTCGGTAATTAACAAACTTCGTTACAAAGAAAAAAAAAAGGAATAAATAAATTAATTTTGCTGTTTATTGAAAATGTTATGGGTCAGAGTGGACCCAGGCGCGGTTAGACCATAGGTGGCCGCTTGCAAAAAATGGCCTGTGGGGTATCGTAGATGGAACATATTCGAATTCTAGTTCGTGGTGTAGTGCACTGGGTGTTTTTCCGGTACAGTTGGTTTCTCTGGGGGCGCCGTATTTCGTAGAGCCGAGCCTACCGCGGGCGGCACGCACCAATCAATAAACGAATGCGTGCGCGTGCACGGACGGCCGTGGTGCGCGCTTGTATGTATGTGCAAAGGCCGAGAGCCGCGTTCTCCGACTGTGTGTGAGTGCACGTGCCGCCAAAAGTTCGTGAACGCGCAAGGTTTGCGTGCTTCCCGCCCGTTTGTGTGCGATGGGGCGCGCAACTATGTGGAGGAGAGGGCCAAGAGAGCGTACCACACACGTATATGCGCGCGTATCGTAGACGCGCGAGCGCGTGGAACGACGAGGAGAGTCTTTGACGACTCCGTGCCTCGCACCAAAACCCATATTTCTTTTTCTCTCCTCCGTGCTCTTCTATTTTTTGTTCTCTCTCGAGGTTTTTCAAAGGCCGATTCACCTTGCGGAATATTTCCGTTGCAACGGGGAGGATCGTTCCGGAAATTGAATAATGGAGTACAAGTTACTGCCACCTACCGAATTACTGTCATCCTAGACTGTTTAGTTAAAATTACAAATAAACGTTGTGAAGTTATACGTAAAGGCAATTCTGCATGCAATTAAACCTGTAATTCATACGATAGAAAGAGCAGCACTTAATTTCCTTTTTTCATTAATTATTGTAAAATGATTGGAAGTTTTTAGGAATTGGAAGAATAAGAGCGATGACTTCTTTCCTAGCGAAAGGGAAAACAGGGTATAACGAAAGTAGGGGTTAGAATTTAGAAAAAGCAACATTTTCGAGAAAATGACACTACGATCACGTCGAGAAAACGTATTTCTTGTTCTTTCTGCAATGGAAATTGTTCACGCTTGATTCTTTAAGCTTTCGGTCGCAAGTTCTACCTGATTTGTAATAATCTTCGATCGTGGAATTTTGTAATTTGATGCGTGAGGGATTCCTATGAGCGGGTGGTCTGAATTGTTCGAGGAATGTTAGGACGGATCGTACTATGGCCGATGGAAGACAGATAATGGTTACAATGTTTTGCAGCCGACTTGGTCACTAATTTATCAGGGAGATGCTTATCTCGAGTACCGCTGCGTGCACGAAATACACTACTGCTCAAAAGTCTCGGTTCCGTATACGAGACACAATGTGGAATCTCTTTTTCGGATTAATTCCAACGTAGAAACAAATCGTGCAAGAGAGTTAACGGAAGGAACTCTGGAAGATTCGTTTTTCGAATAAAATCGTGCCAAGAGAACACGTAAAATCTGAGTAATCGATCAATTCAGCCGTCGAAGACATCGACTTGATAGATCATTTGGCCTAACACAAACTCATAAAATAGACTTAAAAATGGACACAAAACTGTACTTGACGTTACAGTTAATGCGACCACACCAAACAAACCATAAATAAATAAATAATATAAATAAAGCGGTGCTATTAGTGACACTGACATTAATTTGGACATTTACCCTACACATATTATCAAGTACCATACCAAAACGTCGTTGCAGCTCCAGGAACAGTAGAAACAGATTTCACTAATCAGATATATTTTTCGCTTGCGTCAAAGATCGACGCGCATTACAACCAGCTCTGACACCATCCAGATAACAGTTCGCACACGTGCCTGCATTATCTCGCGAAAATGAAACGCACACACATACCGTGATACATATATATCTAGGTCACACACGGTACGTGTCCCTAATAAGAAATAGATAGAAATCACAGGAACGTCAGAGACAAACATTAATTTAAGATAATGAAGTGAACCTCTATGCTAGTCTGGGAATATCTTATTGCCCCCCCCCCCTTTGCCTCCTGCGTATTAATAGCCATAGAGGAAAAGGAAGAAGCGGGGAGCATTATCGGCCGATGCTAGGTAAACACGAATGGGAACTTGAACTCGACCTTGTTTCAGCGACTTCCTAGCCCCCAGGACTCGCGAAACCGCCCCCCCCCCTCCCCGTTCGATTACGGTGTTTCTGTTTCAGCACGTGTATTCCGCCTTCGTCGAGATCGTCGATCCCCCATAAATAATTCAACGCGTGGCGGCGACGGCGGCTAAGAACGCGACTTCTTCGTGGTCGCTGAAATCGAAAGTGACACGAGTGGCAGAGAAATCGCCGCGTGTGTCGTGGATACCAGCGAGTAAACTCGGCTTCCATTAAGGGAAAAGGTGACATAGGGGAAGGGCCTTCTATCGCTTGGTATCGGCAATTACTGAAATTTATGCC
>NW_015373988.1:18625-29325 GCF_001272555.1 Dufourea novaeangliae | reverse complement strand
GCTTCGAAAATACTCGGTATCGAAACAGAAGTATCGATTATGTACTTGTATTTACTTGGATCGGTTCATCTCTAGGCGTATGTGTTCGGCAATCGAATGGGAGTCTCGAAAGTGGACCGTTGTGCAGGTTATGGTTTTACTCTCTGGTCTCTTTCGACAGGGGTTCAGGGGAGGGTTGGCATTTCTTGCAGCGAACGGGATCGACCGGGGTTTCTAAGGAAGAGAGGAGGGGTAGTCCAAGCTCAACCCCGGTTTTCTCCAGTTGCAGACCGCGCGTAGTGGCTCCTTTGACATTGATTTTCCTCGTTCCTCTCTTCCGCATCCGTGTTCTCCGTTCTCGTTTCCATGTCTCGAATGGACTGGAAGCTTCCTGTTCACGGGGTTATTCGTGTCCCTTAAAATGAGACGGATTCACGACTGGTTATTCGAATGATTGCGAATGATCAGGTTAAAGTTGCCTTTCAGGACGAATAGATCGAACCTAACCATATGTAACCATGTGTAACCATTTCACATTTTCTCCCGTATCGAGTGGGGCCGTGGGAGCGCGCGTGGTCCGTTGCGGGATTTCCTTCGCCTCGCTGGCTCCTCGACCAAAACACGCACTGGGAATCGAAGGCCAGCCACGGGAATCTTGTATTTTCCATCGATTTACCCACAGGGTTTCAGGGTCCTATTCTTCGTGTGTTTTTTCGAGGAATCGACGGCGATTCTGCGCTCCGTGTCCCCCTGAGTCGGTCGTGTTGATGAAGCCTGGGGCTTCGATCGTCCCTTTGCTGCTCGAGAATCGTTTGGTTTTCAAGTCGAGTATATACAGCGCGTCTCACGAACTCTGTCCGCTTAAATGTCTTGGTTATTTCAAACAATACGAGAAAATCTTACTTACAGAAGTTGCACGGTTTAAGAAACTACAAAAAAATACCACAGGGTAAAACATCATTTTTAAAGGAATTATTCGAGTGTACTCTTCTTACTTTTAAATTTTTCATGTGTTTTTAATCAGACCAAAGTATAATACGCAGGTAATTTTGTCTAAATGAATTAATGAATAAGATTGGGAGTGTTTATAAAAACGAATAAATAATGGCCGAGTGCATCGAAGAAGATCGAAATGAATCGCGGCGCAGCATCACGTAATATAAATACTGCGCGTCGAATGCATACCACAAGTTCTTTTTTTTTTGTTGTTGCTATAACAACACTTCCACGTATCCTGATTATCTCTGCGTATACTCGCCGGTGAATTATCTGTCTTCCAGACCGCCCAGAAATAACCCCTCTTGTCTCATACTACTTCGCGTCTTGCTTGTGTTCCGTTACTACTGCGGATGCGTTTGGGCCGAAAACACAGATTCTTAAGTTAATAAATGATAAAATCATGTAATTTCGAGATTCTGACACTTTTCTTCACTATACCCGACGAAAATAGAAAATATTGAATTTAAAAAACATTAACCTAAACACGTCGTAAAGACGATGAATTATTTGGATTTTCTACGTTTATACTCAGAATTCTTCTAAAACCTTCTTCTATTAAACCAACCTGCTTTTTTAATTTTTTAATATTTATTATTAATCCTTTGACGCTTAAACACTAGGTGTAATTGCACGACAAAACACTAGGAAATATGATTTTCTAGATATAACGTAGACAGACATCAACTTTCTGGTCCAAAGGGCACCATTTCTCTTAATTACATCATACACATGCATACATCTACCAGTTGCAACAGCATTCAAACAGCATTCTTTTCACAGTTTCGACACACTTAAACGACGTTTTCCTTGTTTCTCTGCATGTCCCAGGGTCCGTACATACCCCGTGGCCTCCATTCGTACCTGCCTCTGCCCGTTCCTCCTCCGATCATCCGTTTCTGCCTCGTTTCCGTCCTCTTTTCATTGCTCCTCTGTCCTCCTAGATCCTCCGTCTTCGTTCGTCCCTCATCCGTTTTCGATTCTTCTACGTGTGTGTCCCCCCTTTCGACGAGTCGTCTAACGGCGCATTCCCTCCTCTGTCAGCTTCTGTCTTCGGCTCGCACATTTCCTCCCAAGGGCCAACCCCCTTCCTCTCCCTTCCCTCCCCTTCCTCTTGGTTCCACGTAGAACGTCTTCACGAATTCGCCTTTGTTTCGCCACCGAGGTGATCCTTTGTGAATTTCTTAGTCAGCTGCACGAAATCGAGCCCCGCGGCGGCCCCCGTTTACTTTTTCTAGGATCAGAGCCGGGCCTTTATTTTTAGCGGCGACCCGCACGCTGAAAAGTCGACGCCGGTGGGTTCCGCGGCGCGTAAAACCGCCGGCGTTGCGTGGTAAACATGCACACGCGTGCTGATTCGTCACGCGGCGTACCCTCCCCCCCCCCACCCCGGTACCCTCCGGTCAAAACGCCCAAAAAGTATGTGATTTTCATGAATTTATAAAAAGACAATGGAACAACATACGGTGAAAAACCAGTTTGATCCTTGTTGCTACATATTTAAAGAATACAACAACAATTTTATTGTTTAAATTTTAACAATATTTCCATAAAATGTATAGCACTCGTTGATTTACTGTACAAATTGAAGGTCTTGACGGGCGCCACAAATAGCTTCGACTCCTGGAAATAAGGAATTCGTGGGATGATTTTGGGAAAACCTTGTTTCAAATCACCGCACGAGTGACCCATTTCAGGGACCTTCGACACTTTTGTTTCGCCCTGTATAATACTGATGCGGTCACCGGAACCGCTGGCAATTTTTTAACAACAGTCCGTTCTCTGATTTCAGGCAAGAAACTGAAGTGTCCGTTCTGCGAACGACTGTACGGATACGAGACGAACCTGCGGGCTCACATCAGGCAACGTCACCAGGGGATCAGGGTGCCGTGTCCGTTCTGTTCGCGGACGTTCACACGGAACAACACGGTCAGACGGCACATCGCGCGGGAGCACAAAACCGAGCTGAGTCTGAAGGCCTTTCAGCAGTCGAATCACTCGGTGTCGGACACGGTGCCGCAGTAAGGGACGTCTTCGTCGTCTTAGCCGTCGTCGTTGTCTTTATGGTCGTCGCTGTCGTGAGCGCCAGGGAGGGGCTGGGGGGGCACAGTTATACATATATATTCATATGTTATAAACTGTGTAAACACCCGGTTCGCGAGCACGTGACACGCCACAGGAAGAACGATCCACGAAGATGGAAAGAAGCGCGAGCAAGACGAGCTAAAGGTGTCAACACCTTTTCCCTTCGTCCGTTGGTCAACGCCCCGGTCCTTATTTTGTGTCCAGTCTGATAGTGGCTCTCTGAAGTCCCTGTGACACGAGTCCACGTTGCAATTGACAGCACTGATAGCCTGGATCGCAGCCCGAAGAGGATGATATCCCTGGCTCGGACAAGTGGGCTACAAAGGGCGATCCTAGGCGACCATCCCCTCCCGCTGGGTCAACGCGACCAGATCCGTTCGTAATAGTAGTGTCAATTACGAGCGTCTCTTGATCCGACCCGCGCCGATGTCCCTGTCGATGGAAACGCAGACGATTGAATTGGGACATTGGAGCCATGTCGGTTGGGACATCTCAGGAATCGAAGGAGACTGGTTTTGGAGGATCACTTCTCGGGACATGGTTCTCATTCCGCGATTTTAGAGTCCGGGATTCGTCGAACCTGTTCTTTTGTTTTTATAGAAGCGATTGATATAGACACACGCTTTATCGAAATGTTTTGTCGCGGGAGAGGGAGATGGCCGTGGTCGAGGCCAGCATAGGCGTTGACTCGCGGAAATAGGAAAATTTGTCCCGGTGATCGGATCACGGATAGATGGAAACACACGGTGAAATATGGAAGAGAAGACGATGACTGATGATCAGATCGGTAGACGGAGGAAGAAGCTCGGGGGGAGAAACGTCGATGTCCGTGGGTTGTTGCTCGGGGTACGCTCGCGGATACGCTGCAAATCACAAAACTAGTCAATGAAAGTGCAACGTCAAGTAAGGAATTATTAACTAATAAACGTTTAATCGAGCGCTACGAAGAAATGAAATAGAGAGTAGAGGAATAGCGGACAGCTGCAAGTAAAACCCGATTAAAATAGCGCGGATCAAGGGGGGAATATTGTCCACAAGGATTCGTCCGCCGTGTGAAAACAGACGGGGCAAAGGCGGGGGGGGGGGTCATACGAAGAAGAGAAACCTGCGTCTCAGGTGAATCGTATAACCGTAGGAAACGGAAGATTTTTTAAAGAAATAGAAGAATCTGTTTTCCGTCTTTATTTTTTAACCGTCCTTCTTCGTATGAAGATGGTCGACAGATGAGATATATATATATATATATATAGTATATTATATATCGACAATATAATATAGTATATTATATACCGACCAAACACTTGGTGCAAGCGCTGTTGCGAAAACAAAGAAACAATATAGATGTAATAGAATTGTGTCTACTGCCGCTACCTTACTCTATTTATCGATAGTTCGAACGTTACCATTGATGATTAAGGATTATTAACTGCATTATGATACCGCATATTCGCCGCAAGAAGGAAGAAAAGAAGAAAGAGGGAAACGCTGTTACTGCTGATTTTATAGAACTTACAGAGGATTAACAAACCGATACCTATATTATTGCTGTTGATGTCGAGAGCCTAGGGTCGTGAACACCGGTGAATATATACATACATATAATACTATACATATATATTTTCGAGCCGAATTCCGCGAATTTTTTTTCTCGTTTTTTTTTTTTGTTTACGGGTAAACGCGTAGACATCCATCGAAAATCGACGAAACCGATCTCTTGATCAGTGGTTCACGTCGATGTTCGTTCACGTTCCGTTTCCCAATCAGTAGTGACGGGGACGAGACGCGCGCGTGAAACATATCCCAGAGAAAGGAAAATGCGGATACACGCAACAACCGACAACGCGTAATTCAGCTTGTTTCTCGTCTCTTCGATTTTCTTTTCTTTTTTTTTTTTTATAGACGTGTGACCGTTTTATAAAAGGGATTTATGAGATTATTAACTACGATTCTAGGACGGACAAGTTACCACGTGTAGGCCACGTGTCGTGCGTGTGTATCATTCCCGGCGAACGCGGTTCCACACCCACCCCCTAGTTTGAAACGATCGAGGAGGATCGTTCGTTTTTTTTTGGAATCTGAATGTTCTTTTAGTTTCTCATTAAAACACGTGTACGGAACACCCATTGAACCATCATGAGTCGCCTGTTCGATGGATCCGTGTGAACAGGTGTCTTCTGGGTGACAGAAAAAAAAAAGAAAATCGTGTTCGAAACGGGTTCCACGTTTTCTTTTCGCCACCTCCTGATTGTGTTTTTTTTTTCATTTTTTTTTTTAGCGTGTGTACACACGTCACGATATCATCGTCGCGTTCTCGCCGGGAACGATCGCGTCGACGACGACGTTCACGCGAACAATCATTACCACTTTGTTACCTGTTTACAATGTTTAAATACGGACTTTTGTCCGAAGCAATAGTCACGGATCGAGAATTCGAATGGGGACTGATAACCAATAGACCAGGAACGAAACATAGATTAATTGCTAGCCCGGTTGTATAGGATTGTGCTCAATGCAATAGTTATATTACATTTACCTATATAGATAGATTATATAGATACTCCTAGTCAGGATGGCACCACGATATTACTTGTTGCAGTATTGACACGTTTATCGACGATTTTATTTATCGTTTCTTGCCCCCGCCCCCCTTTCGTTCCCCCGTTCTTTATATATTATATATATATATTTTTGTTCTTTTTACCTTTTCCGCTGTTTTCTTCTCGCTTTTTCTCCCATGGCCCCCCACCCCCCGTTAGTTCTTTTTCTTTTGTTTTTTTTTTTTTTTTTTTTTTTTTTTACTTGTTACGTTACAGAAGAAGTTTAACAAGAGTTATCTCACAACGATGAGCCTACCGCGAACGGTAATCAAAGACAATAGACGAATAGAGAATTATTTAGTATTTAAACGATCATATACGTGCGCGCGCGCGAGCTAGGGAATGTATATATTCACAGAGAGAAACGTTATATACAATATACACAGTCCGTTCCGTTTTCTTTTTTTATTCCCTCGTTTCCTTGATTTTCTCTCTCACTCTCTATCTATCTATCTCTATGTTTTCTTTTTGTTCCTTCGTTCGTTTTCTTTTATTTTTATTTGTCGTCTTAAACACGCGAAAAATCGCGGACGAATCGGTCGTCCGCGTGCTCTGCCAAATGATGATACGTAATGACAGTACTACCTCATCGTTTTATAGATATACAAAGCATTAACAAACCACAGGGAACACTGAGCGATCACGATAATAAATAATATACACTGTACATTCCGTACAGCCGATACTATACTTGTCCGGTGAGCGTCGGGACTATACATATACTTCTGCTGTTATACCCTTTGGCGGGAGAGGGTACGAACGACGATCCCGTGGGGTTGACGTCTCGCGGATTCCTCGAATTTCCACGATTTATCCGAACGTCTCTAGGAAACAGAAGAATTTCTCCCCATTTCCCGCCAGTTCGATCTCGACCACTGCCCTATTTCCATCTCCTTTTTTTCTCTTTGTAGTCAAATGCAGGATGTCCGGCTAGAACTTTATCATCGGTGGTTTCATAATATTGTTGTACAATCGAAAACACGACCTTCGCGTTTCTTGCTAGAAAATTTTCACTGTACAGTACAACGGTAACAATAGAATTATAAGCGTGCGAGATATGTTTCGGACGATAACGTCAAGCGGAACAACCTGCACTAGGGGGAAAAGTGGGCGGCAGATCGACTGGCCGGTTGATTTCGATCGAACTATAGATGCACAGACACTCTCGAAGAGCAGTTCTATACGTTCATACTGTTTCTTCTGAAATTACACGTAAAGCATACGGTTTTTTTTTTAATTAACTTCTGTTCCCTACAGAGTTGGAACAGAATCGACTGATAGCTCAAGGTCACCGGGAAATTCATCGTTGTCCACCGATACATAATCAAAAGAGAACACGAACGTGAACGCAGTCGTGTGATTTTAAGCCAGCTACCGTTTGCACAAACGTTCTCAGAAGCTCAATGTTCATTTTTATATACAGATATATACATTATTCAAGGAATTTCTCTACAGGGAGAAAACCCTCGGGATCGTCGGCATACGTGATATATAAACTTCTTACATATTATATTATATACATATACATACATATATATATATATATATACATATAATAGATCCGTTTTTTTACAAAGCCGCATTATTGCACACGTACAACTGTAATATGTAAACCGACGATTAGAAACAGTGAGATACATACATACATACCGTGAAGATGGATGCGTGTGCGATCTGTGCCTGGCGAGAATGAGATGCGTGCGTGCGCGCGGGAACTGCGTGATTTCGAAACCACGAGCGTGTTTTACTCGGTAAAAAGCAGAAAAAAAAGAACGAAACGAGAAAGAAGAGAGGAAGAAAAATAGAAACAAGAAATGTAACGATCACATGTGATTTTATCGTTCAACAGCGAGATATTTGGCGTTCGATTCCTAAAGCGACAGCGATTTTCGAGCAGGGGGGAGGGGGTTGTGAATCGAGAGCAATGCGAATGAACAGAAACCGTGTCCACGATGGGAAAGAAACTGAGGGAAAAAAAAGGAAAACAGACAAGATTACAGCGAGATCCTGTACAGACTCCTCTCGATTATCGTCTGGCTTGTTCTACACGATTATTGTCCAGGCGTTATCCCCACCGCTGGGGAGGAGAGGCCGTGGAACCTGTCAAGCACATACTTTATTGCCCCTCCGCCTTTGTTGCCGAGGCTCAGGCTTTCGGCAAAAAAAACGAATTTACGAGGATCTGAAGCATTTCTCCCTATACGATTATTGTCTCGGTGCGGACCCGAGTTCGGGACGATAATCGAGAGCAGTCTGTAGTTCGTTTTCGTTCTCCGGCTAGCCGACAACAACATGGCGGACGTGTCTAGTAGCAAAAGAGGCTCTGCGACAAAATGGCGGACGTGTGTCGAGTAACGGAAAGAGACCACAAGAATGGCGAACAATAACGAACGTGAGGATCCCGCGTAATCGATCGAATCTTCAGAGACTCGAGTTCCACGATTATTTCGACTGACGAAGAGACGAACACTTGGCGAGAGGGAGGGAGGGGGGGGTGAGAAGTCGATGGTGTAAAATTGTGAAATGGCTGGCGAACGGATAGAGCAAAAGGATGGATGCAGGACGTTGAAAATGAGAAAAGAACGGAACCCGTTGATCAGATCGAGGGGTGTTACCGATCCTATTTCGGGCGCACGGATCATTTGGACCGAGCGATCGGCTTCGAAACATTTAGACGACGTGAATTAGTCATAAAGAGGGGGAATACGGCGAGAGTTCAAAAAGAAAAAAAAAACGAAGACGCTGCGGGTGAAATGGGGAGGGGGGGGGAGTTATTCAAAACTAAAGAAAAAAAAAGAAAAAATGTTATGTGTCGTTTACGTATGTGATGATCAGGAACATACATACCACCACGCGCACACAGGCAACACAGACACTCACTCACACACACGTACATCCATGCACGGAAAGTTACAGGGGGATACGTCGCACGCGATCGAGCGGATGTACATATGTATGTAGCTTAGAATCACGTATGCGTATTCTCAATTGAGTCTAACACTTTCTTTTCCGATTACCTCCATTTTTTGTTATAATTTTTATTTTTATTTTTTTAAATTAAGTTCCGTTTCTCGGCTACCCTGCCAAGCAGGAGCGAACAGAACAGAAGAAGGACAGAGTGAGAGAGAGTTAATCTTTAGGTCGTAACGACGAGCATTTTTAGCATAAGTTTCCGCGTTTTCCCGTGAAACTCTCTTTTTCACGTTATTTCTTTCCCTTATATCTATCTGTATATTTCGTATCTTTTGTTTTCTCTAGACTTTTAGAATCAAAATCGCGTTTCGAGTAACGTTAAGCCGCGCGCAGAGTTTAGGGTTTCGGGCTAGGAAAGCCGTGCACCTTTTTGTTTGCTTGTTTGTTTGTTTTTTCTATAAATTGTTACATGGTATCGTGCGTAACCTACGTGTACACCGTATATATGAAATCGTACTATCGTATCTTTAGAAGAACGAATCATCTATAGAGAAGAGGGGCGAAGGAATCGAGGAGATCTGATCGCGATTCATCGCCTCGGGGTGATTTAGTCAGAAGACAAAATTTTTGTTCTCACGTTTCGTCTACGAATGAAGCTTAAATTAAGGGAATCGATCGTGTGCAAGGAGACGGGGATTTAATCGAAATTCGAAGGAACCTCTCGAAGGGTAGTTCTTTCCGGGGTTTCTTAATGTTCGCGTTGTTAAGTTTGTCGACCGTATCCCCGTGTACACGACACACACACACACACACCTTCGACAACGTGTATACGTGGCTAAGACCCGGTACAAATTACACAAAACACATTCACATATGGGCAGAGGAAGAAAGAGAGAGAGAGAAACACAACAAAAGGGCGCGGTATATGCGTACGCGGTTTGCGTGTGTGCGTATATCCACGTTAACGAAGCCACGCGCGCGGTCGTACGCATACCTGTATGTACCATTATTGTATCACGGCGTAGGATAAAATGTTGCATGTTGTTTCTATAATATGTGTTTTGAACGGATTGAAAATCCTTTATAGATGTCGTGTGTGACACAGCTTGGCGAGGCGCGAGCTTTACACCGCGGGTCCGACCGAGATTGTTTCGCGTTTCTTTATATCTTTTTTTGTCGCCGCACGAGCGTCGCGCGAGAAAGTCGAATGGAAAAAAAAAAAGACTAATAACGAAAATCCACGGAGAAGTCTAACGAAAAAAGAAGAGAAAAAATGAAGAAAAAAAAAATATAGAAGATCTCGGCACGATTGAGAAAGTTTGGAAATCCATGTCTCTCGGAATTGTGGAAAATTTGGAAGTGGGGCGGGGCGCAAGAAATCGGACGAATCGTTTTCTCGATGTGCGTTTTGTCACGATCGGTTTCGCGGTTCGGGCGATGCTCGTGTACACCCGCGGCAATGTGACTCGCGGTGTAAACGGGCTTTCCGTGATTCGATGATAAAAAAGCAAAAAGAAAAAGGGAATGACGCGGGGAAATAAAGAAAGAAGAAAAAAAAGGAAATGTACGCTGACGAGGCCAAAAGTCTTTCGTCGCTACTTATTTCGGTACGAAGTCGCGCGGGGGGGGGGCAGAACGTCGAAAAGGGATTAAAAAAAAACACGAAGTCGAAAACGGAAGAATGACGAGCCCCAGGCTATCTTGGGGGGGGGGGGGGTAGACAAGAGATTTTGTTTTGCGGAAATGAAAGGGAGACGAGTCGATGTTATCGCTGCACCTAGAGTTGTGCATCTGGCAACTTACTACTATACTGTTTGATCATCGTATAGTATATTGATAGTACTATATTACCCGTAGTTGGTAACGAATTGCATAGTACATGTATCACGCACGCATTAAGCATATTTAAAAAGCATATATAAAGAAAAGGACAAAAAAAAAGAAGGGAAAAGCGAAGGAAGCTCTTACGATGGAGAGCATTGAAGGAAGCAGTAATTGGGTAACAAAAAAAAACACACACACACACACACACACACACAATTCTCTTCGGCGGCAAGGAATTAAGGAACACGAGAAATATTAGCGATTACGATTTACGAATATAATATAATTATTAAAGCTGTGTAGGGC
>NW_015373988.1:0-18608 GCF_001272555.1 Dufourea novaeangliae | reverse complement strand
CTACGATCTCGGCGGGGCGCGTGCGGCGATCCCCGATCGTTGGTTGGCTCGATCGGCGAGGTGGGACGGTGAGGGCGGGGCGGGGGGAGGTGGGGAATCGGCCCGCGACTTATAGTACAAAGTAAACTTAACGTTTAAGGGATAAACAAGCAAACAAATAAACAAAATAGAAAAAAAGAAACGATCGAGTTAACGCGACAAATCTTGATGGTTACAAGGCCTGCAAGTTTTTTGTAGGACTTTACTATACACGCTGTAAGAATCGTAAAACAGGATAGGAACGAGGATATATAATATCATGGCGATAGATTATGGGGTAATGATGATGATGATGATACATGGGTTTTGTAGACGTTCGAGGACGGCGGCTATGGCGGGCGAGCGTCGGCGGACGGTCCAGGATTCGACGGGTCCCGATTTAATTAAGATGATCACGCACACGCTGCATCTTGATCGCGCGTTCGATATACGCGGGACGCTTATAAACACACGTTTCGCGTGGCACAAAAGAGAGAGAGAGAGATAGAGAGGGAGGGAGAGTTCTGTTTTGGGTACCTGTCGATTATGCCGAATTGAAAAATCGTCGATTCGTAATCTCTTACCGTTATGGTATACAATTTCTTATAATTATTACGCGATACAAAGTATCTACCCGTGAATCCGTCACACTTCGACAGAAGCATCATGATTCTGAACAGAATAAGTGACCATCGATGATTTCTCTTCACGGCAATGACAGGCTTCGTACACGTGATAAAATAATCGATATCCTGTGATCTATAGGAAGAGTAGGAGGGCAACGCTTTGAGCAGCCCGCTTCAGGTTTTCTACATATCAGAGACTGCATACCCCTTAGATTTACCGGTTACTCTTCCTGTACAGGGTGATACTAAAGGTACGTGACCGGAGAACTTGAAAAAAACTATACTTCCGTCTTGATACCGTTGGAAAAAAGTTTTATAGTACGTAAAGATACCCCGAAACTTGCGCTTGGTGTGTTCGGTATCTGTGATGCTTGAAACAAGTGGAATTCTAGTGTGTAACATACATATAACGAAGCAATACCGTACTATACTCTGTGGAGTAAGATGGGAACTAAACTGTTATATTTTACAAGCAGAACGTTACAGGTCCATCCTCGTGAACGTTAGATCGTTCGCCACAAGAAATGACAGATTTTTACACTTTATATTGCATTTATTATTTTATCGATCGAAGTAACATTTCAATACACTTTCATCGATGAATGTCGAACGTGTTTAAGGCACTACATACAAGATTTGAAATTTTGTGAACGTTCGCTTTAAACATTCGCGTCGACAACTTTGTTCCTGGTATCGAGACACGTCGAATTTTCATTTCACGACAGATCTTCGAGATCACTCTATACATTCACGGCGCCTCATATTACCCCTGAGACACGGGACAGGTTGTTCGTCGACCGTCTCATGTGATCGTATTTTATACCGGATAGTTTTCAATAGTGCATGTATATATACTAGTTACAGCGTTTGTTAAGACATTTACTCCTCGTGCGATCTTTACAGACTCCTCTCGATTATTGTCTGGCTTGTTCTACACGATTATTGTCCAGGCGTTATCCCCACCACTAGGGGGGGGGGGGGCGAGAGCGTGGAACTTGTCAAGCGCGAATGGTGCCACGCGAACGATCCTACGAAAATAAATCAATGCATCCCTATCCGGCCAGAGATCTCATCGAGATCTCGTGATACTCGGTGTCCACCCGGTATACAACAATAATTCGAAATAATAAAGACTGGAGAACATCAACACTGCCAGGGAGGGGGAGGGTAGTAGGGGAGGGGGGAGGGAGAGACTACCCGCGAATTCTTACGCAGAACTGTTCATCGACGCACACACCTATGCCCGCCGTCGTCCGTCACACAATTAACGGATCACAACACTTCCGTCACACACTAGTACAAATGCTACCTCACACACGACATACAGGGTGCAAAACGAAGAAGAAGAAGAAAAGAAAGAAACGTAAGGAAGAGAAGAATAATTGAAAAGGGACGCTTGTAGCGAGCGTCTTTGATACACTAAGCACAGACTATTTTGCGATAGAATCGAACGTCCGGCGAATTTTTCTGTATATGCCATGGAAAGAAATGGACGATGATGAAAATGATAGGGGGGAGAATGAAAAAAAATACAAAAGAAAAAAAGGGAAAATGTGAAAGGATCGCAGATGATGGAACAGAATGAATTCTCGGAAACGGTGGTCGCCGCCACCGCGCACGGGGCCGCCCGTGCCAGCGAATCCTTATCTCAGGAATATGAAAACCAAGTACAAACTACAAAGTATAATAGTCGGTAAGATTTAAATAAACATAAATCAATAATCAAGCGATGCAATAGTCGAGTGTATAGTAGGGAACGTCGGTGTACACCTGTGCTTACACCGTTTCTTCTATTTTTTAATCTCTATCGATGTATCTCTATCGCTAACCTTTCCTCCTTTTCGAGAACTCTCTTTTCGAGCTCCTGATCACTGTATTTCGCTGTCGACTTCATTAGCACGGTTAAAGTTGTTAACAATGACCCGTTGTCGGTCCGTATTTATGAGCCACCGTGTGCGCGTCGCTGATCATGCTGCCTGTTTTGTATAATGCGTTATGCACTCCTACAGGGTGATCCATCGAACAAGGTGTCGCGACATTCGAGGTAAATTCAGCAGATGGGAATAATAGAGAGGATTGGTTGTGCCTGAATTTTACGCTGTTAGTTTATAATAGAAATAACAGTTATAGTTTTATTACTTCGGTATGGTACAAGTGTTACGTTAGATGGGGGACACCCTGTATATGCTCGTTGCGCTTGTTTTATTATTCTTTGTTTACGGTTTCGTTGAATATAGGCGAACACAGAAAAGAGGGATCTTTCTTTTACGAAATGAAAAGATTTCGTGTTCAAGGGAGCAGGTGTCGGGAGTCCAGAGAACCAATTAGTTGAGACAAAATTAATTGGCCGCTTAAGGTCACTGAGTAGCAACTCCAACATAAACTTTTGCTACCCCCATTTCTCTTCTGTACGAAGAAACTTTCAAACACGGATTTCCTCTCCCTCGAATAATCAAGTAAACTAAGGTAGCATAAAAATACCAAGATAGTTATAATGATATAGGACGCTGATGCAATTTAGAGCGAGGGAAGTAATTTTGAACGGTCAATTGATTTTGTCGCGACTAAAAGTATCTCCAAGAGTTCCAAGCGATTAACTTCGTTCGTCCTCATACTCGACCGTTAATGAAAGTCCTAATGGACGGTTCCAATTTATCGGACTCTTCGACTTGTAGCCCCCGTTCAACGAACAATCTTTTCGATGATCTCTTTCTTCTGTTTCTCGTGACACAGTCTTTCGCGATGATCGGGTTCAACAGGCGCGTCGTATTTTCCTTTTCCTTGAACAACCAACCAGGAAGAACGGATCGGTGGCTATTGTTTTTTGTTGAGATACATACGTTTGTTCTTTGTTGGCCTTTTGTTGGTTTCGTTACGTGGCGTTTCGACATCGGACCGAGTATGTATTCCGAAGGGGGATTAGTTTGTTCGGTATCCTGGAAAAACACTCGGAGGATGTCCTACCCCTTTGCTTCTCTATTGAACGAACGGTCCCACCGTGTTAATCCTTTCGCACGTTCTTCATAGCTTTCTTGCTCTGCGAAAAAAAAAAAACAGTAAAGCTCATTTTCTCTATAAAATAATATTCAAATCGTTTCTCGTAAATTTTTTAACGATGTATCCGACACTATTGTTTGCTAAGTATCAATTAACTTATAGCGGAATATCCCCGAGTAAGTACTTCGAAATCTTCGATGCATTATAACCGTAACGTATTAATGCACGTTATTTTTTTGTTTATTACTTAAGATTTAACCGAATTGCTTCTCAGGTTGTCCAGAAATAGAATCCAATCCTCTTGATTACTTTCAATAATAGTTCTTATATATTACTGAATGGATCTTCTGAAGCGACAGTGGTTCGAGAGTTCTCACAGTTCGATCCGGATGTTTCTGCGTCCTCCGGTATACTTTTTCGAAATTTCATCCCCCGTAAATATTGCATTCCCTTCCCATGAAACGGTCATATTCCTGTCCTCCGTCTTCTTTCCTCTCGCATCGGTTCCCTCTTCCTTTTTCACGATTTTTCACCGAAAGCAAAAAGTCTCCCCGTATTTTCTCATCCCCAGACCCGTCCTTGTTCGCCATTTCTTTCTTGTTGTTTACCTTTGTACTCTGAATAAAACTAAATCAACAGTGACCGTTAATCAGGTCTCGCGCATTTACCGACTGCATAACGATGTGTAATATATAAGTGTATACGAAACCGCTTCTACCTCAACAAAACAGAACACCAACACGCACAAGAAATTCTACAGGCTGCTCCAACGACGAGTGTCCTTTGAATCGAATCCAGAATTATATTCGTTACGTAGAAAGGGAAAAAAAAGTAATAGAATACGATCTTGCTCTGTTTATCCGTTGCAAATCATCTTCAGATTGCTGAACTGATTTTAATATCACCTTGAACCGTGAAGAAAATTAAGATAACGGAAACTATAGATTCCGTACGAGAAATAAGGACTTATCAGAGGACGCTCACTTTGGGACACCGTGTACATACATAATCACCTTAAATAAGACAGTATGCTTCTATAATATTATATTATATGGTTACTTCTCAGTTTTCCTTTCTCGTGTCCCCCGAAGTATTATTTTTCTACATTAAACTCGAAATACGTTGAGCAACCGGCGGAGAAACGAGTACAACGTCGTAAAACTAAATCGAAAAAATAGAATAATTTTCTTATTCTATAATTTCAATTTATTTGGGGCGACCAGTGTATCGATTCTTTCCAGATTGTACCGCAATATTTCAAGCCACCCTATGTATACCACGTAACCGAAAGAGAAGACTAAAGAAACAAACCATGGACAACAATATAAATAGCATACACATAAATATATATATATATATAGAGCTATAGTATATAGCTGCCGTGAATGAAATATATCAGATATACTGTACTCCTTTCCTACCCCTATCTCCCATCCACTTTCAAATAATCCCTCCCCCCCCTTCAACCCTTCAATTCCTCAGATTCACCCGAGTATTGTGTAAATACAATCCGTTTATATTTATTTATTTATGTTTCTATGCGCTGGACGTATAGAATATATATGTAATATTAAGGAGTAATTGTTTAGATCGTAAGTGAGCCCCGAACTCGTCCCGCAACGCGACACCACTTCGAAGGCAAAAGGAAAAAATCTAAATAAATAAATGAATAAATAAAATAAATGTATATTGTACACACGATGGAAAACGTGAGCGACACGATTGGGAAGGGAGGGAAGGGGGGCGGGGGTGATTTATAATCGCGACTCGATAGATGATCGCCCGATTACGCGGTACACGCCGATTCAATCGAGTTCCTTCTCCGTCGCGAATACGAAAATTCGATTCTTTGCGTCGATCGGCGAAAGGATCGAGGATCGACAATATTAATTGGGCGTTCCTGCTTTTCGACACGGGAACACCGTGCGAGCTGGACGAAAGGTGTGTCTTTGTTCCTCGTTTCTACATTCCTGAGGATTCGCATCGAATTACAAAAGTCATTAACATTTACATAACTGTCTATCATAATATCACCTCGTTTTCTCTTCTTTCTTTCGAACGATTGATTCGACGACGAAGAAACAGAAACGAAAACCTTTGTTTCGGGTACATTTGCAAACATAAATATTGTTATAGCAAGTAACGATCACACAGAAATCACCTTTCGCTCTGAAGATTCCCACGTAGACGCGCCCCGTGTCGATCGCGCGTCGATTCTCGACCGGCGTCGATGTACAATCAGGCGTCCCCCCCCCTCCCCCGATTGAGGAGGAAACACGGTGTGTGTGGCTTGCGCCGCGGGGACCCAGCGCGACACGGTGGTTACCAATTTTTTTTTTTCTCTCGTTTTAAGTTGAAACGATTAAGTTTACGTTACGATTACGAGATAATTGCGGTTTGGAGAACATGGGGACGGAAAAGTGTGGGCAGCGAGCGTAGCGCTGCAAGCCGGATGTTAAGGAGTAGAGCGAACGGGGACACGGGGGCACCGGAAGCGGTGAACCTCCAGCGTGTATGTGTGTGCGCGTGTGCTGAGCCGTGGATTGCGTTCTATTTTTTTTTTTTTTTGTTCGTGTACACAAAATGACACTTCGCATTAATATAGAATTATTTTATTTATACGGGAGACAGTGTACGCTTGTGTGACCGGAAGATGGACCGTCTGTGAATGAATGAACCTGTTTTTTTTCTTTGTATGGCATGTGTGTATGTGCGTCACCGATTGCGTGTTTTTAATTGCGTCTCCTCCGGCTTTTTCTGACGCAACTGTTTCTTGTCGCGTGCGTTAAAGGTGTGTGTGTTTGTGTAAAGCCAAACGCGCGCGGATAACGACAGAAAAAGACGGAACGGGGTAGTATATTTTTTTGGTATGTGTATGCGTGTGAAAGGGTGAAAGGGGGGGGGATAAGAGCGAAGGTAAACAGGCGCGGGGAAGTGGAATTAGATGGGAACGAGTCCGAAACTCTGTCATCGGAACGATCCCGGACAGGAATTTTCGCCTGGATCGATCGATAAACGGTTTATACGTGGGACGAATCGAAGCGTAAAGATGTGTACGTGTCGGGTGTGTGTAGAAAGAGGAATGTGCGATGAAAACGCAGCGTGAGAGACGTGTTACGATTATTTCTTTTTCTTTTTCTCCGTGCGCGAACGAGGGTGGCAGGGGTTCGTGCTACGCCGTTGAGTGTAACTCACCCTTTTTTTTGTTTGTATAAAAATTAATCGAAAAATTAATTAGACTATTAATAACTGTTCGATTACTGTAAAACAAGAAAACTTTACCATTAATTATAAATTACAAAAAATCAGACGCGAAGATGTTTTTACTTTCGCTCCCATTCACGCGCGAGATTCTCTTTCCTGTTCGCATATATCCCGAAACAATTATTCGTGGATTCTGTCCAAAAAGTGATCATTTTTATAATGTATATTAAATACAATTGCATTATTGTAATTTTCACCATTTCTTCTTTAAGTTTATATTATTTTTAAAGTAATAATTGTGATTCTAACAATAATATTGTCAAGTTGCCATTGAACATACCTGTCGATACGTATTTGTATCGGTTGAAAAATTTCTAATTAGAGCACCAAGAAATTCACCCAACCATGTACATATTAAAGTTTCAATTTATTATTTGTTTTTTTTTTATTTCAAATCATCATTTATCATTATGTCACTATCTATATTATCGGTATATACAATGAATTTCTTATGTACCATCGGAGCAGCAATGCAGTTACAGAGGTAAATCAGCTGTGAGTGTCAAACGTCTCTGTTGTGATCGCTTTTCTTCGTATTTAAAATACGTTTAGCTTGAACTATTTCAACAAGTAGCTTAATGGTATAATTAGAAGTCTATTATTGATTTTACATAGTTAACAGTTTGCAAGATCTAGTACAAAAGTTATTGTAATATATAAAACAACAAGGTTAGGAATTTTCGACTGTATCCGTAACAGCTGATATGTATATTTAGAGGAAACAAAGAACGCATTTAGTATTTAAAAAAAGTAATGCACAATGTCTCCTGACCCTACACAACAACCAATCGAGGAAGCATTAACTGCAGCAAATGTACAATTTGAAGCTAGAGCAGTAACTGAATCAGATAGTGAAGATGATGATGTAGGAATGGCAGGATACGAACCCTTGTCTCAAATACCTACAGATAGCGATCCAATGTTATACGAAGACGAAGTAAGTCAATCTGTTCGTAATGTGTATGTGTATGTAACAAACGTTTATATTACAAATCCATGTATTAACTTTTAGGATGATGAATGGGTATCTAACAATGATGAACCTAGTCAGACATTGTCACTACCGACATTAGATTCCCATCATGTACGTATTTGTGTAAATTCATTTGATAATAGAATTTTTATATATTTTTTATCAATATTGTACATGTATTTTGCGAAGGATTGTATGTCAGAGACAATTGAAGTTTGGTCATCTTCTCGTAATCGATCGAACATTGATATGGATGCAGATAAGATCAATCAAGTGAAATCAATGATGGCATCTTTCACTCTACCGACAACAGCAATTCCAGATTGGGCAAACACTATATCTGAAGAACAATGGAAGGAACAACTGATTGGACGCATTAAGGAAATGCAAAATAGGGAAGCTTAAATTAAAATATTTTAATCATAACTTTTACATAAAGTTGCATATGTGATCTATTGTAAGCTGAGAATTTAATTTTTGGTCTCTTTCTGTTTCATTCAATTACAAATTTCATTAATTTATTAATAAAAATGAAATTACCATTCTTTTTGTCTTACAACTTTCTATATGTTATAGCTATAATACACTTCAATGGTACATGTTAGTAAAGTCTGACAGTGTGTAAGTTACAAGAAAATAAAAGTATTTATTTTACCTTAATTATATTCTAGATGTAGAAATTGCAAGCCCTTACTTGTGTTATAAATTTGTACCTTGTTATTGTCGACGCATTTCATTTTATACAGACATTGTTTATTTGTTATGATAATGATTACATGATTACGTGATATGGTACTGCTCAATGTATGAAACCATGCTTCTTTCCAGTCATACTTTAATATAACACACATGCATTTTTGGCACAATGACACTTATAGTTCTAGATCTGCATTCATAGTGGCAGTATTTGTTGGATTCAGTTTCATTCGTAAGGTGGCAACATCGTCGTCGATTCTTACCAATTTGCGAAATTTCTGAAACGCAAAATTAACGACTATAAGCATTACAAAGTTATATTATTAAGATAATTGATAGCTTGTAATTTATATACCTCAGAGGTAGTTCCTGGCGTTTTACACCAAATGTAAATCATATAACCTGGGATACACAGCATTGATGAAAGACCACAAAGCCATCCTAACAAGTGACTCCACCATGGATATTCATACGTAAGGTATTTTACAGGGGAAAACTTAATTATATTGAACGTGAAGACACCCTAATTAGAAATTTCCCATTATTATATGATATTGAAATATAAACTGTACTTTGTAATAGAGTATCTTACCACACAAATGAGAGGAGTAGTGAATGTCCAACAGATTTTCCACCAACCACAAGGATAATAACCAATCATGTCTCGAATACCATCATAAAAACGATTTACGCCGAACGCCCAAGAGATAGCGATGCACTCGAAAAACATTAAAAAGAGAAGACAGAATCCACTCACTGCGTATGAATCCAAGAGTTGAAATACATACATTCCTCCCTGTAAAGTAGTATAGTAATATTTTTATTGTGTCTCCTCAGTGAATTTCAATATTTAAATATTGTCAGACACATACTTCAGTAACACAGCTAAGACCAACAAGATATGAGAGAAAGCACACGATTGCTATGAACACTTCTTTCCGTTTTCGAAGAAGATGCGGCCATTCGTCTACCGCGGCTGTTATGAAGCCTTCAACTGTACAAAACTATAAAACATACTAATTGGTCGTAATTATCGATGACAGTATTATTAAAATATTTTACATTACCTGGCTGTCTAAACCGATAAGTATAAGCATGAAAAAGAATAAACAGGACCAGATGGAAGATCCGGGTAGCTCCAGAACTGCTGATGGATAAACCAGAAAAGCTAGTCCTGGACCTAGTGGATAGAATTAGAAAAGCAAAACAAAATTAAAGGTAATACATATATAGCGAATATTATTATTTAATTAGGAATCATATATATATAAATATAGTTACCGGATGCAGCTACATCTGCAACGGGTTTTTGTTGTTCATGGGCCATGAAACCTACTACAGAAAATATGACAACACCACTGAGCATACTGGTACAAGAATTCACTGTACAAACAATAAGCGCGTCTCTGGAAAAATACAAATTGTTTCTCATTGTTGTTGTTGTTCCAGTGTTGTATATGTGCTTGGAGAGAAATCACTATATTTTAATTTACTTACTTGTAAACATTATTATTAAATTTGTTGTAACTCCCAAGAGCAACCAATGCGCCAAGACCCAACGCGTAAGAGAAAAATATTTGCGTCACTGCGTCTATCCAGACCTACGAATATTTATATAATTACGATACAAACCGAACAGGACGTGTGGTACAGAAGAAAATAGGAAAAAATTAATTTTATGATACCTCTGGGTCGCTAAGTTTCGAAAGGTTCGGCGTTGCATAATACCTTAAACCTTCCATTGCACCCGGAAGCGTTAATCCTCTCACTAACAGGACCGCCAGCAAAGCGTAGGGAAACAATGATGTAAAATAAACGACCTAAATGGGATTACCGATTAATAAAATATGCGTTTCACTTTTTTTCAGTACATACATCGCAACTTTGAGCATACTTTTCCGGTCCATTTCACTCCTTTCCAAATGCAAAAGTAACACATGATCCAAACAACGGCCAGTGTACCCGCCAGTTCCCATCTTATAGAGCCAACATTTTCTACACCATCGGAGATCTGAAGGGTGCGTCGCCTTTTCGAGAAAAAAGAACCAATCCAGTACTTGTCATTGTACAGTAACGTAAGAATTCGATAGTCTCACTGTTAGAAGAACTTACTCCCAAAATTCTTTCACCGGATCCTTCATCAAGGTCTGACTGAAGTTACCGATCGAAGTAGCGCATATGGTGTCGTTGTTTTCGGGCCAACACAACGCTTCCACACGTTCCACGGGGGTGAGGCAGTACCGCGTGTTCCAGGCATTGTTGCACGTTCTCCAGGGTAATTCTACACGACCAGTATAACTTTGTTAATGAAAAAAGAACGTTGTTTCTTGTTAAATTAACGTTCCTTGTTAAATCAACAATATATTTCCATACCGATTCGTAACGACACTAAAAAATAGAATAGTGCCCACGCCAGGATAATGATGTAGTACACATTCGTCCAACAGGAGAGCACGCAAGTGGCATACCCGATACCTGTTCATAAAAGAAAAAAAGATCGTACAACGCTAGTTCATTAAAAAAAAAAAAAAAATAACTAAGAATTGAAACCTTTGAAAATTGGAGCTATCTTGAAGACACCCAATCCACCGATGGTCATCATCTGACCCAGAGACAATTCCATTAAGAACATAGGTACCCCAGCAAGTGCAAGCGCGATGAAGTAAGGAACCATGAACGCACCGCCGCCATTTTTATAGCAGAGGTAAGGAAATCGCCATAAATTTCCTAGTCCTATTGCCAATCCAACTACCGATAGGATGAATTCGACCTGGAGAAATATTGTTCCGATCATTTTCAGTAAATCCCGTCCTGTTGATCGTATGAAAACTTTCACGCGTTCACCTTGCTGCTCCATGTTCCTCTATCCGGCAACGCTTTGGGCTCTTTGAAAACGGTAGTTTGCAAGCACTGTATCGCCTCGAAGCGGAAATCCGGTTCTTTGCCGCCATTGGTGACTCTCGAGGGCGATTCGGCGAACAGAGCTTTCAATTCCTGGACAGGATTCGCGGGTTTGCGCGGCAGAGGACTCGTGGACCTGTCTACTCTGGGCACTTTAGCTGATCCGCTCGAAGGCATTATTTTTCGTCAGGAATCCTAGATCGATTAAATTCACCTCATTCTATCCCGGGGCTCGATGAAATCTACGAACACAAGCGTTTTCATTTGAGAAACTACAAATTCCATGGTCCTTCGAGTTTGGAAATTTTCGCGAATCGAATGGAAATACCGACGATAACGGGTTCGTGACGAACAACGGGTGAAAGATGACATGGGATCATTACTGAAGAACTTTAAATGTCCAGCGGTCATCGTCGTTACGTGACACTTCTGTGCAAGGGTCTTGATGATGATGGATGATAGACAACGAGCCACTTCCGGGAATCACGTTTGTCAAACGTTGTTCCCATCGGGGCAACCTTGTCCCATTTTAAATTAACCATCGGTGAAAGAAACGATGTCATCGGCGATCATCCCGTTGGAGCAACGAACCACGATCGGCCGGGCGTCTCGACGCAATCGCGTCCCGCCGATTTAAATGTCCAATTCGCCAGATGGGAAGTAGAAAATTATTCGTCGCGCGGCACTGTCGTTCCACCTTAAGTGCTCAATCCGTTCACCGTTAAACAATGATTGGTACCGTCTACGAACAACGTAAAAAATCGACCAGACCTTCCGTTGTACGTACAAACAAACGGTCGCGGGACCGTTGCCGAATTCACGGGATGCAACGCCCTATAAAGACGCTAATCCGAGAATGAAACAATTTATAACTTCTGCGCTTCAATTGTATAATAAGACCAATTGCATAGTAACCAACTTGAACCAATGGAGATAAATAATGTTTAGAACACTTCCACTTGGTGTTTCGACAACCTCGAAAATCCTTATACCACTGTAAATATACATCGTCGAATTGTTATGTAATCTTCCCAATCTACGCATGAAACAATATCGAGTAACGAGATAATTTGTTCAATCGGCATGATATATAATCGATTAATATATCAAGTAAGCCCGGAAACATATTTATCTTCTTCTGTTTAAGGAGCAAGCGTGATTAATAAGCAATGTCAAAGACGTTTTCTCCCCGTCTCTTAAGTTATCCGATTCGTATGTTTACCGTCATAGGTAATTCCGATACTTCCCAATAGAAATACGAAAAGAATAGACTACTCTTGAAATATGTAAAGGAACAGTTAAACACACAAGTGAACTTGTAACGCGATCACTGTTTAAGTAGTACCCCGACACTTCATTAGCGACCGTGATTTCTCGTTCACGAAAACGAAGATTGTTAATCTCTCGCCATGCAGTTGGAGCAATTGTTACGTACGTGCACAATTTTCACGACCGGTTCCGAACAGGTTTTCCACTTGCGTCGATATTAACAGCCGACGAACCGTCGTAGGTGAGACAAGAAAAAGTAAAACCAAAAAAAAAAAAAAAAAATAGAAAATTTTTACGGAGCGTGTGTTGTGCGTCGGCCCGCGTCGTTACGCTCACGGTTCGTGCTCGCGTACGGCGAGCGTCGAGATTTCTGCTGTACCCCAGAGATCTACCCCACAATGCCGTTTAGTCCCCCAAGCACCAACACACCTATCGTTTCATTCAACAAATTAGTGCCACAGTGTCACTCTATATTTAGGTGTGCTATGTGAATGATGAGAGGGCCCCGAGACCACTAATAACCGATTGTGACACACCAATGACCGCGAATTACTCCCTTCTTTGAGGAACACGCTTAAAACAGAGTGGGCCAGATCTGATCTTGAGTCTGCGCGAAGCAGGAAGCATTCCATTTGTGTTGACTCTGTACTAACATAAAACATTTATAAACCACATCGACGAAAGTATATCGAAACAGTACGGTGGTGTTTAACCAACAGTCAAACGGTACATTGAAATATTTTAATCGGGGGTTGATAAAATGTTATAATATCGATATCGGTTCTTGAAACAGTTCCAGGGGTACGATCGTTTCTAAGACAATTACAAAGAAAGGAAATTCGGGTAGATATCGATTCCTATTACGGTAGTTGGTTTTACAAAAACCTTGAACTATTTTATACGGATGTCTTTTAAGAAAGAGGAATATATATTATTTAATATATTCGAGGAATATATTTTTTAATTGTTCAATAAAACTAAGGGGGCTTTGACTTCATTGCCATTTCACTTCCCTACAGCCCCGGCCATGGCAATATAGTTAGAGCCCACAACCATGTATTCCATGGAAATATATAGTAAAATGTTTTTATGACATTTAACGAATCTGATAATCCATAATGTTTTAATTATTATTCCAAATTTTGTTAAGCCTATGAAACTGCGAGTACAGCACAGTAGTTGAAAATAATTTGCGTATACAGTTACAAGTAGTATTCGAATGTTTGTAAGTTAAAATTACCACGATTATATTGGGCAAAAGTATGTCTTCGAATCATCATCACCAAGGAAAAGTAATTTAATAACAGCTGGTGATAAATTTATTTAAATATTGTATCGCATATGCGAGAGACGATGGATATGGGTTGAGAAACCGTTTCTTGAATCTTCATATTCGAACTACAAACGACAGAAGTACTAGTACGCGTGACCACCACAATCGACCATTACGCTTCCGCTTCGCGCCAAAAGCTACTGAGGACATAAACTGGAAAAATTGTGCTTTCATAGGGTTGCATAGGGTCAAGAGAAATTAAAAAGGAATCTTTGTTTGTAGAACTCATTGTATTGATTAAAAGATGGTTGGAAAGGGGAAGATGTATGTAATAAAGCGTAGTAAGTATTACAAAGTGCAATTTATTGATATACTTGCATGGTTACTTTATAAAATTTAAATGTATTACATGACTAACATGATTCTCTGTGACATTAAACCAATTACTATTGCTAGATGGGCGCAAAGAAAATGTTCATTTTGACAAAATAACGTCCAGAATTCAAAAATTATGTTACAATCTAGACATGGATTATGTGGACCCTGTAAGTTTAATAACCAAATATCTACTGATCATTCATGATCTTAAGTGAAACTTATTTAATTTTATCTTGAATAAAAGTTTTATTACTTATGCCTTCTATCTTACAGAAATATGTATATATATACATATAGATCACAGATTTAAGATAAGATTGTATTGATATTATATTTAATTTTTAATTGCTTGTTTATAGTCTGCAATTACCTTCCGTGTCATCAGTGGATTATACTCAGGCGTCAGTACAGTTGAGTTAGATAATCTTGCAGCCGAAACTGCAGCCACTATGACTACTAAACATCCTGATTACGCAATATTGGCAGCAAGAATTGCAGTTTCTAATTTGCACAAGGAAACAAAGAAAACTTTTAGTGGTACAAATAAATGATATATTACCATTATCATTTCATATCTTATATTTATGTAATCCACTAAGCAACCTTCATTTTGTTTCATGGACAGA
The DNA here is from genome assembly GCF_001272555.1 of Dufourea novaeangliae. Lineage (NCBI taxonomy): Eukaryota > Metazoa > Arthropoda > Insecta > Hymenoptera > Halictidae > Dufourea > Dufourea novaeangliae. The sequence continues at coordinate 3,587 of NW_015373988.1, read as the reverse complement.
GGTAATACAAGATTTGTATTATGTGAAGGAACAGTATACAAATGAATCCAGACCTGTTATCAATGAGAACTATTACAACATTATACAAAATAATGCAAATAAATTAAATTCGGCAATAATTTATGACAGAGATTTCAGTTACAATTATTTTGGTTTTAAAACTCTTGAAAGAAGTTATTTACTAAAGATACATGGGAAAGTTGTCGAGAGACCTCAACATATGTTAATGAGGGTTTCAGTTGCTATCCATGGTGAAGACATTGACAGAGCTATAGAAACATACAATTTCTTATCAGAACGTTATTTTACACATGCATCACCAACACTCTTCTCTGCATGTACTTTGAGGCAGCAGATGTCTAGGTAAGTGATATCTTATCATGTTATACTAATATATATTTCAATACAATCTGATTTAAATATCTCAATTTAATGATACACCACTTATTTCCTTTTATTTAGTTGCTTTCTTCTGACGATGACTGAAGATAGTATAGATGGCATTTATGACACATTAAAAAGGTGTGCGCTTATCAGTAAATCAGCTGGTGGCATTGGGCTTAACGTTCATTGTATTCGAGCAAGAGGAACACCAATAGCTGGTACACTTGGTGTGTCTAATGGGTTAATTCCAATGATTAGGGTGTATAATAATACAGCTAGATACGTTGATCAAGGTGGAAATAAAAGACCAGGAGCATTTGCCATATACTTAGAGCCATGGCATGCAGATATTTTTGAATTTTTAGATCTCAAAAAGAATACAGGTAATTTGCTGAATAATCATATAAATACTCTATACTATGGTAATACAAGTTTACAAAATATTGCAGTATATTCTTATTTATATAACGTTACATTTAACTGCATCTAATAGGTAAAGAAGAAAACAGAGCAAGGGAATTGTTCTATGCTTTATGGATTCCTGACCTTTTCATGAAAAGGGTTTTGGAAAATGGTGTTTGGACTTTAATGTGTCCCCATGAATCCCCTGGTTTACCTGATGTATGGGGTGATGAATTTGAAGCCCTTTATACACGGTACAATATATCGTAATTAATAGAACGTATAAAAAAAAAAATTAAATATTTAATCTTGTATAAATGTTTTCTCGTAGATATGAAAATGAAAAGAGATATAAACGACAAATTCAAGCTAGAGACTTATGGACTGCTATTCTAATGGCACAAGTGGAAACAGGGACTCCTTACATGCTGTATAAAGATCACTGCAACCGTAAATCAAATCACCAAAATATAGGAACAATTAAATGTAGTAATTTGTGTACAGAGATCGTACAATATTCCAGTCCAGACGAAGTCGCTGTATGCAATTTAGCTTCGATTGCCGTCAATATGTTCGTGAATTCCGCTACTAAAACCTTCGATTTCCAAAAACTCCGTAAAGTGACAAAAATAGTCACTAAGAATTTGGATAAAGTAATTGATGTCAACTATTATCCAATTCCAGAAACAGAAAAGTCCAACTTACGGCACAGGCCTATTGGTAAATGTTTTTATTTATTATATACAGATATGCAGAACAACACATGTTTATTTACTCATTTTTTAGGTATTGGAATACAAGGACTTGCTGATGCATTTCTTTTAATGCGGTATCCATTTGAAAGTGAAGAGGCACAAAATCTTAATGTCCAGATATTTGAAACAATGTATTATAGTGCCTTAGAGGCCAGTTGTGAGCTTGCCATGGAAAAGGGTACATATGAAACATACGACGGTAGTCCAGTTAGTAAAGGAGTAAGTATTTCACTGTGTACACATTTTTATATTAAATCGAAACTTACTAATTAATGCTGGAGGGATTTTATTGTATTTAAAAATTAAAATACAGGAGAATAAAAATGTGACACAAGAAATATTAATATATTTTTAGATCCTTCAATATGATATGTGGAACGTTACCCCAACTAAATTGTGGGACTGGAGTGTATTGAAAGAAAAAATTGCAAAACACGGAGTTAGAAATTCTTTGTTAATTGCACCTATGCCAACAGCTTCTACCGCACAGATTTTAGGAAATAATGAGTCTGTTGAACCATATACGAGTAACATCTATACAAGGCGAGTACTGTCTGGAGAATTTCAAGTCGTGAATCCTCATTTGTTAAGAGATTTAACTGAAAGAGATCTCTGGGACGAGGACATGAAGAATGAGATTATTGCAAATAATGGTTCTATTCAGGTTAATAATTTTAAACTATTCTATTATTATGATACGTTTTGAAAAGAATCACACAACCTATTTTGTGTTATGTAGAATATAGAACGTATACCAGAGGATCTGAAAATACTTTACAAAACAGTCTGGGAAATATCACAAAAAAGTATCTTAAAAATGGCGGCAGATCGCGGTGCTTTTATAGATCAATCGCAATCATTAAATGTTCATATGGCTCAACCAACGGCGGAAAAGTTGACTTCAATGCACTTTTATGGATGGAAAATGGTAGTTTTTCAGTTTTGTTAATTCAGTGTCTTTCTTTTATTAGTATTATAATAATGTTACTAATAAGTTGATACTATGTTTTCCTACGTACAGGGTTTGAAGACCGGAATGTACTACTTAAGAACAAAGCCAGCAGCGAATGCGCTTCAATTTACAGTTGATAAATCAAAATTACAGACTACCACTACCACATTGGCTAATCAGTCTCTTAATTCAGAAAACGGGGCGGAAGAAGAATATACGCCTGTACGAAAGAATGGATGGTTACAGAATCAAAGTAGTGAGGAAATTGAAGCCGTGCTTGCGTGTTCCCGTGAAAATGGAGATGCCTGTATGGCGTGTGGATCATAAATATAAGCGCGAAATATACTATGCATAGTACTTAAATCTTTTTTACATAGGAATGAAATAACTGTAAAGTATTTAATATTTTTGTAAGTATTTAAATCTGTTACAACAGCGTGTCTTTTTGAAAAACTTTAAAATACAAATTTTTATCCTTAATTTTTATCCTTAACTATTAAATCCATCGGCGGATGACTTCTTCCTTAAGCCTAAACCTATAAAAAACCAAGTTCCCTCGTCGGTTGTCTTCGTTTTTCAGCTTAGAACTAATATTATCTAAATATTCTAATATTGACTAATGCTATTAACTAATTCATTATTCTTCATTGTTTCTAATTATTTCTTCACTGTATACGGCATGCACCGGAGGGTCTATGAACCCACGTTCTCACCAGACGGGGTCCCAAGCGCCACCTCCGGGGGCTCCATGACCCCACGTTCTCACCATAGGGCGTCCTGGCGCCACCCGCCGGGGTTCCATGACCCCACGGACTCAACACACGGGGTCTCTGCTGTCAACCGCGGGGGCTCCATGACCCCTCGTACTCACCACAGTGGGGCGTCTGGCGCCACCTGCCGGGGCTCCATGACCCCACGGCCTCAACACAAGGGTCTCTGGCGTCAGCCGCGGGGGCTCCATGACCCCACGTTCACACCACACAGGGTCACTGGCACCAACTTCCGGGGTTCCATGACTCCACGTTCTGACTACACGAGGTCTTGGCGACTCCTCCAGGGGTTCTATGACCCCATGATCCACCAAACGGGGGTCT
>NW_015373987.1:0-348 GCF_001272555.1 Dufourea novaeangliae | reverse complement strand
GACCACTTTCACCACTGGTATTCCTTACACGACCACCAGTGGCAGTCAAGTTCTTACTAGCACCGAGTCGTACGTCGTTATTGGTACTCCAACCACACCGGCTATTCACGGCACCACTTCGATTCCTTGGAGCGGCACTGATCTCACCACTTTCACTACCGGTCTTCCTTACTCCACTACAAGTGGTAGCAAGGTCATAACTGGTACTGACTCCTATGTGGTCATTGGTACTCCGAGCGAGTGGTCTACGTATGGTACGACTTCGTTGCCTTGGAGCGGAAGTGACTCGACCACTTTCACCACTGGTATTCCTTACACGACCACTAGTGGCAGTCAAGTTCTTACTAG
>NW_015373986.1:797703-964477 GCF_001272555.1 Dufourea novaeangliae | reverse complement strand
ACCGCGGCTCGCTCTACCGTTCTCGCTCGCACGCCGTGACGTCACGCGATTCCCGGAATCCCGTGGCCACGAGATTGCTCATTACGATAAGGTAAGGCATTCCCGCAACGGCCATATCAAAACAAAAATTCGCGTTATATCGTATAAAGTGAAGGAATAATTAGAAACAATGAAGAATAATGAATAAATTAATGATTATAAATTATAACCTACATGTTACCTAGCAAATCATTCTTTTTTATAAACACGAATAGTAATGTAATTCATCGTAAAATCATATTGAATACGTTTTTCTGTTTAAAGATCAAAGACTCACGATCGCAGTGAGCAAATTCACTCAAGATAAAAAAATCGCAATCACGGTCGTGAATGAAGTTAAATCACGACCGTGATCGTGATTCTGCGATCACTGTGATAAATCACCGATAGTGATTTTGCACGCCATCTCTAGTAACAAGTGAGAGGACGAGTGTGAGACAACCACCTATCCACTACCACTCACCCCGATGCACCCCGACGTTTCGCGAAGGATTAATGGAGAGTGGGGATGAGGAATTCCCAAAGGTTAATCGTTACAGGTATTGGGCATGGGCAATTACGCACGATCTGATTTTGACGTAGGCCGAGTTTAATTGTTTTCGCCGGTTAAAAGAGTTAAAGCTTCCACGATGAATCCAAACACCTGGTACCGCCATGATATACACAAAGCCAGATCAATGAGCTGGTTCATCCAGCCTGGATGTGAAAAATACAATTTTTCAGCAGTACATTTAAGTCACTTAAAATGTATTTTACAGTACATATTTATTTTATTACAATCATGATGTATCTATCGAAAATCAGATAAAATATGAAATATACGAGCACACAAACTTCTATCAGCTGCAGATTGGAAGAGGAAATAGTCGTTCTTAATTAAAATACGTCAGTTACTATGTTTATTCAATAAATATAATATTACATCGTAACATAAGGAATATCCTGGTGTGGTGGTGTTGTAATTTTGCAAATATATCTCTATACACGCCCGGGCACACACACACACACGCGCGCATGCACGTACAGCGGTAGTGTATGTACACGTGTATACATATACCATTCTTTAATATAGATCTTTCTTCTCTAAAGACAGCACAAAACACATAGTATGGTACAATATTGTTACAAGGACAGTCATGGGTTTCCAGCAATCTTCTCAACTGTTCTAATATGGTTCCTAGCTGACGTCATGTATTTAAAGTAGTATTTCACTCTCCTTGTCATTTTTCTGTTCCTGCACCTTGTACTTTTAAGTTCAACACTCTTTTTTCATCGCTCAACAGCCTTAATGTATCAACAAAATACCTTCTTCCATCTATCAAGAATGAAAAAAGTGTCACAAAGGGTTATAATTACAGTCAATTATCCTAAACTTTAGCGAAAAACGGTATCAGAATAAAGTATACACTTTCATGAAGTAAAAAAAAAGAAAGGAGAGAAAAAACAGTCCATCCACTGTGACCAGACAAACACGCTACCTGCATGTTTGCGTAGAATTTTCTACCCAGCTTCTAAAAACATGACTCAGCTCGCATGGAAACTGTACGACGCTTTTTCCTCCTTCCCAGCTAATTAATCTAGTATTTACACGAGCCTGTCGTACAGAGGAACGCTTGATCGAACCTTCGCCGTTTCTCTGCGGCTGGATACGCTTGGCAGAAGTAAAAAATAGGTACTTTCCAGCTGGCTGGAGCGGCCAGCCTTGATTCGAACTAAACTGTGTGTCCCCGCTAGAGTTGGAAGAACGTTGAGACTAACCATCCCCTCCTACATGTGTGTGATGGTTTCTATCTTTGCGTTGGGTCAGAAAGAGAGAGTCCACACGAGTAAAATGTTTCACATACGAAAATAGGTGTATAACATTTACATTTTATCCTCCTATCACAATATACTGTCTAAGATAAAGTCCTGGCTTGATATGTACAATATGTTTATACACGTATATATATATATATATATAATATATAATCTACAGGATGGTCCATTTCACTTGATCCAATGTGTACTTTCTTCAGACAGATGATAGGTGTTCGATGGGTGAATAGAGATTAGAATGTTCTAGGATCTTAGAGGTTAGAGCCTCTTTCCTAGTAAAAAAAAAAAAAAAAGGAATCAGTCAAATAATCAGATCTTTGTGTACGGGGAGAACGACATTGGTTGATCAAGTTTAATGATCCATTCTGTACAAATCCACGTGGTTTGCTGTCCTCGACTACCTCCATTGAACGAACTCGCTAACTTTGTACAGATTAAGGGCCTGTAACGCACTTAGATCATTTTGATTTTGTCAGTTTATCTGACGCTGAGTCCTCCGAAGCCCGATTTCCACTGTGGTCGGATGTTTTATCCAGAGTGGAGTTTAAACTTTCAAGGTGTACAGAAATGTTTTCACAATTAGCCGACGAAAGGGAATTTGATGGGGCAAGAGACAAGCAGCGCATGAAGTTGGAGAACAGCAAGAGTAGAGGTTTCTCTTCTCTACAAGACTCTCTCTTTCTACCAGGCTCCCTAATCGTTGTCCTCAATCTAGGAAAAGTCAACTAAAAGAAGGGAGCAATAGAGTACAGTAGCCTGTTGTATGTACACTGGTTGCTGACGGGACGCTGACTAAAGCGTCTGCTATTTACATATATGCTCCTCCAGCTTTTTCTTTTAAAGTCAGAGGTAGCGCCTAAAGTAAGAAAGAACCCCCCAGAGTGATTCAATGATCAGCCAGATGAAATACAGCAGTGTCTCTTTCTACCCCAAGAGACGATCAACTTCTAGATCAGCTTGGCAATACTTGAAATAGTTCTCGGTGGCATCAGCCGCCCCGAGAAGAAGCCTTATGATCATTGAACAAAGTTCACGTTGAACGTCTCCACTCCCATCGCCTGCAAGCTAACTTCTTGCAGACCATCCTTCAATCTCTCTCTGGTCTGAGTGCCGGTCAAGGTGGTCTGGGTGACGTTCAATTTGGGCAGCTTGAAGAACGACGTCCCCTGTGGTATCTTATCGGTTAGGGGACAATGTTTCAAGGCTACGTCCACACCTACGGAGCAACTGTAGCCCTGTTTGTGTAGCACCATTAGGGCACTGTTCACAGGAAAGTTTGGCAGTTTCTGATCGTGATTGGTCCTCAGGTTCAAAAGATGAAGGTCGCATGGGAAACTCTGGCTGAGAAGCCGGATCTCTGGTGCCATGGTGATCTCCGACTCTGTCCCATCGACCACAAAGATATTCACTGGATAATTCAGAGCATTACTTAGGTGGTTGGCGAACAGGGATGGCCTAGAGTGTTTGTCCTTTTCCCCTGTGATATCTTCTAGAAGCAACCAATGCTTGATGACAGTTCGACGATTGTCCAGCAGACCCTCGCCCATTCCTCGAGAATCATCGTACAGGGTTCTTCGATCCAGCATTACCTCCAGCCATCCAGGCTGGTAACTGGCTGCTCCTTGGCAGTGGTTCACCACAAGGGTCAGCCTGTGACTGGTGTCCTCGATGTAGGCCATGGTGGTGATAGGGAAATAGTTACCCTCGATCCCTATCCTCTCTATCTTCGTCCTCTTGATCATCTGATGTCCATTCAGATCTGTGTAGAACTCCGGCGGATCTCCATTCAGGATATCAGTCTGTAGACGCATGAACATCTCTGTTTCCCTATTCTTTGGCGGTGTCTCGAAGTCCACAATGTTCCTGAGGTATATCGCCTCGCCCAGGCCACCGTCCCTATGATAGATCGCCACGTGGTGGGTCAACAGCTTGCCGTACTCGACGGTCAACCGAGAACTGAGGATTCCACTAACTATATAGATCTTCTGATGAGGTGTGTACGCCTCCAGGACATCTTTGTCGGTGTCCCGAAGATTTGGATCAGGCATAAATAAGTAAGCACCGCTGTGGAATTGGGCGGACGTGTAGGCAGCGAACTGGATGGCACATTGCATGATCTTGCCAGTTGCCTTTTTGGTCACCCTCTTCAGAAATCCTGTCTGACCATCGAAGAGGAGCTTCATCCGCTGGTTCTCCAGCTGAACATCACCTACTTGCAAGGGTTTGATGGGGAACAAGGTGTCCTTGCCGCATCTGCTACAATAGACGGTGGAAATCGCTTCTACTGGGACCTTGTCAATCTGCTGGAGGTGATAGGTGGCTATGGCTAAAGGCTTTAGCTCCACCACGAAGAGAAGGACGTAGACGTCATGGGTGATGCTTGTGGCGTTCATCACTGGTGCTATCTGATAGGGGATGGGGTTCTTTTGAGGATCGAGGACTCTTATTCTATACGATGTTACTTTCAGACTGATCACCTCTTGCCTGGGTTGGGCCAGAGGATTGAACAGAACGATCTTTTTCGTTTCCTGGTTGTTCACCCCTATTGGTATCTTCTTGGGCAGTTTCTCGTAACTGTCCCTATCCGATTCAGCTAGGACGTATACTGAATTTGGTTTACTGGTGGTGCCAGCTAGCGACTGAATGACGAAGCTCTGGAGACTGGTGGTGTCTGAGATCGACTCGAACAGCTTCAGGGCGTAGTCCTTCATGACGAACGACTTGGACGTGCCTGTGATAGCGTCGTGATGCTGGAACAGGCCCAGATTCCGTCTGGCTTTCACCAGCTTCTCGAAATAGGTCTCGTACAGCATGAAGTCCTTGCCAGACTGTTTCGCCACGTTCAACGCTATCGTGTACAAGATCTCGGCGGATCGTAGATTCGCCTCGAGTTCACGGTCCAAGATCTTCATGTACGGTCTGGTGGTGAAGTAACCGCTCCAGTAGGCTGGTCTACCCTCGCTGAAGATGTCCGAATAGACAAAGAAGTCACCCTTCAACGTGGGGAACGTCTCCACGCGTTTTCTGATCTCACGGAAGTAATCCTTTGGCGTTCCAAAGACAATCTCAGCGTTGTACTCTTCCTTACGGCTGTTTATGTAGTCCATCAGGATCTTGTAGTTCGTGTACTGTTGGTCCCATTCGACTGCGTGGTCGTATCTAAAAATATATATAAAAATATAAGCTGGAAGCAACAAGTGGGGAGGATACCTAATCTCAAACTAAACTAAATCTAAGGCCACTAACTTGGTGACTACGCACAGTGTGGTATTTTCCCACTCCAGCTAAAGGGTATAGCAGAATAAGGTGGTCAAAAGTGCCCTAAGACCGATTTGGACTTCCTATTCCTATTTTCCTGTATATTCTGAAAACGATAGTAGATGGCAAAAAACTGTTGCAATGAAAATTTAATGGCTCTTCATGCTTTATAGAAGTGTACTATGAAATTGTAAAAAATTTATTTTTTAAATAAACAATTTAAATAAATAAACAAATTTTCAACAATTTTATTACACATTGTTGCAGAGCATAAGAATACATTAAACTTTCATCCCAACTGTTTTTTAGTATCTACTCTAGTTTTCAAGATAATACCATGAATGTAGTTCAGCTAGATTGATAAAATACCACACTCTGTCGTATCTCTGTTTGCAGGAAATCGAGTTATCCTTACCTGAAGTCGTCGCCCAGGGGCATCAGCACGACGTTATGAGTGAACAACGATCCAGTGCGGGAGTATTGTTCTAACAGCAGCTCGGCCATCTGTTTCACGTTGTTCGGCGTGATCTCGACCGCCCGTACCGAGTACTCTGTGTATTCGCCCCGTATCTTACGGAAGTCGAAGTTCAGGCATACGTGGGGATGGGGGCCGCACGAGTGTTTGATGTTGTAGATGTCGAACGGCTGATTGTGGGTGAGCATATCCGCGTCCCCCGTTTGATCCCAGGGCTGCAGCCAGACGAAGTCACCGTACTGTTTCTTCGCGAACCATTGCTTCCACGCGTAATGGATCCGTTGGATCACGGTACCCGATGCGCCAGAGGCCTTCAGGAAATAGGGTATCGTTCCACCGTGACCGAACGGATCGACCGACCAGCCAGACTCCGGGACCACGTCCAGGTTGGTCTTCAACCACTGGTGACCTGGATTCAGTGCAATACAATTGCCCTTGAACAATGCTATTCGTCTGTTACAAAACCGCGACGAGAAATAGAATGAAATTTATAGAGGGTGAGGGGCACCTGAACACAGTAAATCCTCGACGAGGACACTGCGCTAAACCTGATAAAAATGTCACCGCTGCACCCGGGGACCTAAGAATCGACGATTTACTGTATTTTTTTTAGGTAAATGAACAATGCTATTCGTCTGTTACAAAACCGCGACGAGAAATAGAATGAAATTTATAGAGGGTGACGGGCACCTGAACACAGTAAATCCTCGACGAGGACACTGCGCTAAACCTGATAAAAATGACAGCGCTGCACCCGGGGACCTGCGAACACTCATCGACGATTTACTGTATTTTTTTAGGTAAAAATACGGATGATTTAGGATGGATCTAGATCTGGTTGTATGGTCTGAGGGAGGAAAGCATCCCAGCAAATATTGACAAAAATCTTTTTTTGGAGAAGCCTTTAAACACTCATTGAGGATTTACTGTACTTTTTTTAGGTAACAATCTGGATGATTTAGGATGGATCTAAGATCTGGTTGTATGGTCTGAGGGAGGAAAGTATCCCAGCAAATATTGACAAAAATCTTTTTTTGGAGGAGCCTTTGAACACTCATTGAGGATTTACTGTATTTTTTTTACGTAACAATCTGGATGATTTAGGATGGATATAAGATCTGGTTGTATGGTCTGAGGGAGGAAAGTATCCCAGCAAATATTGACAAAAATCTTTTTTTGGAGGAGCCTTCGAACACTCATTGAGGATTTACTGTATCTCGACTGTTATTGGTGATAAGAACAATGCAAGTTTAGTCTGACACATTTCTTATTATTACCAGTAACAGTCGAGATATTCTAATGGCCTGCTTTAGCTGCCTCAATCTGTATTTTTAATTGTCTCGATTGTGGTTAGTTTCTATTGTCCCTCAAAATACTTCCAGTGGAAACGTTCCATTCCATGGAATTGTGTTTCTTTTCGGTGGGGCTTAGTGAACACGCTCTGATAAACCTTTCCTGGCGTTTCCATTAAGAAAGCGATACGACGTGAACAGGGGGTTCCCTCGTTAAGCTTCAGGGTGGAGTTGCTTCCTTTGAGGTTGCTCGTGATATCGTTGGGATATATTTAAACATTCTGAGGATGTTCATTTAAACAGTCATGGTTGAAGAGATAACAAACCTGAATACTAATATACTCCCTCCAGAAATCTGTGCTTCCAACTATTCAGAAAAATGCACGCAAAAACGTTGGATTCGACGGAATCATGGATTCCCTCATAATTTATTCTCGACCAATCCCACTCGAATAGCAAAAAACCTTGTCCACCCGGTATGTTACGATGACCAGGCGATAAATCGTCGACGGAGAAACCGAAACGCAGTCTCGATCCTGTGGTAACGTATCTGGATTAACTCCCCGGCTGTTGCACAGGGTCAAACGGGGGGGGGGGGGGTTGTCTGGTCGGCGAGGAATGCTTTGGCGTAGGGTGAGAACTGATAAATACGCATCGATTAGGGGCCAGGTCCGTTCCGACCACGTATCGAAAACTAGATTCCGTCGTCAGAGGTCCTGGATGAAGTACTGCCACACTCTAGTCCTATCTGTTTCGATACTACTAGGCCTGAAGTTTGTTCTAAATAATAGTATCTAACACAAACCTAATTGTGATTCGATATAAAACGAAACCTAGTAATAACCTGGATGTAGGCCTATCACGGATTCCACCAAAGCTATACCTTGGATTTAACTTGGAAGCAAACCGATACCTGAGACGTCCAAAGCCATTTTTCCGAACGATCCCATACCCTAACCCCGCAGAATCGATTACACCGATTTCCCAGGTTCGTTCGATTGGAAGAGCTGTAAATTTATGGGGCATAAATTCGTTGCAAGGACGTTAAGCGGACGTCGGGTTGCGTCTTATCGGCGTTCCTCTGGGTGACCCAAATGTGTCCCCTTCGCGATGCCCCAATTTCTCGGGCGTTCTCCCTTGCCCATTGCGTCACGGTATATCTACGACATTTATCTTCCAAGGGTGGAAAGAGTTTCGTGACGTTCCCACCTCGGAATTTCAGGCTGGGAGACTTCGAACTGACGAAGAACAGGGAAAAGTTTACGGGGCAGGGAAGGGGGGATGATCTGGCGTTTCCACGGGAACCAAGGGGGATCGATTCGGTTCCCCGCGCGTGAACGCAAATCCAACGCGGGGGGAGAGAAACCGTTTCGCTTTGGTCCTGGGTAACTACGGGGGTTGCGTCCGCGACAATCGTGTTAACCGGGAGCGCTACCATTTGCCCCGACAGCGAACATAGTCTCTGGACCACGGGGATCATGTACGATTATGGTGTTAACAGGTCCTGGAGATTCCGATTTTTTATTAAAACTTCGAGGGCTTGTAGGGACCCCTCATAGAAGCATCAAGCAATTTTTCGTTTCTGCTGATATTCGGTAGTTGGAGGTGAAACCATCCCCTAAATGTCGATATGTCCTTTTCTATTTTTCTATATACTTCAGAAACCATAGTAAGTATTAAAAAACTGTTAAAACGAAAATTTAACGGCTCTTTATGCTCTATAGAAGTGTGCAATGAAATTGTTAAGAAATTGTTTTTTATATGAACAAATTTTTAACAATTTCATTACATATTTTTGCAGAGCATAAGAATTCATTGGATAGTTTTTTAATAGCTAGTATAGGTTTCAAGCATTACAGGAAAATGGAAAAGGACACATTAACCTTTAAGGGGTGGTTGCCCCCTCAAGGATCGGATATCAGCAGAAACGAAGAATTGCCTGATTCTTTTATCGAGGCCCCTCACAAATCTACGGAGTTTAAAAAGTAATCAGAATGTTCGGAATAGTAACGAAGTTCCCTTGCCAGTGTACCAATATACAGGGTGGGTCGCCACATTTTGCCATCTAGATTTACGTCATTATTATTACGCATAGCAAACAATGTTTCAGATTAAGTTGAATGGTTTTGAGAGGGGCACATTCTGATGGTACATTTTTTTTGTAGGTGGACGTGTAAAGGACATATGAAGGTCATTAATGTTATTTTAAATGGAATCATATATTTTTTATTGCATCAGCTGATGCTCCTTCATATTCTTTACAAAAAAGTATTAATCTATTTGTGTAAAAAAATCATTAATGTATGTAAATGGATCCTCTATTGCTCTTCGATTACGTCATACCTTAAATTAAGAATGTGCACTTCATATAAATGAGGAAACAGATCCTTGACTACCACCGGAATGAATACCAATTTCGACGAAATTATACAAGGTGTTCAATTTATCTGGACCACAAACTTTAAGACTTTTCTATCCCGCAGACTTTTTAGGATTTTCGAGTTTATTAATGGGTTGGCGAGGTCATTTTCAACCCCTAGGAATGGAATGCACCATGGACGACCAGACAGTTCTTGGGGCGGCTGAGTGTCCTTCGCATTTCCGAATTCCGACGTGCTCGAAATCGTTCGAAGGCGCGCTCAAACGTGAACGTCCACCGCCCGCAATCGAGGAGCCATCGGCGGTCTAGGACCACGGAAATTGCGTCAATTATTCGAGGAAGGCGGACCCGCAAATTGCGCGTTCCGTGCTTGTCCAGGCTCCGCGCGTTATTGCAGACGTTCCAAGGGTGAGTGGGTGGATGGGTGGCGTTTTCATCGCGGGAAGAATATTGGAGAAACGTGGAAATAATCGGAACTGGTGGATTCCTCGTCGAGAAATGAGTCGAAACGACGGAGAGCAGTTTCATCGTACGTGGTTTCGTTTTCGAGAAAAACGTAGTCGAATTTTAGGGGTGGGGTGAGGGTACAATTGCCTAAAAATAATATGTTGAAAATTAGACCTTGTAAAAAATAGTACAGCAAGGTTTATCCACGTTTTTCTTAATCATTAATACGAAGATCCACCCCATGAGAAATTTTTAATATTTCATTGGGGGTTGTGTTGGGGGTTGAAAAATGTGCAGTTCAATATCTCGAGATATCGAACGCCTCGGGGTGAATAGATGATACGGTGGGATTAATAGGGATGGAAAGGGCAAGAAATAGGGTCTTGGTGGAAGGGGGTGGTGGACTTAGGGGTGTGGAGGGTGAGAGCGACGAAAGGGTGTGGCGTGGCCTAATACGAGCGAACAAACCATTAAACTACACTCAGCCGGTGCTCGACTGATTATAACTCATTAGACACGACATGTGTGCATTAAGCGAGTTATCGCGCACGTAGTACAACCCCACACCCCCTCCCGCCGCGATCGAGGGGGATGAAGCTGGGGCTGATGCGCGGCGAAAGCATCTCTGAAAGCTCGGGGAAAGCTGGAATGGACGAAGAGTTCGTGGAAGTTGCCCGCTAAAGCCCTCGGAGTGATTCTACCATTCTGTTCTAGAATTTATTATCGTTTTATGTGAAACCACCACCCCTGAAATTCTCCATTTCCGAAGAAAGAAATAAAAAATATTTGATTTCCTCAGATTCTAATTGAATATTTTAGGAAACTTAATGCGCCATTATTAGTCAGATAAACATTGTAAGTACAGTGATTTTGTCTCACCCTGTATACTAGAACCACCCTTAAATTTCTATCGAAATGTTTGTGGCAAATGATTTGAGTCAATAGCAATTGTTACAAGTGATTCGAGTCAACAATAACATCTACAAGTGATTCGAATTAATAATAATATCACCAAGGCATGTGACGATTACGAAGATATTCAATGGGAACAACAAGAATGAAACATTTAATAAATTTATAATAACTTAATAATTAAACAACAAATTTACCGAGTCGTTCAAAAGAACGTGGCGCAAGTGAAACATTCGTGGATCGAGGTTTCGATACTCGTTTGAAAGTTGATAGGGAGTGGCGAAAAACGATACGGCAATTAAATGTTCACCGTCCTGTTTGTCTGATCATAAAACGCCCCGTTCCACTGGCGCGAGACTGACGCAATACGCGTCGCGACTACTTCCCCTCGGTTCGATAGAGCGTCGACCTCTACCACTGACAGGGCTCGTCTAATGATGAGGCGTCGTATTAGTCAGCTGAAAGAGCAAATGAAAGGATAATAAATACCGTGCGCCACTTGTTGCTCTTATTTCGCGGGGATCGAAGACTATTCGAGTACCCTGGAATTTCGAGAAACCCTCGCGACCAGAATCCTTCCCCCTAGGTGGGGTGCAAACTGGGTTGTGAAATGGAACAATTAATTTTGTTATTCCGGCAATCGAGTGACAGATCGTCAAGGATGCAAGAAATAATAATTTTCTTCAATTAAAGGAATTTCTATGATTGCTGGCTTTAATAATCGTTGGACTGATTGTTAATTAGGAAACAGTTTCATTACCGCAGGGGAGAAATTAGATTTTTCGAAGAGTCCACGTTTTATTGCTCCCCTCGGTTGTATTATACTGCCAAGTTTTAATTAAAGAATTTTAATCCAAGTTATGCAGCACGGTGTCGTAAAATCTGCAAATAAGCAGAAAATGTACACCTCGATATACAGGGTGGGTGAAAAGTATCTGGATTTTAATTATTTCCAAATATTCAGATGCATGATACAATTCAACAAATAGGGTCTGTCGAAGATATTGATTACTACTTCCATAAAAATTGTATAAATAGTGAGAGCAAATGGATTTCAATATACAGAGTGCACTAAAAGTAACGACCATCATTTCCATCAATATTTTCCGAACACTGGAATCTAACTTCATCGACAGTGACGACGTTCACTTGCATTAATATTATACAAATACTGAGAGCTAATATACCTTATTATACAGGGTGTGCTAAATGTAAGGACTCTCACATCCATCAAGATTGTTTAAATACTTGAAGCTAATATTACCAGAAGTAAGAACTTCCGCTTCCATCAATGTTTTCCAAATACTCAAAGCCAATTTGCTTCAATATACAAGGTGTACCGAATGTAACGACTTCCACTTCCATCAAGATCGTCTAAATATTGCGAGCCAATTTTACCAGAAAAGTAACGATTCCCACTTCCATTAATATTTTTCAACTACTGAGAGCTATATACAGGGTGTGCCCTAAAGTAACGACTCCCATTGAACATCTCCAGCTTCTCGAGAAGCCAAGCTACTGAATTTCGCGTCAAGATACCTCGTTAAATATAATTTCTGTCGAGAGAGGTAGGGGGACATCCAGCACGACAAGGATTTTCTCTTGTAACACGGATCCCGTTCGATCCTATGCAGGCGCGGAGATAACACGGGGCTCGTTAGCCGCCGCTAATTTCCACCGGCGAACCGAAACGAGCCTCGGTTGCTCCGGGCCACGGGACCGCCGGTAATGGACTCGTCCCGGTGCACTTCCGGTTATTATCGTGCTTCCTGCGAAGCTCACCGACGGGCTCCTAGGTGGATCCCGTGGCTCGGTTATCTCGATTTCTGCAATTGTCGATATCGCCGCCGCTTATCTTCCGTTCCTACAGGGTGGACGATCCTGGGGACACTAGGGCACCACGGGTTAAGCCACCGACTGGAGTCTTCGATGCCACTTTAATTGCGGCCATTAGTGTCTATCGGGCTCGAGCATCGTTTGTCCCCGCGAGTTGCTCCAAAACACGGAACTCTTCGAGTCTAGGAAGACTGTTTTCGTAGGGATCAGTGCTCGAACTTTGGATATGTAGACAAATGCTTTTCTGAAGTGACAACCATAGGAATGGATCGTGTTGAATTTCCTGATTCGAAGATGAAGAGTTTTATGGGTCATAAGCAGAGAGTATTTTGTGAATTTTTTAAAGTAGGAAGTATTATGATTTATGGACAATTCTGTAAAGTGGAAACTATGACATTGTAGATTCTGTCGAATTAGGAATTTTTTGGATGCATTGTTCGGATATTCGACTAAATATCCTCTTCGAAGTTCTAAAATATTCCAAGCGCCATTCAGTTTGGTGACGATCCAGGGTTCGTAATGATTTAAGGGGATCCTCCAAGTTCCATCCGTTCCAACAACCGGTCGAAATTTCTAAAGTTCCGTCTGTTCACCGAAATATTCCCAGACTCGCGTCAGCCTCCATTGTTCCCAACCCATTGTCCTCTCTGGTGACCCAATGAATCACCTGGCAACCGTCGATCGAACAGGTGCGATCGGAATAATCCAGGGCCAGCGATCGTAAATTATTCCCGGCCGTTTACGTTCCGTGACAAGCGATTATCACATACAGGATGGTCGACGACAAAATGGCGGACACCAAGATGGCTGACAAGATGGACGACCAGATTTCTACATGCCATGAAAAATCGAATCGAAAGCTTCGTTGCTGTCCTCGCAAACAATTTCCAAGTCGTCGCCTTAGAAGGCAGGATCGATCGTCCATTTCGGTCCGAGCGTTGGTAAACTCGTCCCGATTCCCCGGAGGATTCGTGTTCGCGTCGTTCAGCTAGCGACGCTCGGCAAGATGGCGTCCCAGCTCCGTAGAAACTTCTCGCAAGTTCCCTCGGGGGGACGAGTCCGCCTCTCGATTCCGTTTCTTCATCCTAATCAGCCGCAGAAGCTCGAGAGCTCTCGCGCGTCTATTCGTCTGGGGAGTTTGGCTCCTCGCAGACCTCGACACGGAGAAATCTTAGATTAGACTAAAACCGAAGTGAAAACTGCTTCTCTGATATGCTTAAACATTTATACGCATTGAAAATTTATCAACCGATGATTCGTGGATTTGAAAGTTTAAATCCGAAGGGGGAAATTTTCGACGGCCGCCATCTTGAAAGTGAAACTTTCGATAGTCGCCATCTTGGAAACGAATCTTTCAGCGGCAGCCATCTTGAAAGTGAATCTTTCAACAGTCCCAATCTTAAAAGAGCGTTAGAGATATTTTCTGTGAAGAATGTTCTTCGACGAGAATTTCCTCTCAGCCGAATCAGATTCGTGGGTGGACAACGTGTTGCGTTTCTCATCGTTACGTATTCACACGCGGAATATTTACGTATCGGCGTGTAATGGCCGCAGGTACGCATATTGACCGCGCCCCGTGCCAGAGATTTAACGTCCTAAGCGCGCGAACGGCTCGCCATACATATTCAGGGGGCCTAATAATTGGAAGTTAATACAGCCGTGGCGGCATTATTTCAGCGGAACGGTCGCGAATCCGTGAATTACCGGATCGGTTTGTTCCATTATTCGCTACGAATCCGCTTTTGACCCCGAGGTTATCTCGTATGAAGCTGGATGAAAATTAAACCTGAACCCAAACATCCTCTAAGAAACAGACCATGCTAAAAACTGGCCAGAAGCGTAAAATTAACGAAACCACTTGCTAAAATAAATCTATAACCACAATTAACAATATCCCCCCCCCCCAAAAAAAAGAAAAAAAAAACAAAATTTACACATCTAGACATTGACCGGAAGAGGAGGATCGACGTCCACTGGAAGTTAATTAAGAAAGTACATAGACCTTGGTACTTTTATTTAAAAAAAAAAAAAAACATGGTCCAAGAGGTTGCTCACAGGAAACGTTCAGGACAATTCCGAAACGGCGTCGTTCTCGAGAGCAGACGGATCGCAAGAACGTCTAATGGCGTCGTCGGGGATGATAACGCCCGGCCGTATTTACGGTACTGAGGCAGACGGTAATTATTATCGCAGGAAATGGCGCGGTATGCCAAGGCAGGGGAGGGGGGATAATCACGGGAATCCCGGGGCACAGAATAAAATCCGCCGCGGCATTAAACCGCGTCGGATCCTTTTCCTTTCGCCGTGAGCCGTAATCAGAGAGCGTTAAGGGCGAACGAGAGCAATTTTCCCGGCGGAGAACCACCGTCCCCCGTCTTATTGCGCCGTCGTGTCTCTCGAGCACGTCCACGGATCGACTCGAAATCCCTTTGAAACGGAAAGAGGCTTCACGGGTTATTGCATCTTCGTCCCACACTTCCGGTTCTGGAAATATTGACACCACCTCCCTGGGTCCTGGGCTAACCCCTAATACCCTATTTCGTGAAACTTAGGTTTCTTTCTGGATAGGTGTTTTTTTTCAGTATTCTTACCTTCGATCAGCTGATCCAACATGGCGTAGATGTGAGAGGTTGCCTCGTCGGTCATCACCCAGCCTCCGGTGGTCATCTCCAGTCTGCCATCTTTCACCAGCCTCTTTACTACCATCTTCTTTGTGGGGTGAGCGCTACGATAAAAGATATCACCATTGATTTGGGTTGGGTCTAAATTGGATCTCGGTTTGACCCCTGAACTTCAGTCTCTGACTCAGGCAGGTTCATGTTAGGGGATGGATAACTCTGATTACTATTGTTCCCAGCGATTACAGGAAACTAGAAGTTTGGGTCAGGTCCCAATCCTCTATTTAGGGCCGCACTATCGAGTACTCTAACAATAAGAACTTAAGGGGACCGTTGCAGGTCTAAGTTATATCTTTGGTTTAAGTTTAGGTCTGGGACTTAAGTTTAGGTTTGGGGTCTAAGTTTAAGCCTTGGATTTAAGTTTGGTTTTTGGGTTTAACTTTGGCTCTTGGACCCAACTCTAAGCCTTGGATATAACTCTAGGCCTTGGGCCTAAGTTTGGGCCTTAGATTTAAGTACAGGCTTTGGGTTTAAGTTTAGGCCTTGGTCCTAAGTTTGGGTCTCAGATCTAACTTTAGGCCTTGAGTCTAAGTAAGATCCTTAAGTTCCAAGTTTCAGTCTAGGGTCCAAGTTAGGTCTTGGGTCTAAGGTAGGCCTTGGGTCGAAGTTGCAAAGCAGCCTGTGTGAAACTGTAATCGCAGATGGAAAAGAAGGCGGGAAAAACAATGGCCTGAAAGTGCGGATAATCCAGTTCTTGAGGGACTCGGGAGGTCGGTCGAAAAGGCGGAAACAGAAGCGGACCGGAATTCATTGGTGGTTTACGAGCGACACACACAGGACACGGAAACGCAACAGTACGGCTCGGATCACGTAAATCCCGCGCAGCGGGGAACGCGCCGGGCAATAAATATGATTTGTATCGCGGATTGTATCGTACGAAATTACAAGTTGCCCCGTTACACGTTACCGCGGCCGGCTATCTGCGATGTAACTCACAATTACGCGGCCTCTATATCACTCCGCCAACCTGCTAAGATATTCGCGTTTAACCCCTTTACTGCCTGAATTATATTCCAAGAAAAGCCCTTCCCCATTTCCCTGATCACGCTACTTACTTCCTTTGATACATAACATTCGAATTCAACATGAAAATTTCGATTGTTATTTATAGGAAGATCTACAGTTTCATAAATATAACATCAGTGAGTGAGGTTAAGACAAATAGAAAATTGTTCTGTTGTCGAACGATACTCGAGTGTTACTTTTCCTAGTGTTCTATCAGAATGGAAGCTATCTCGTCCCGGCCTCTTCACGAGCTCCCTTTACGCCCCGCGATACTTCCTCATCTTTATCCCCCTCTGTTTTCTCTCGATCGTTAAAAAAGGACGTTCCTGTTCCAGGGAAGGTCTTAACTGCTCCTTCGGGCTGGCCCATCCCGACCGCTATCTGCCCGGCCTAATGGCCCGTTTTACGAGCCTCGTCTTCGAGGGGACATACTCCCATCGCTACCATAAAAACGGGACCGAAGGTTGGTCGACAATTTTTGTTCGGTCACCGACATTATTAAAAATCTTTCTCTTTCCAACATCGAGGGACAGGTTATGGCTGGGTCACGGACAACCCGTGGAGTCGCTAAATCGTCACTGACGTGTCGATATTAAAAGCAAAGAGGTAATCCTAAGTCTAGACTAGGAAATTCTAGAAATTAGATTCCTCGGGGACTAGATTAATCCACGGAAACCTATGGCTGGGTCACGGACAACCCGTGGAGTCGCTAAATCGTCACTGACGTGTCGATATTAAAAGCAAAGAGGCAATCCTAAGTCTAGACTAGGAAATTCTAGAAATTAGATTCCTTGGGGACTAGATTAATCCACGGAAACCTATGGCTGAGTCATTGGTGACCCGTCGATGAACAGACAGTTACCGAACTGTTCATCGAATATAGATTCAGATCTGTGATATTTTGTCATGGATCACGACTAACCCGAAGACCGGCTGCGAGGTATACTGAGAAAGGATGCTCACCTCTCCCACCATAGAGACAGGAAGGACACCTCGCTCCAGATAAAGGTCATGTTTGGCCATTGTTGCAGCTTCGCGACCATGTTGTTCAGGATGCTCCTGGTGGAGCTGTGGAAATACTGCTCGAACGTCTTCAGCCATCCTGGGTCCGTGTGACTGTGAGGCACCAGAATCACCTGCGCAATCGAAATAAATGGCTTCATTTGTCGTATGGCTGATTAGAACTGTGGGTGATGTATTGGTGGGTCTAGATAGGGTCAAAGATTAGGGAAAAAGTCCCTCGGGTACGATCAATCCTCCAGAACAATGATGCCCGTGTGTCGATAGACTATAGAGTCGGCAAAGTTAATATAGTCAATAGAATTCCCTGGGTCGACAGATTCGATAGACCCAACAAAGTTTATAGACTCAATAAGACTTTATAGAGTAGACAGAGTCGATAGATTCGATAAGATTTGATAGAGTTAATAGAGTAGAGTCAATGTAATCGATACAGTCGACGAGCAATAGGCATCGGTAAGGTAAGCCTAAGCCGCAGAGCTTAACTCGGACATCACTGATCTAAGTAACGACTTCTCCAGAATTACATTCCATCGCGAGTTCTTGACAAACAACAGTGTCCCATCACGGTTCACGTAGACTTAAATCGAACAAAGACCGACAGATCACTTCAGCGGTTCTCAACCAACCGGTGGGCCTGACAGCGGAAATTCGTTAATTAGGCTGCACCATGCTCGCCGCGATAACGACGTTACTTCGTAATTGATACACTGCCGAATGGGGCGGGTAATGCGGCCGCAGGCCGGCCAACATTGCTCGTAAAACAATTTGCGGGACTCATTACGATTTACCATCGGTCCGCCGGCCGACTGGTTACGGGCGACTGACTTGATTGTGGCTCCCCCTGACCCCTGAATCCTACGGAAAAAATCTTTCGATCTTCACTTAATTTTTTCATTACAAAGTGGCTAATTTTTCAATCATCATTTTAGGATCGATCCTCCATCTGTGGGAGAACACAGTTCCATAACCCGCGTCTCAAATTCCTCGAGATCGATCGAAACGACGATGAAAATTCATACGGGTCCAATTTCCCTGGTACGCCGGTTACTACCGTGTTTTCCTCCCTTTTATGAATATTTAACGCCTCTGATCTTTGAAGCTAACTCCAAGCCCGATAGTAGAAAGAAAAAAATTGGCAAGAAAAGTGGCGGTCGACGGAGAACCGCTGCGACAAAGGATTACAATAAACCGATATCCGTTCGTTCATAATCAGAGCCGGCAGCCACGGCATGTTAAACCGCGCATAGTTCATCGACGAATCCGTATTATGCACCGATACCCCCCACCACCGAGGTTTGTTACCGGACCACAATGGAACCCTGAACTTCTGGACGGATCGATGGTTGCGGATTGTTTCGGAGGGAACCCATTCAGTCGCTCATGAACTCTGTGTCGAACGAACACCTCGAATTCCGCCGTTTCTCTTTGCGTTTCTACGGTATTACCTCGATAATTGATCAAGGCACACTTCACCGATCAATCGAACCTTTGAGTCGCATGTTTACGCGGAGTGTCACGAACACGATGGACTAGTAGAGAGGTGTTGCCGTACTAAGTCCCGAGTTCCTTCGCATTTCTTCGGTACTGCCTCGATAGTTGATCGACAGTACATTTCACTAACTAATTCGAACTTTGAATCGAGGTCTGCATAAGTTGAGTGTTGAAGTTGGGGAATATCGATGGACTAGTAGAGAGGCACTACCGTACAATGTTTCAGAATTGCTAGTATCGAGCGGCTTGGAACGAAGGCGTAAATGATCCCAACCGTGGTGACAGTACAGCACTGCAATCGTCGTCTGTACAGGGTACCGGATTCTGAATACGGGTCACGTGATGCAATCGTCGCTCGGAAAGGGTGGCGTTAATTACAGAACGGTCATCTCTCGCGTTTAATAAACCAGTAGCCAGCAAAAGCTGTCGGACGATGGGGGAGCGGGGGTGGCTGATTCGTATGCATGAGACGATCGCGGTCCGGATCGGAGCGTCCCTTTAATACACCACCCCTCCACCCCTGTTCCTTCAACCCTTCGACCCCTGAAACAGTATGATCCGTAGTTTGCCTCGACAACTTCGTCGGCTGCTTTCTACAATCACAGTTGGAGAATATGTAATCTGACACCTCCTGTGCCTACGGCAGAGTCACCGGCGACTCATCCTTTCAAACAATCACTGAATTATTTTTTCCCACGACCTCCACAGTCCAGAGACAGAAGATCAACGAAACCAGACAATTTTAATAAGCGCGTCACTTCAACTTGGTCTGAGAGGTCGGAGCTGCAAGTGGAAGCAGAAACGGAGGATGAAATGGGGTAAGTGCGCCCCCCGGTCCGCGACCGTTCTCCATTACATTTATCCAGTAGGGCAACCATGGGCGACATTTTTCCAAGGTAGAACCAGTCTTTACGAGGGCCGCGCCTATAACCATGAGAGACGTCTTCCAACGTATGATCCCTAGCGCGATGTCTCCCCAGGTGAGCATACCGTAGCACCATTTTACACCGGGGGATCCTACTGGCGATATGCTTCGTTGAAAGCTGACTTTAATCGAGATAAGAAACGCCCTATATCGAAACAGAAGCGGTCTTCGACTACCGTAACCAGCCAGGGCAACACTGGGAGCTGGGCCCATTTTAGGGTATGGGACGTGTGGGTATCGTCGGGAGCGACCGTCCGTCGTGGAATCCCTGGCATTGTCCGTAGCGTCGCGCGTTTTCGCAAAAGGCCAGCCCACACCATTGTGCACCCGGACGACAATGGCCTGATGAGCTGGTATTGTCGAACTCGTCGAACTCTACTCGATGAAAGGGACCGAACTCCTCGGGGATACGACCAGCACGGTATTTTGCTCTCTCTATCTCTGGTCCGGGAACCACTTTCTGGCTTCCCGTCTAAATATTTGTCGGCGGTAAATCGGTCGTTCCAGGATCGAAGCTATCCTCTGCACACCTTCAGTTGCTTCCTTGGACCTCTCGCAGGCAAACTTCTCTCTCCATGGGCGGGGGACGATACTACCATCGTCGTTGAACAGATCCCAGCGCGGAGTAGCTATTTTCTCGTTAGAGTTTTTCGGATAATGAGGTGGGGAAGGAGACTCGCGGCTGGCTGACCCCGAAGATCAACCGGGAGGAGGTACGTTTCTTCGTTATACTATCCAGCCAAGTTTCTTCGCCGCGGTTATCTATATCCAGGAGAAGAGGGAGCAGTATCATCTTGTTAGAGGAGATTGGAGAATATTGGCGTGTTTATGGGGCTCGGCCGCCGCGGGA
Source organism: Dufourea novaeangliae (assembly GCF_001272555.1). Classification (NCBI taxonomy): domain Eukaryota; kingdom Metazoa; phylum Arthropoda; class Insecta; order Hymenoptera; family Halictidae; genus Dufourea; species Dufourea novaeangliae. The sequence continues at coordinate 944,051 of NW_015373986.1, read as the reverse complement.
GGTCGCGAAGATAAGGTGGGCAGGATAGAAGCTCTGGTCGGTTCTAACTATTAATGTTGACAGATTGTCGAACAAACTGGTAAGAGAACAACTGTGGTCTGTTTGATGTAGTTAGACCTCCATTGAGATTACCGACAATCGTAGTCAGGCTGTAAGTAGTATCAGCAAAATATCGGACTAAGAATGTCAAGTAGTAACAAATTGTAATAATGACGAATGAGCAGGATGTACTCACGATCAGTGACTAATCAGACACCTGGATCGAGTAGCAACAGTGGAAAATATCTCGAACGAGGGTTCAAGTGTACAGGTCGATGAATAGTGCTCCAAGTAGTAACACTCAACGAGTGGTCCGAAGAAGACGTGAAGTAGTAATAGTAAATAGATAATCTCCACTAGTATTGGTGAATCAGCTGTCAGACGAGAACGTTACGTAGTGCAGACCACTGTATGCTGATGAGTACACTGACCATTACCTGAATCGACAAGGTAACAAAAGACTATTGGTCTCCTCGATGTGGTTCGACCTCCCAGTATCATCAGCCCATGGATTCAATCGAGTAGACCTGGAAACAGGCTCGCTTTCACCGGTGCCTGGCAACGGCAGCCGGCACAGACGTTCGCTGGCTAATTAAGCCGACGTATCCGAGGCATTTCAGAGATTCGTTAACGAAGTTTCGCCCTCCATCTCACGGTTGTGATCCGCCTTGAGGCTTCAGGAATCACGTGCACAGCTCGATCCTCCATTGAGCCGGTTGCTTCTCGTCTCTGTAGTCGCGTCTTTCCATCCGTCGAACCCATCAGCCACGGTACCCCTTCATTAGGCAGATCGGATTTATTACGCTATCGAGGTTCCCTGGCTGACATGTTTCAGCCTTCTTTCAACTGGACTGTTTAGCTCCGTTCCGGACGCGACAGTTTGCTTCGATCGATCGTGAATACAAGGGATGCTAAATCCCTCAATCGTCGGAGCTCAGGTTAAATAGGCTCAACAGAACGAATGAATTTAGCAAGTAATTGGACTGATCTATTATTTGGTCAGAGCTGGGAGGAGATCACAGATTCAGAAAACGATCACAAAGCATGTTGTGTCCCTGGTTTTCAGGCAAGCCTTTGCAATACAGTCCCATTTTCCTTCACAAGGCCACCGATAGGAATTTGTCATCAAAGCTCGCCTACTTCCTCCTCCCACGAGCTCAACCCCACGGTCGTTTGCTGATGTATTCGACCCGTGAAAAATCAACGAAGCTTTCGATAATGATCTCAGACAAGCCCAGCAAAGTATTTTGACTACTAGACACTAGACAAAATTTTCCATAATGCAATGAACGGAACTGGAGATCATTGCTTGGTAATATTTTTCGAATATACGTGAAATTCTACCTTCAAAGGTGGCCTCGTTGGATCCTTCCTGAGCTCAGCGTATCTGGCCTCGAAACTGTCGTCCCAGTACTCCCTGCTTCTCATCCAGGACGGCTGTAACAGAAAAAGAACGGGTACTTGTTAATTTCCCTGATTAACAGTGGGCAGTTACTACTTGCTACCGTAGTCTGACCAATCATTGACTCTTACCACCTGGTATTCCGATCTGACAAACCATTTAGTATCCCCACTTGATACCCTGGCCTGACCATGTATTGACGTTTACTACTCGATATCCTAGTCTGACCGTTCATTGACCGTTACTACTTACAAACTGTGATTAATAGATAAGCCGTGAGACCTGTTGTCGCCACATAAGGTCCGAAACGCTCGTTTTGGCCGATGAACGAGTACACGAACGAGGCGCCACCGACGAGTTTCCGAAGCATTGGCTCGGTTTATCAGGTTCACCCTCACCGTCATTTATCAGGGTCGTTCAGGCAGGGAGCGACGCCAATCTAAGGTGAAAAAACTGTCGCGAAATGCAAATGCCGCGAGCCAGGGTGGGAGAATGGCGTTTTTTTTTTTTTTTTTAATTAATAATTAATCACCGTGCCGGATAAGCGACCGGGTGGAAAACGCTTTTCGCGCGTACGACGACGCCGTGTAACTTCCATCGTGCGATTCAGGCTGGTTCGATGCTGCTGAGTAATAGAATTCGCGGACGGCGATAAGAACGCGGTTATTAACGGGTGGGAGGGTGTGAACGTAACGTATCGTTCGCTCGACTATTCAGCCCTAGCACCATACGGCCGATTATTAAAGAAGATTGCCGCTTGGGAAGACTTCGTGGCGCTAGGGTGAGGATTTTCTGTTCGAAACGACGTCGACGTCACAGTGAATGCAGAACGGATAATAGACGGTGGTACAACTTAGCGAAACGATCGATTCTAAGAGGGAACAGTGTTAGACGGCGAATGGGACGGAAGTAGTGGATCACCAGTGATCAATATAACAGGCGGATTGTGTAATAATAGTAGAAGAATTGTCGGGATAATGATGAGGTCAATGAATCAGGTCGATGAATCGTGAGACGAGAATATTAAGTAGTATAAATCGATAAACGGTGAAACGGGGGATATTAGTAGTACAAGTCAACGAAAGGTAGGCCAGTAAAAAATTTGTCTAAGATCGCGTATCAAATACCATTAATATAAAACATTGTCGAAGATGGATCTCCCCATAGATCCCTCAAGGATAGAAGTGCTATTTCATTTTCAAGCGACTTGATATGTCTAGAGAGCCTCGAGAATTCGATCCCAGTATCGGAACGTTCGAAAATTGGTTGGCAATTCGCCCTCCATTAGCTTGGAAGAGAGGACGGTGGCGTCGAAAGAGGAACTCCAGTCCCTAGGGGTACGAAGGGATGATCGGTCGCCGATGAACGGGCCGACGAAAGGGAAAGGATCGAGTAACGAGGGACAGTAGAACGTTCAAAGAACTGGGCGAACGAAAACCATTTAGGGTAGCTGGGAGAGAATCGACTGAAGCTCTATGGAAAATTTACACCAACGTCGATTGTCTCCTCGATCATACACAGGGTGTTCCAATATTCTAAGCTTCTGGAGTTATGTCCGCATACTTTAAGACGCTCTGTACCAGGCTTTGTACCAAGGAGAATAGGTATACACCATGAACCCATTCCACGTCAATCACGCGTCGGGAACAAAGGAATGCTTAGCGCACTGGATGTACACCCATTTGCCACCGATGTCGTAGACACGCTCTTCTACGTCTCCTTTGACGCTGTATAGGACGACAAGAGGGAAAACGGCGAATCATTGAGATCGGATTGCTATCAATCAACGGGGGAGAGAAGATCCTAGTAGAACTGGGTGCAGAAGACGTTGAGAGGGTGAGAAACTTCGTCGTCCTGTGAAAAAGGTCTTGAGATATCGTAAAAATCGCGAATTCATCCAACTCAAATTTCCATTACAGTCATTGAAATTCTCAGGCACTAACCTTCCTCTGAAAATACTGGGTAATCAATTTTATTTATGAATCCTTCATCCATTTTTACATCCTATAATTATTGAACTTTGGCAAAGAATTCAGAAGTCGGAAGAATTAGAGGAAAATATTAGGAGATACCCTAAGTGCTACTAAGACCACTAGTGCTACCAGTATGGACACAACTCGTAACCGAATACTACACAACATTTTATTCATGCATTTAGATACAGAAACTCATAGAGACTTGACTGAACCTTCAGTTTAACTAAAATTCACCCTTGTGTCGATCTATCGATCCCTTGACTTACCCACGCCCAAGTGTTTCGTTTAACAATTTCAATTCTTCATTCAGCCCTGTCACGAAAAATTGGAATATTCAGATGATCAGAAAACGGTACGTGAGGCTTGATAACAGGACACTTAAATGGAACGAGGATCATGGATTCTTGTTCCCCCAACGACGAAAACCTTTCGTTCATGGGTACCTTCCTTGAATCTAATATTTTCTGTGGCACGTGCAAATAATTATCGCTCTGTGCCGCTGTAGAAAATTCAATTTTCCCTTCCCTCTTCTTGTCTTCTCTTTTCCTGTCGGGCTGCGTGCCAAACGAGCCGCGGGAAGACACATTTCGTGCGGGGAAATATTTGCGCGCGCGCGATTCACTTCGCCCAGGTAGAATTAAAAAAAAAAAACAAAACAAACAAACGTCGGCTCCTTTAATTAAAAGGAGCCCCTGAGATAAACGAATAAACTCGCTTTAATTAAAAGAAAATCCACCCGGCGACTGTCCATTGTTTCATTCTCCCTCACCGAGCTTTTTTTCCATCCCCTAACCAAGGTAGCACCCGTTCCCTCCCCGTCGTTAAATATCTCCACCGGTTTGCTTACGAATCCTCCACCGAAATTGGTTTACAATTTTCCCCGGGGATGGAATCAGAAAAAAAACTCTTCGAAGTTTCTTCACAATGACGTGAATATTCTGGAAAAAAATTTTCCATGAAAAACGAACTCACGGTCCAACCCTCGCGTGCTTATGGCCGGGTCACCGAGGACCCGTTGGTAATTACAGTCATCTAACTGTTTACACAATAACGAAACAAATATTTCGAGATGTCGCTATGAGTCAAGTTTGACCCGGTCGCCGGCTTCGGCGGTACGTACTCCGAAGGTTAACTCGGTGGATTTCACAGAAGATCAATGGATAATTTTTTGTTTTGGGGGATCGATCGATCATCGGTCAGACGAGTTTTCCTCGCGACAGGGTTAAATCCACCTGACGTTAATTGAACAGCGAAGAGCCTAATCCTTTGGATCGTCTTTCATCGTGGATTATTCGACGGTGCTTCTTTCTTTCGGATCGATCCTTATACGTCGTCTTTATGGCGCCTTTCACGACATTAGAACCCCAGTTTCTGTCCAATAAATACGACGGATCTCGACGATACACCACGAAGACGACCACCATGAGTGAAAAGTCTCTTTCATCCTTTGCCAGTGAACGTTCTTTTTTTTTTTTAACACGACGCCTCGAACGGTAGCTCGATTCAGTTAGCCACTCGTCGAGCACGTCCACCGCATCGACCCAATTATTTACGCCTGGCTCGAGCGAGAGAGAAAAAAAGTGACGGAAGGGGGGATGGGGTTGCTACCCTTACGCTCTCTCGGCCGGACGGATCACTTTTGTTCTTCTTTTTACAGTCGGCCGGGAAAGACGAATCACGGGAAGAGTCGACGATTAATAATACTTTCCGCTTGACTCGACGATACACGGTGTTACTGTACCAGCTCGGACGTTTCAGCAGTTTAATCGGATAGAAATTTTTTTTTTGTATACTCAATTTTATACTGTTTCCTGAAGAAAATCACGGGGAATACAATCAGATAAGGGAACCAAAAAAGAATTTACAGAAAGAACGCCACTACAGAATCTTTAAAGCGAGGTAGGGTGGATTTCAAGTAGTATAGCCGTACGATAATTCTGACGAGCAGTCTTACTACTGGAATTCTTCTATTCCTGTGTTCGATGATTCGTCGCACGGCGAACAAAACGAACTCGAAACTGGTCGAATCGAATCGGAACGACGTTCGGAACGGCCCCGGGATTAAAGGTAATCGCGTATCGAGCACGGTTACGTACGCGTAATGCGTCCTAATGGGCGGACCGGGTCCTGTGTAAATTACTTTATCCGAAAATACGGGACGAAATTGCGGGGACGCATTATCGCGCGATGCGTCATCACGGACCCGCGATCCATACATCGCGAGGCGGAATGAAATTTACGACGGCCGTTATAATGCGTATTCCGGGTGGCGAGGCGTGCGTGGGGAAGGGAGGGGGGCGGAGGGTGGGCGGTGCTCGCGGGGCTGGAAACAGAGACGCGTTTTGCGCGACGACGGGGCGAATAAATTGCGTTTGCGGCGTATCCGCCGACGTTCCGTCGCCGGCGTAATTGCTTGTCCCGTCGCGCTTGGAAATTCACCGGAAGGATCGACTGGCTCGGCCTCTGGTATCTCCCTTTTCTATTTTTTTTTTTTTCAATTCTGCGCGGATACATTCGAGGGGATCTCTTTTTACGCAAATTTTCGTTAAAAAAATCTGATTGAATTCGGGATCCCAAAGGTCCGAGGTTCGGGATCCAAGGGGACCAGAGTTCAGGATCCAAGGGGTCCAGAGTTCAAGGTCCAAAGGATCCAAACATCATAATCGGAGGGGTCCAAAGGATCCAATGTTCAGGGCCCAAGACGTCCAAAATTCAGTATCCAACGATTACGGACCTAAGGACGGAAAGTTCAGAGTTGACAATCCAGAGCGTTCTAAAGTTCAGAGTTCCTAAATCAAAAGTTTTCAGAATCCTAAACCACAGAGTTCGCAAGCTTAAGATAGAGTTCCCAACATCCAGCTCGTAAATCACCGCTCCCTGAAATCAGGAACTCATCTACACCGATCTGTAAGCTGTAATTCTTCTCTCTTAGTGAGACCCGCTGGGCTGGACTGTGTCGGGGTCATAAAAATCGAACACACACGTGAAACATTAACGACCGTGCGAACGGACGCAGCGTTTCTGCCGGGTCAATGGAGAGGAAACGCCCGATAGTCCACGCCTGGAAATAGTCCCGCCGTACGCTCGACAAAACATTCGTACGACCTCGTACAGAGACGGTGAAAAAATGGTGGTTTTCACGCTGGTTTGAAAACAGCACGAACAGTCTCGCGAGCTGATTCGGTCAAGGTTTGCGGGTCAAGACACACTTGAGAACGGTCTAAGCAGCTTGGTTGCGTTCTCGTTCCCTCTGTGGGATTACTGTGCAACCCAGTTGCCTGGTTGCCCTAACCTAGACGGCCGTGGGTTATCGATCGTGGTAATCGACGAAACCCTACGACACACGCTCCTTCTCTCTATCTTCTAGACCCGACCCAGAAACCTGAAAAACTTAGCAAGAAACCCCCAGGGCCAAGGAAACACATCCCAATTAACGCTACGAACTTATCCTCTAGAATTTCCAAAGCCTGGCCTCTTCAACAGCTGGAGGAACGTTGTGAGTCAGGTTCGAAAGGATCAATAGTACAATTTCTCACGATATAGATTATCTTTACAGGTGATTCTACGACGATATTGGGTACGCAGGAGGCTTCTTTTCATTTGGGATATGCAGAACATGGGAGGCGAGAAAGGGACCAAGGGGAATTGGATACTCTGATCAAGGAGGCCGGCCTTCAAGAGATCTAGAGGCGACGTCTACGATGACAACGTCGCGTCCTGGTGAAAGAAGACGAATCGAGATGGGGAATGGTGAGGCAGGTAGGCGGTGGGCTTGGAAGCCCTTGGTTTCCTCTGAATTCTAAGGTATCGACTTTTCAATTGGGTCACGTGCACACCGCACGTACGTCCGTACGTGTGTGTACAGCTGTTCAGGTTGCGCTGGGAATACACCTTAATGGAAATCGAAAATACGACCGGCGAAAATCACGGGTTTCTCTGGTTCGCCCCGGTTGCCTCTCTGGTGGCATCAAAGCCCCCTCCCCTCGAAAGCCATCTCTCCGGTAGGTTGCTTATTGCTTTTGAATCGGACGTTGAATTTTTCATGAGAAGAATCCCCGTGATTCTTTGATCCAAAGTCCACGGAGTTTAATTATACATGGTTTGGCGAGTTCATTTTTCGAACGGATTCGTCCTTCTGGAACACAGGTTACACACGGTTTCGAACGAACGAAATCGAGCAGATTGTCTCGTTCCAGAGCGAGACGTCGTGAAAAAGATATGAAACTGTTATGGGGGTCCGGCCAGCCTCCGATCCATAAATGTTTTATGCTCACGATATTGTTGCCTTCCACGTGACTGTTTCATGTTTACGACCCGAGCAATCCTCTCGTACGAGCGTATTATCCTCAAGGATACAGCTGTTTCCAAGCGGGTCCATGATGAACCCTCCCTCTTTATCATTTACATATATTTACCTACCATGCTAGTTGCAGATAATAGGACCTTCGTTTTAATCACAGTTATAGTTCAACTAGAGTACCTTCAGTTCCAGTGTCATCATCCAGATTAAGTTTCTACCTTGTCATCTAATTTCTAGGATCTAATCTTTCATGTTTTTTCCAAGTAACCGATGGAAGAATCTGATTCTTCTTGCAGATCTACGAAGCTCTTTTCAGTGATCCTTTAACAGACCCCTAGAGGTTCTTCTCTTCTATTGTACGTTGCGAAATATTTCCTTTAAGCAACCAGAACCACCGACCGTGGATCCGATACATGCTCCCTGTTCAACGCAGAGGACATTTTCACTGGTCACAAGAGGCCAGTCGAGCAAACCGGTTAAGGGGTTGGCGTACGTCGACCGCATTATTCATTCGACCAGTGAACCGAGGGTGGTACGACAGAGTCGCAACGGAGAAAGGGTGGAGGAGGTTCTCTCGTTGGGGGGTACACACCGGCACGTTTCACCACGTCGCCGAGTAATGCGAACGGTAACGGAAAGCTGTTTAACTTGCGGCTACCACGGACTTCCGGGACTCGGTTACTTCCTCTCCTCTCCCCCTACCAACTGCATACGCGTTTTCCCTGACGTTCGTGTCTAACCTGTACTTTACTTACCGTGGAAACACGTCCATAGAGGAAACTATATGCTTGGTTTCACTAAAAGCTCAATGAAATTTCTGATGTACGCAGAACCCTCACAAATTCCTTGAATTCTCCGAGTTCCAATTTTTATCTGACTTTATATCAGTCTCCTCGTTCAGACACTACCATTACATCAATAATTACCATTCAGAACCGATAATCAAGCAGAGAAAAAATCATTCTACTTGCGGTTACCCATCTCATTACTGGACGCGAAAAATGCTGCTTCACCTCTACAATCGAATATCTCATGGTCCTAGCAGCCTCTCCACTATTTTCACCCGAGTGTTTCGTGACATTTTATTCTTTTGTATATCCTAAAAAAGGTTCTATTTTCTGTTCCACGCGTGTATTAACCTGTATCTACCTCACTACACGTTCCTATAATTCCAAAAGTGGAAGTATTTCCATCCAACTGAGGGTTAAACTGGACGTTCCAGTCGATTGAGCCTCGACGACAACGGGACGAAATAAGGTCAACGGATGTTGCCCCGAGTCCAACGACACCCCCAGGTTCACCACCCTGTCCCGCGCAATTACCCAAAGGGTTCCATATTTCTGGGATATCGCGTGGAACTGGTAGTAAACAAAAAGTTGCGTTCGAGCCGCATCCTCTATCTGTTTCCTTAACAATAATTTAATATATCGAGGGGGCGGGGGGGTTGTTGTTCTCGGGGTGTTTATCAGGCCGTAGGTAAGCGAACAAACGCGCGGGGGTTACGAATTTAGAAGCGACGATGGTATCGTTATCGAGGGGGGGCGGTCTCGCTTATTATGCGGCACGGTGATTAATTAGCGTGGCTCGATTTCCTGCGGGCAAGCGTGCACACACACACAGAAGTCGGAAAACAGAGGGTCGGGGGATTTGTGTATCAGCGAGAATTTATCTTCACGATCGCCAACCCCAGCGCGTTTCGATTTTGCCCGGTGAACGGTGAAATCGAATCAAGAGTGGGGAGAGTAGGCAAAAATTGTGTTTCAATTACTTCCACTTGCCTGTGTATTTTTTTTGTTTTCGCTCTCTCGCCCGGACTGGTTTACCAGGGGTGATTTTTCACGTCCTATCTATCCGGAGTCTCGTGAAATTAATCGACACTTTCGTCGTTAGAGACGCTTTTTATTATTAGGGAAAAATGTGAATTCGTGTGGATGATTTAGGATGGATCTGGTTGCATAGTCTGTAACCGAAAAGGATTGCTGGAAAATCTTTGTTTCAGTTCGAACGGCAGACAGGTACCAGATCTTAGGTAGTACATTGTGGGCGGCACTGTAGATCCTCAATCTCGGGAATCGTAATTCTTCGTTCCCGGAAGACGAGGAGGTCGAGGCGGACGTTTCATGGCAGAGAGAAGAGAAGATTACTCCCTTCTGATTTTTATTATTACCCTCCCGCCGGATGGATACTGTCCTTTTTATTGGCAGAGACGGCTTTTTACCTTTTTGCTCACCTTCAGGCGGCGAAAGAGATAGAGACCATCTAGCTCTCAGGCGAGACAAAAGGATCGAACGAAACATCGTCGCGGAGGCTGCTCCCGGGCCATAATACGTCCCCCCCCCCCCCCCCAACGAGAATAGTTTTTTTTATCACCTTCTCTATCGTTTATCTTTCGTCGACCATGGACGAGGAGTGGACCCTCGGAAGTTTATTTACATGGGCCGTTCGTATTTTCCGCTTTTTCCTGGGCTGGGATTTGCAGTATTTTTTTTTTTTATATCGAGCTTTGCGAGAGATATTGCTAACCCTCTGTGTCTCCGTTTGATTGTAGAGCATGGGGAATGTGTACGTACTGTTGGGAAGCCTATGTGTGGCTTACTCCTAACTAGGCTGTGAACGTAACTAGCATCCAGCCCTAACTGGCATTTAGAACTAAATGTATTTGAGGCCTAACTAGGATCCACTCCTAACTGTGTCCTAGATCTAATTGGGTCTAATAAATAAAATAATGGTATCTAAATGAATTTAGGTTCTATATCTAACTGGGTCTACATAAATCTAGGTCGTACATCGAACTGGGTCTAAATAAATGTAGACCTTGTATCTAACTGGAACCCAAATGTAACTGTGATCCAAACCCCACAGTGATCTTAATCTAACTGCGACCAAGCCCAACAGGGAACCAAATCCAACTGGTATCCCAGTCTAATTGCGATCTAAATCTAGCTGGGACCCAGCTGCACCTGAGATGTAGATACAACTAAGACCTTCATCTAACCAGGGTCCACAAGCAACTGCGACCCACACCCAATTAGAGTCCACATGTAACAACGTTCCATACCCATTCTCAGCCGATCGAGCTACCACTAGAGTTCCTCGAGTGCTCTATTCGTAGCGACCACGAGGGAGAAATCCGTAGACAGAGAGGCGGGGTCCGGTCGCCCTAACAGACGACACTTCGGCACGTTTAACACGGGGAATTGCGCTTTACAGTAGAGGATCGAGGGGCGAGGGGTAGAGAGAGAAGTCAAAGGAAGGACATTTTCGTCGGTTTCCGACAACGGCGGCGAAAGCACGCCTTCCGGCGTAGAAAGAGGCCGAAGGGAGAATGAAAGGGCGGGTCCAGAAATGGAAGGGTGGTTGGGCTTTTAACGCAGGGGGGTTAGATTACCCTGTCCACGTTTCTAGCTACAACCAAAACGCGTCTCAGGCTATATTCCGTTCTATATTAAAGAACACCATATTTTTTTTATAAAACCAGTTTCGTCTAAGATCCATTGGGGGCGTGAAGATCGTGGAATTTGTTATTGGGCAGGGTGATAAATGCCGTGTGACGCCGGCGAGCACCACGTCGATATGTACGGTTTGAATGAGACCACCGACGGATCGTGGTTAATCGCGCGAAAACACGGTCGCCACGCCGGAGAAAAACTGCTCGATACCGCGTGGAAAATTTAGCGAAACGTCGAACGCCTCTCGTGTGCACAGACGGATTGTGGCGAGGGGAAGAGGGAGGCGTACGGATTACCCGTGCCATGTCAATTGGATGCGTTTCATCTGTGATGGCTGACAATCGGTACACTTTTCGACCGGTTTATCCCCCCTGTGAACAGAATGTTCGCGTAGCTTTTTGAAACCACGGTTGCTCGTCGATACTCCGGCATTTTTTTTTCTCTATAATTGTTCTGTTCGATATGAGGCGTATGATCTGTTCTTTATACCGGGTGTCCCATTTAAATCGACCCACTCGTACATCCCAAAGTTGTTGAGAAAATTAATAAATTCCTTGCGCGAAGTATGGTCTGAAACATTTTTTGTGGATCATTTAAGTGGATCGATTTAAATGGGACACCCTGTATAAACAGCGCAGTTCCATAGTAGCAAATGACAGTGAAAAATGTGTAAATGATAAAAGAGTTGACAGACAATGTGAGGCGAAAATGATTGTGATAGAGGAAATTAATACTGAGTTGAGAGAGCGCAGGATCTGGAGGTAGAGTCAATTGATCGACAATTTTGGTAGATCGTACTGCCCAATAATCCCATCGAGAAAGAAGGTGGTTAGGACACAGCTGCCGCGGAACTGTTAGCAGTTCGTGCTTGTTTGAAAAATGGCCGGCTTAATTTCAATTTGCCCCGTCGTACGCGCGTTAAAAGCTTGCGTGATTCCGCCACGATCGCCGACACCGATAACCACCGGTATGTTTATCGCGATGCTGGGTTTATCGATTCGACGAGTCGGCCAGGTACACGCGGACACTTTCCTCTGGAGGTGGCACGTTCGAAGAACTTTATCTTCATTACTGGCATCAATCATGGTTAAATGCATACCCTATGCTACTTCGATTGAATTCTTTGATGATTTAAATCTACCAGGAAGCTCGTACAAGATGGTACTGGCCTAGCTTGGAACCAAACACATGTTTAATATGCACTCACTGGGATTTAACTTGGAACCTAACATATATTTAGTATGGCCTCATCAGGACCTAACACATATTAGGAAGGACTCATCAGGACCTAACCAGGTTCAACATGGATCTCGGAAGACCTAACCCAAGCACAGTCATGGATGCACCAAGACCTAATCCAAGCATAGTAATTGATGCTCCAAGACCTAACCAAACGTAGTTATGGAGCAACCAAGACCTAACCAAACGTAGTATGGCTTAACTCAAGAGTAGACTGGACTCATCAGGACTTAATCCAAGCATAACACAGATCCATCTGAAGCTAACTCATCCAACTTAGACCATCTAGACCTAACACACACAACATGGTTGCATTTTGACATAACACATTTAATATGAATCCAATCTAGACCTAACATATCTAGTATGAACCCACCACACGGTCTGTGTAATCAGTATACTCAAAACTGAACTGAAAAGGTGGTTCCTGAGTCGACGTCCAATCGTCCGATAACAACGTTCACATTGGAAAACGATTCCGTCCTCTGTCGCGTACGGCGGTTCAACGAAGGGATCAGCGTGAGTTCAGCCTCGAATTCCCCGACTGTTTATTCTGCAGAAACGACACACGTATCCCGGTTATTCAGAGGCAAATGAATTTCTGTAATCCCCTCCTTTCATGGCTCGCCCAGCCCCGGGTATTACCGCTCACAATGCCGTCGTTCTAATCTGCTATTCTTCCTCGAGTGGACGTGGAGAACCGCGGGCGCTGACGGTATACTTCTTTTTTATTCCGTCCATGGCCTCCCGGAAATCCTGAATACTTCTGTGCATACTCAGAACTCTGTGGTTCACTTTGAACGTGGATGTAAGAAATGATCATAAACTGCAAGTTTTTTTTTTTAGTATTTGAACTGGTAGCCAGTGACACCAATCGGAACTATGGATGTATGGACACGGTCAACTTCGAAGCCGATGTCATGAAAGCAGACGCTTCGTGCTGCTGATAATCGGTTTATCTACAACGAAACGATGACGAGGTTAGAGGCTTATTAAGGTTAATTACGCCGAGGTGTGCGACCTCACGAACCGACCAGCCCCGCATCTGACATCTTCACTCGATATTTCAGTCCTTTTTTAACACAGATGACACAAAAAATCGCGTAGTTTATCACAAGAAATACCAAAAGTGTCGTAATCAATCCTAGTGTCAGCAGTTAGATTTCGGATTTGTGGCTAAATTGTGTACTACCGATGATAACACAAATTGTTTGAAAAATCACTGAAATGACGAGAGATCGCGTAGAGACCAAGAGAAAAGATCCATTACTCCTATTTCAGAAACGTGGCAGATCCAAAACCCAACCTATCGATCCAAAGAAGATCCGTCGAATGCTCGACGAGATCCTGAATCCGCCAACCGAAAATTAGTTTCCCGTGCCAACCGCCCCCGGAACTCTCGTTAATTATGTAATCCCAGTTCGTTAGCCTGCTGGCTGCTTTCGTTTCGCGGCAAACACGCCTCGAGCTGTTTCGCGTCTCTTTGTCCGGGCCCTGTTTGTTTGCCTGGCGGAACGCGCCCCGCCGCCTCCGTTCAGGCCTCGTCGTTTCGACGATCGATCGCGAGAGACGCCGCTTTTCCCGCTATCCTTTAAAACCTTGTGTTACTACGATCGAGTCACTGGCGACCCATCGACGAAAAGAACTTCCAAACTATTCACAATATAGAAAATCCTTTTTCATAGGTATAACTGAAACTTAACCCTTGCCTAACTTATGCTTGACTCTTGCCCAACTTATGCCTGACTCTTACCTAACTTATGCTTCACTCTTGCCCAACTTATGCCTGACTCTTACCTAACTTATGCTTCACTCTTGCCCAACTTATGCTTGACTCTTACCTAACTTATGCTTGACTCTTGCCCAACTTATGCTTGACTCTTGTCTAACTTATGCTTGACCCTCGCCCAATCTGTGCTTGTTCATCGTATAATCCACGCTCGACCGTCACATAATCCGTGATTGCCCCTCGCCTAATCTATGCTTGACCCTCGCCTAATTCATGCTTGACCATCGTCTAATTGACGACTGATTCCGTCTGATTAATCCTTCCCCAGTCTGTGTTTGAGCCCTGCCCCAGAATTATGCTTGACCTATGTTTGACCCATACCTGACCCGTACCATTCGTGCAAAGTTCTTCCCCAACGCAATCCAGCTCCGACCTATGCTTGACCCGTGGAATTCAAGTGAAAATTCTTCACTGAGACTGAGATCCAGCGTAATTGGAGTTCCACGACGAAAGTTATAGACTCCTCTCAATGAAAGTCGGCCAGCTAATTATCTCCCGTCGAATTCCAACGGAGAACCAATCAACATCCAGGTGTGTCCCGATAGCTTCTCGGTCAACGGACAATAGAGAATAGAAAATCGTTCAAGAAGAACTCGACGCGATGGAAGGAAGTCGGATAGACGGGGACGCGAAATTAATTAAACGTGAACATTGAAGGCCGCTGGGTCCAGGCTTTGTCGCGTTCGAGGAGGAGGATTCGTCGGTTGGGCGACAAAGCATGGAGAGCACTGGACGGGAGGCGTCGTCGCGGACGAATCGCGGGCGCACAAAGGCCGACCTGGACACGAAATCCATTACCGCGTGGCTCGGACCCGGGGCGGCTCCGCCGATATCGAGCCCAGTCCGTCTCGCCAGACTGAATCAGCGAAGGGTCAAAACCCTCGCGATATATACGGTTTTTTTTACCGAGGGCGAAAGACCGACCCTTCTGGAAGCGAGCCGTTCCTTTCGAGTGGGCTCTCTTCCACTAGGGGGGACGCGGGTTTCTCTTTGGGCGATCTTTCGCGGGGTTTAAACTGCCCTCGCGACGGAACACCACCGCGACGTATGACGTGATCTGTACAGAATCTGACCCTGTTCCTACAGGAGGGAATAACGTGGTTGGGCAGGGAAATTTGTCAGACGAGAGTGCTGAGTAGTGAGAGTCGATGAATGATGAGACTTGGGTACAGAGTAGTGGAGTGGTAAAATTCAGTAGTAATGATAGATTGTCATCAGGCAGATATTAAGTAGACAGAATCGAGGAATGGTCAGGCCTGGATATCTGGTAGTGGCGATGGATTAATAACACCTAGTAGTAATGATCGATTGTGGCCGGGCCAGCGATATTAAGTAGAACAAGTCTAGGTATGGTCAAACAGGACCTCAGTAGTTATAGTCAAGGATAACTCTGATTCTGGATTAAGTGGTATAGGTCCACCCTAAGTCAGCCACCCGACATTGAGTAGTAACATGTAACCGAAGGACTAAGTAGTGCATATGCGTAACTAGTCAGAATCTGAATTAAGTAGTACAAGTCCACCACTAGTTAGAAATCCCTGAGTAAAAGGACCTATGTATCCGGACGACTAAGTTCTGTACGTTTGATGAGACTTTGAATTAAGTAGTAGAGATCGACTTGTAACGAGTAGCCGTGTATCCAGAAGACTAAGTGATGCTTATCTACAATTAGTCAGACCACCGAATTAAGTGGTACAGCTACACCCCCAGTCGGGCAGTCTGTAACAGGCGATCGTCCATGAAATTAAAGTTTCGCGAGAAGACCCGCGAGTGTTCCCAGCAATTTGTTCGACGAGCTTTCCGCGAGAGGGGAGAGCAGGCGCCAGGCAGTATTGTTCGTGAGGTGGTTTCCTTTCCGTCCCCGGATTTTCACGAAACACACGGATCTCCCTCGGCAGTCCTGGATCAAAGAAACGGTAACCGGGGATCCTTTTCCTTTAGCAGCGTTCTTTGTAACTTTATAATGACGATCCTTTTATCAAAGCCCTTCCCCCCTGTCCACGGTAACGAGAACGACACAGAGAGAAATTCACGAGCGATATCCTCGAAAGACAGTCCCTCCACTACCTCATTCTTTTTCGCGCCTCCCTCGAAAGCTTCACACCACCACCCTTCAGCCTCCCGCCAGTTTCATTTGCGACGATTTAGAAAACCTTGGCTCGGGATCAAAGGGACGGTGGAAACCAGCAGCGAGAAAGAAAGAGGGTGAGCTGTTATTACGAATATTTTCCGCGCGGTTTTATCGCGGTTCCCGGCTACGGTAATCGACGAGGGCCTTTAATTATCTCGCCACCTCGGTAATGTAATCGCGCGATAAGCCGTAAATGAATTTCAGCCGAATTGCCGTGATAATGCGACGAAGCGATGAACTACTCTTTTATGCAGGAAAATTGGCCTTTCGGTGGTTTTTCCTCGCGACTTCTAAGCTTTTGGTATTTAACAGAGGGTTGCGTTGCTAGGAGTGGAAAGAAACTGACAACCCTTAACACGAAATTTGTAGAAAGATCGTACTGGGCTAACTTGGATCGATCAAAACATAACCCAGGTTTAGTATTGACTCATCAGGTCATACTCAGGTTTAACATGGATCCGCAGAGACCTAACTTCAGTGGCTTCATGGATCTACCAGGACCTAACCCAAGTCCTGATATGGATCCACCCAGACCTAACACATCTAATCCTAACCCACCACAATTATGACCCACATCTACGATGGATCCAACGCAAATTCGATACTTATATTACAGATTTAATAGAAAACTTAAGTAGGTTTAGCCTGCACCCATGTCCAAGTCGTCAAACCAGTCTTGACGGTGCTTTGATTAACCTAACCCATACATTCAGGCCCCTATGAAAAATCTACTACCCTACTCGATCCAAAGGCCTAATGGCTATGACAAATTTTTCATATTTGTCACAAAATATCAGTCAACCCTCCATGCGATTAATATAAATTCGGAGAAACTGCGTGAAATTATTACGTCCTACAGAGATGATCCCCGCGTGTTTTCGCGATTTCAAATAAAGATTCGAGACAAAGGCGAGAAAATACCGGGAATAGGGGGACGAAGCTAGAGGGATGGGGGGGGGGAAGCAAAAAAAGAATGACGATATCGAACTGCATGGAATTTCACGAACGAACGATCGCAGCTGACGTGAGAAGTGGCGAGGAACTATGCGAAATTCCGCGAAATTCCAGGAGGGTTGACATGGAAGAAAGGGGTTGGGAGATCGAAACGAAGACCAGAAATATGCTGCAGTCGCGGCGAGAGGAGCAAAATGGCCGGCCCCGCAGTGGTGGTGGTGCTCGTCTTCGAGCGCAGCTTTTATTGGAAAATTCATGGGTTGTACACGTACGACTGGTCCTTGCGCCCTCTGCGCGTGACACGGGGGCGGAGGATTTGTTTATGAATTTCATAATCTTCAACCACCACTCAAATCTACCCTCTGCGTCGTTCCATCTCCAAACAGAAAAATAAAAGTCAAATCCTCCAATTAGCCGAAATCAGAATGGTATTCGAAGACGTGCAATTTTTTAATTCAATTCTGGGGATGGAGGGAGGGGTGAAGACCACCCCCTTGGACGGCTAAAAATTACGCATTCAAAAGCTCCCTGATGCTGGTACATTTCCGGGGAATTGAATTATCGACGTCGAGAGGACAGTCTCCGAATTTTTCCCCCAGATTTCGTTAAAATGCTACATAAATCATTGAAACGTTTTCCGATACAATCAGTAGGAAACGAGTTATTTTAGATAGTAGTTCTTATTGACTGACCCTGTACCTATTTTTAGTTTTCTTATAGTTCAATTAAAAACTTTTGTTTAAAAAATAATATTGGACAGTAACTAATCCACGATATAAATACCTGTTCGTACCGACATTTCGAGTGTCCTGTAATTTCCAGGTCGCGTTTACTTTCGTCAAACTGGGGCGGGGAGGGATGGTGAATTCAAGCGTGTCTCTCATCATCCCCAGGACGTCGTGTCACGGTCTACGTAGTGCCATTCCCTTCGGTGCACGCGGTAATAATTGAATGCCAGGTGTCACGTGCCCCGGACGGCTAATTCCATGTCAGACGAGGAAATTCTCGATAGCATCGGGACCAATGTGTGTGCCGTGCTCGTGACGAAAATACGAGAAACGGGAACAATGCGTGGGTAACGAGGCGGCGGGGAAACATTTTTCTGGATGGACGATCCTCGATCTGATGCTCAGGAAAGATCGTCTCTGGTGGAGCCAGAAACTAAGGGGGATAAAGAGACGACTGCGCAGACGAGCTAGGAGGGTTCAGAGAGAGAAAAAAAAAGTGTTCGTAGAAGTGGTCCTCGATGAATCAAAGCCACCCCCACTGGGTTCTTTTCACCAGGCAGGATGTACTTATCGCGCGTTTTATACGGGGCGAGGCTGGAAAAACCGGTCTTTGGAGCACGTCCTGTGCTTTGGGGCCAATAATTCGACTACAGAACGATGCGTTCTCAATTGTAGGAGGGGTATGCGATCGATATCCAGCTCTGAAGACATCCTGAATCACGAATATATGTCTCATGTTTTCTTTATCCCCTGATATGGCTCGGTTTCGAAACACTCTGTATTCAACTTCAGTTCTTGATTTTGTAACGCTCTGTATACGACTTCCACCATCAATTTTAATACGCTCTGTACACAATTTCACCCAAAATTTGTTTAGAGTCCTGATGCATCACGTCATTTCCACTCAAGGGGTTGACAAATCGAAAACATGATTGCATTAAAATAAATCCAAAGATCGTAGTAGGATTGAAAAGCATTATTTTAATTGTAAAGAAACACAATAGGAGTCACGTGCAGAGTAGAATTCACAAGGGTGGTGACAGTGACAACAAGGGGGAGGGCGTGATCGAGAGGTTAAGGGATGTTTGTTGATCGCGTGGCGGATGACGTCAGGGCAATGTCGCCCTTTGAGCAACCCTGTGGTGAATCGATTCTCGTTGGGGGTGGGGCACGGTCATGCAAAGAAGGACGTCGTAAATAATCGGAGGGCGGTTGGAGAGGAGGTTGGAGGGGGTTGATTCTCAAGTTTCCAGGATCGGTGGGATCCGCTAATTTATATCGGGGCCCCTCCTGTCGGTGGATCGTATCGCGTTTCACTTTCGCCCATGAATCTTCCATCTTCCGGGGCTAACGTTCGACAAATGCTCGCTGCTGAAATAAATCTCATCCCCCTCCCAACCCCTCTGCGGTTCACCTCGGGAACGTCTCGCGTGCAAATGTTTGGGATATCGATCAAGGGCCCGGAGGGGGAGCCAGTGCAGTTAGACCGGCGAGAAATAATGACAAAAATGTGCGGGTGTAATGTACAGACCGTTCCAAAATTATGAGTCAAAGTTGTATACAAACTGATTCAAAATTATGGATAGAAATTGAATACAGAGTGTTTCTAACCTGAGGGTACAATCCGTGTACAAGGAATTACAAAACTGGAAATATAAGCTGTATACAAGGTGGTTTAAAATTACGGTCCATGTACAGGGTATTACAAAATTGAACAAAGCTTGGTACAGGGTGTTTAAAGAACAATGAAAAATATTTACTTCGATACATACCCCCTCAAATACGAGAAATGCTAACAAATGAAGCATCCTATGTACAGGGTGTTCCAACAAATATAGTATGGCTAACACGATCACTGACCCGAGAATAATTCCCGATTCGTAGTTGGTAGTACACGGTCAATTTTGTTGGTCCCCTGGGGGGTAGAAAAGGGGATGGGTAGCCGGGTCAAACGAGTCGAGGGGGATATCCGAGACGTGTCCCCGCTCGTAAAAAGTTGGACCGTGTCTGTCCGAAGATAGCAGCCGGCCCCCAGCCTTATTGTGCAGCGAAGCGACGACGATGCCCGGAGATTGTGTAGCAACTTCCAACCGGCTCGCTTTTGTCGCGGGAACTGCTTGGAATAGAGCCCGACCGGATCCAGGGGAACGAGGCTTTATCGTGTCGGAAAATGTAATCCGAGGAACGCCGCGTCGAATCCACCGAAATTTTATCGGGTAGGGGAAGGAACAGTGGTCTCGTGAGCTTGTCCCTCTTCGATCGTAAATCGATATCGCGGTGAGTTGGTTTCGTGAACTTGTACCAGGGGACAACGAATTGAGGGAACGAGCAATGGGGGTCAGCAGTTTTCCGGAAAGGGCGAGGGAAACTGTTTGAGGACAGACACAATCCAGTAGTGTATTCTGGCGTTACTCCGACAGGAGGATTAGGTAGTTTAATTGGCAAGATTAGACGTGGACAGAGATCAAGTGGCAATAAACAGAACCTAGCCAGGCGGAATGGTTAAGTAGTAACAGTGGAGGATGCGTTATACTGGGGACCAAGTGATATAGATCCAAGAATAGTCGGGCAATAACTAGAATAAATCGACGAATGGTCGGTCTACAAGTGGTACAAGTCGACGAATGGTCGGTCTGCAAGTGGTACAAGCCGACGAATGGTCGGTCTACAAGTGGTATAAGTCGATGAATGATTCGACTACAAGTAGAATCAAAGGATGAATGGTTGGAGTGAAAGTAGGACAAGTCGATGAATGGTTGGTCTACAAGTGGTACAGACTAACGAATGCTCAAACTTCAACCTTAGCATAACTCGGTGGCCGGTCATAAATGTTTGAGTAGTATCAATCGTGTCCTAATCAAACATTTTCCAAGCTCTTTTCAAGGACTGTCCGTGATGTTAATCTATACAGATTGGTCCAAAACGCGATACTCGACCCGATTTCTCCAAGAACATTAAATTCGCGGTTCTGGATCAATTATTTTCCCACTATATACGCAATTTCTTCCTGAATTCGTCCCACTGAGAGGCAGGTGCGACGTTTCATTGGAGGTTCGCGCAGTGTAATTAGATGCCAGAGGTTCTAATTCGGGCGCCCGTGAGGCTCTCTCGGTGGGCTTCCCTAGAGGATTACAATACGCGGATAACCGTGGACGAGCAACCGTGGCGACAGGCCGCATACCTAAGGTCAGGCGGCCGACCGATGCTAATCGAGTTAATGAGAAATCTGTGCTCATCCTACCCTAAACGGTCATCTGCCTATCCCCTAACTTCTATCGCTTCTTTCTGGTTTGATGATCAGCCTGGACACGAACATTTGACCTGGTCAGTTCAAAGAACCCAATTTTGTATTCCAGAGACAGATGAAGCTGAAGAAATCTATTCTCATGTGGACATGCGCACAAGAGATAGCCAGGGCAGTGGCACCCTAGTCAGGCAAAAAGTGGAGGAAGATGAGCTCGGAAGTGCTTCTTCCAAACGGACCCAGGAGGCCACAAACGAAGCGTTAATTGTATTCCACGATGAAATTTTACCCCGCTTTGTACCTAGCGGCTGGATTATAGCAGCTCGCGTTCTAAAGGGATTACACAGCTTGTCCCTTGGATCGCGAAAAAGACGAATGTTGCCCAGCCCTTTAACCTCTAATGAGGCACGTACAATCTCGTTCTCTCGCGACGAAATTTCTAAGTCTCTAGTCTCGTGCATCCGCCACACGGAATAAATAAAGAATACGACGTGAAAAAATCGTGAGAACCTCTCGGACGATTCCCAAGTGCTGAGTTCCTTCCTCTACAAGGTGGGATTATTTAAAGACTGCTCGATCACAGGAGGAGGATTTTCGCGTGACGCGTGCACAGCAGGAAGACGAAGCAGAGGATATAAAAGAAGAGGCAAAAAAAAAGGTAGTCGCTCCAAGCCTGGAGGAGAGTAATCCCGGAAATGCTTTTGCAAATCAGAGCGAGAGCGGCCGCCTCTTATTTCTGTCAGCTCGAACAACCATTCCCGAGGTGTCTCGATTCCTCGAGGAGGAAGCTCCGCGGAGGAGAATAAAATGTAAGGGGAGAAGGTCCTTTGAGAGATCTCCTTTCTCTGTAGCCGAGTACTGCTGCCTGTTTACGTACTCTAGCGTATATAAAATATATAAGGTCTTTCGGAGGGGTGGTGGTTTTGCGGGTAAAAACAATGATTAACCCTTCGATGAGGAAACGGAACCGGCAATCCTAGGACTCTGGATCCAAGGGCCTAAGAAGAGGGATTCTTGGGATTACTACAACTAAGGGAATTTTATATCTCGCGCACCATGGAAAGTAATTAACTAGAAAGCAAAGTGACTGAAAACTGGGCGAGACTTTCTACCCCTGAATGTTCTCCTCTGGATCTCTAAACCCCACCAAGACGTCTTGGAACAACCGACAGTTCGCGGGCCAATGGCTCCTACCGTGTCGAAGTGGTTCACATTCCCTTCAAGAAAATCCAAGTACTTCCGTTCTCACCGCCAGGTCGTTAAACTTAGAAAGGTTTGTCGAGCCGACACGGAATCAGCGGAGCAAACGTGAGGGCTAATTCGTGGGTACGATGAGCGAGGGAAAGACAGTTCTTCGAAAAGGGGCGAGAAATTGTGTTGAAGAGATATAGAGCTCCAGTAGTACACACTGGTATTACTCAGAGAGTAGTAACAGTGGAAGATTAAGTGATATAAGTCGACGGATGGTTCTCCTACAAGTAGCATAAGTCGACGAATGGTCGGAATATAAGTAGCAGAAACCCCCAATGATTGAACTTCAAGTAGAATAAGTCCACGAATTGTCGGCCCACAAGTGGTAAAGGTCAATGAATCTGCAAACTCAGAATCTAAGTGATGAAAACCTACCACAAATCGGTCAAAAAGAATCCAGTAGTACAACTCGGTAGCTAGTCAACCATATCGAAGTAGGAACGATCCTGCATTAATTCAACAAAGATCATCGACTTTTTACACCGTAATATTGACGTATACAGGGTGATTCAAGACAGTATATTCAGCCGAACGTCTTCGGGAATATTAAGTCCTAGTCTCTGGGCATGATCGTTTCTCTTATCACGGCCGATGCTTTCGAAGTGTTGCCTCCATGTTTCGTCCAAGAAAATCCGAGTACTCGTGGGGGTATTCTCGCGGCTGCGATCGTTAAACCGAGGAGGTATGTCGAGCGGGAGGGAGAGAGAGAGCGTCGGGCATCAGCGGAGCGGACGTAAACGGATGCAGGCGGGCTGGGTATTAACGCGGCTACGGCATGCCGGGAATTAATACGCAAATGTAGTCTTCTAGGACACGGCATTCCACTCGGCGTCGCGTACACGCTTCTTATTGTTGGTACACTCGAAAGTTTTCGGGGGAACAATGGCGCGACCGGGCGAACAATAGCCCCTGGAGAAGATGGAGGAGGTGGAGGCTGGGGATCAAAGGGAGACCCTTCGCCCGCGTGCATTTACTTCATTGTCACGGTGTCACGCGACCGTCCGCGAATAAAGGGAGCCCCCGGCCGCGACGGATGGAGAACAGAGACAGACGGAGTTCTTTGGCCGCAACAGATTCTCCCCACGACCCCAACGATGGTGGCGGTGTGGTGTGTTCTTTGCTTGGTTCGCGGTGACGAGCCGATATCCGGGAAAACATCGAGTGACCAACTCGACTATTTGTCCGACGCGTTGGAAAATGTGTCGGGAATTTTATACATGTTGGAGGAAACACTTGGAAGTCGATATAAGTTCCGACAATAACAGTTCTCTGATTTTCAGTAAGTTAGGAAATCTGAAGATAGAGTACACTACTAGATACTTCTAGTTACAAAGGAAAACATATTTCACGGTTTCTGCGGTAATTTCACAGAGACAGCAAGCAATCTGTAGAATGTCCACTGTCTGCATTCACGGTAAGTAGAAATGATCAGGAATGGTCAGACATTCTGAGCAGTCCTACTACAAAGTAATCGTTTCACAAGGATTTTGTTTAAATTTCATTTTCTGCTGAAAAACGTTCCATACATCATAATTATATTGTACATAACAATTACTATTATTTCATCGATTTTTAAATACCTTATAATTATTATTAAACCGCTGACATTAGGGAGCGGTGCAAAGGAGCCTGTTTCTCTTATTGGAAATTCCTGAGACGCGAGACGCGAGATCGAATGGAGCAGCCGGGGAGATAAAGCGTCGACGACGAGAGGTCGCGATCGGATTAGAAATTCAATAGAAAATTGAGTCGTGAGAAAATCGAATCCGCAATCGTGTATCTGCCGTTTCCCTCACAAAGATGAGGGAGAACGTCAAAGCACGGAGCGGATATTTACGGAAGTTGGAAAAATACAATCACATACGGGGCTCTGATTCTGAAACAACCTGTACATTTAGATTTCCAATGTCTACGTAGACGACACAGCGGCGATTGTACTTTAAAATTCGACTACAAGCCTGCTCGAAAAAGACATCAACCCATAAGATTCGTGTAAATCCTAATTCATACGGGGTAATTAAAAATTGGTGGTCCACCAAAACTAATCAAGGATTACAGATACGTTAGAAATCGTACACTCGTCCCTAACTCGGTTACTGAGTGCGAAGTCTAAGGAATAGTGGGGCACTACTGAAACACCCTACAGAATACGGTGGCCCACCGAAAAAAATCAACCGAAGTAGAGAAGATTAAGGATTTCTTCGAGGATCTGTAGGAACTATAGACACTAAAATTCGGTTACTGCGTGCAAACTTTAAGAAACCATCCTGATCATTACTGAAACACCCAGTAGAATAAAGTATTAGCATCACGGATGGTGTAACCATCTGTAATTTCCCGTTTCTCTCGGAGAGGGGGCGTTCGAGGTTGAACACGAGGGATTAAAAAACGGTGCCTGCAGCCGGAAAAATCCAAAAGTAATTGGCCAGCCGCCAAATAGGACCGAGGAAGGTTTCGGCCTCCCTGAAGGAGGACACGGGACTCGGCTTAGGTATCGGGCAAGGGGAGAAGACGAACACGAGAATCGTTTCGAGGGGTCCGCCTCGAAGACGGGCGGCCAGACGAGCAGACGACGGATATGAATTTCCAGAAAGGTTTGCTTAAGCAAATTGCGAAATGTAGTCTCCCTGCTGGGGTGGGGGAGGGTCCTAAATTGCGAGGCCGTGAGCCTTCGTTTCCAGACACCGGGGGAGGACTGGAATCCCCATCTTCGGCGACACACGACACCCTTGAAACCTCGTCGACAGAGCGAGAAAAACGAATTTCTGTCTGCCACCATGAAATACTGTCGCCCTGCCACGGTGGTTCCTAGAATGTACAGGGCGATTTAAACTAGGGTAGCTGACTCTGGTGGGAAGGTAACATTCCACTGGTCTATCCTGACTTCAGGAGCTTGGAAGCATTTCGTTGGATGAAATCTGATTCGACACAGATTTTGTATTCTACAGGGCGTTTCAAATGAAGGTGAAAATTTTTTTTATTTAGAGAAAGAGGTTTGGTATTGAAACGACGATCGACTTGAGTTCATTTACGATCGTAACCGAGTGAACGTAAAGGTTCGTACTCGACGCGTCTGCAACCAAACTTTGATCCGCCTTATAGAGGCTCGAAGCCAAGCGATGCCCGCGACTACTTTTCCCGTGATTCGTTTCGGGCACCGCGGTGGCGACGGCGGTCTGGTTGCCGTTTCCTGCCTCGCGCGATCCCCGATTCCCCCGGCGAATTTTCCCAGGAAGCCATCTGTGAACTAATAAAACTTCCTGGCTGTGGGCCGCCGGTGCAACGTAAATTGCGTTTCGCGGCTTCAAAGGGGCTCTCCCTACAATTTTTTCCGCTTTGAATAACCCGCCCGTCCTTACGTCCGCCAGCAGCATAGCTCGTGTTCCCCCTTTTCAACCGAACTCCGCCGGTTTTTCTTCGATTCAGCTACGGCCTGGCGCTGTTTTTGGATATTGTTCGAAAAGGGAAGGGACGGCGAGGATCGCGCACACGGGAACAACGTCGAGTTGGCCATTCTGCGGAGAAACTAGCGGGAAAGTGCTTGGCTCCGGAGCACATTGTGGCGAACATTTCCACCCGCTGGAATTTGAACAATGACGAGAAAACTCAAAATTCCCGCGAAAGAACGTCGATATTATCGACCCTTAAGACGAGTCACGTTTAATCAAGTATGAAAATCATTGTTACGACCCAGTTCTTATTATCGAGTCAAAGTTCGTTCCGTTTGGAATTATGGCAGACGAGAGGAATTGCAGCTTGGGATGCGACGACTTCCGACTTCCGTTGCCGCCGGGGGACAGAGCAGCTCGAGTACTCTCGATTCCCGGCGTAAAATCGATACGCGCCGCGTTTTTCTATTTTCTTGTCCCCCTTGTCCCCCGCCCCTTCACCCCGTACGTGGCCCCGTTCGCGATGCATCGACAGGCCTGGACCGTCTAGGCGCTTCACGATGGAATATTGTGTCCTCGTGAGCGGAAGCCGGAGTCGAATTGAAATAGGTTCAACTTCATCCGAATCGAGTTAAAACCCCGTAAACTTGATGGAAGTCAAGTTGGGAAAGCTTTAAACTTGATTTAAGTCAAGCTGAAAGGCATTAAACTTGATTTAAGTCAAACTGGAAGGCCTTGAACTTGCATTAAGTCAAGCTGGGACGTCTTGAACTTGATTTGAGTTAAGTTAGAACACCTTAAACTCAATATGAGTCAAGTTAGAACAAATTATACCTGTTTTGGTAATGAATTGGATCCTGTAGAAGAGAATACAGGTCCCACAGTCAATGTCAGTATGGCATTCGACCCTTGATCAATATTGCAGTGAATATCCGTGAGCATACAACATCGGTCAAAGTCGACGTCTGTGAATCAATGTCGTGGAAATGATTGTTGCCGAAACGTTTTTCGAAAAGTTAAAGTTGACCCCCAGCTTAATGAGTCGGTTGACAGACGTGTCCTACCACTCGGGATCACGCTGATCGATCGTCCCGAACGACGTCCGCGGATCGCGTGCACCCGGCCAGAAACGATTGCAATTAAAACGAATTACAGTTCGCCGGAGGTCGGCCGGTTTAATTGAGTCGCCACGGCGAACCGCCGTCTCTGCACTTTCGTTCGGCCTCGAAATTATTTAGCCCGCCAATGCAAACATTAATTCCGTGGCTGGCCACCATCTGCCCCCTCTGCTAATTGAAAGAAATTACCGGCTTGGAACTCGGAAAGTTTCTTTCTAGCCCGCCCCACAGTGCAGATTGGTGTCAGTTAGACCTAGAATCATTATGAGACACTTAAAACTGGCTAGATCTTGATTTTTGGTAGCTAAAAGTGATTTGAGTTAGACGGTGACTAGAGGAAGCTGCTCCGATTTGATGCTGGTAGGTCTGAATCAAGTTAATTTTTATGAAACTTGAACCGAGTTAAGTTTATTTTGATGAAACATGGTTTGAGTTAAACATCCATTGGTTGCACTAGTTTGAATCAAGTTACATTTGTACCTAGATGTCTGAATGTAAACATAAACCGGACTTGTTTTGAGTCATTCAGAGCTAGAAATACCTTCAGTGAGTCTGATTTACACAACCCCAAATTCGATTGGCTTGAAGCTGTTCTGGCCAATGCCTAACTTAATCAACTCGACCAGTAACTTGCCAGGTAACACCGAAGAAGATTCAATTACTCCGCGAGACATTCTGGATCCGACTAACGGGGACAGAGCTATCACTGTATGTCCGATCAGACTTCTTCTCGGTTCAAGTTAGTCAAGTTTCAACGCTCGAGGAAAACTAGTAAATTATTTTCGACCGAATGACCGGCTGGAACGAGAAAAATCCCTTATTAGGAGGGTCGTCCATTAGATCGTTGAAAGTCCGCAGACTTCCCCTAGGGACCAAAGAAAAGAAAGTTCGCCAGCTAATGACGCGATACTTCCGGAACGAGGCGAACTATCCGGCCCTCCGGTGGTGTCTTTGAGACATTCCTACGGACCTGGCGTGCTCAACGCCACGGGGAACGTAAATATTCCTATCGATTATGCATGAGAATTATCCGAGGGACTGAATTCACCGATAATTGACCTCTATACTTTCTATCACCAAGAAAAGTTTCCACGGTCGACGTACCTATGTATTCTCTGCAATCCCTTAGGTGTTCCACGGTCGTGTGAATTAACAATAACACCAGCTGAATCAACTTGAATAATCCACCATACTTTGACAAACTTGATCCTTATTCGTTAAGCTGTTCTACTCTAGTAATACATTAAATCTCTTAATAGATTTTCGATTCTACAAGGTGTTTCAGATAAAAGTAAAAATTTGTTAGTGTGATAGAAAGAGGCGTGGGTATTTATATGATGATAAACCTGAGTTCATTTATCCATCATAACCTAGTGTAGAGGAGTCCGTACGTCTGATTACGGATTTGTAGACTCTCGGCCCAGGGCCAATGAAATACACCACAATGGTGTTCACTAACCTGGAAGTCGAACTTCTCAAACTCTTGCTGCGTGTCGATGTCCACGTTCCTGGGCACGATGATGGGACATGTGTCCAGAGAGACCTTGGCGTCCGGGGTCTCGACGTAGTCCGGTGTGATCGAGGTCGGTCCCCGTTCGTAACGAAGCTCCTCGTTCAGAATCGCTGCGGACGGTCCCGCGGAGGGCGCCTGAGCCTGGCTGACGTAGTACAGGCACAATAGCAGCATCAAAAGGACAACGCAGACGACGAAGACGCGGCTGGAGCCGCGTCGTAGGATCTTGTACATGGTCCTGGGAATGATCCACCCTTCGCGTCGTGTGTCTAAAGGTCTCGATTCACCTGGAGCACCAGCTCGAGCTGAGACCGGTTGGTAACGGGGTGATTATCACTGGCGACGTACGCTCCCCGACTCTGATCGCGTCTGTGGACTTCATGGGACACGTGGACGTTGACTCGATCTGGAAATATAAACTATGGATCAGATATTTGGATCTGAATCATTGGTTGCTGGGTATGGATAGGATTTAAAACCCGAGACTGTGCTCGATGTGAGTCGAAACCTAGTGCACTTGAGTTGAATCAGGTAGGAATGGGTTAAACTTGATTTAAGTCATGTTGGAGATAGTAAAAATTGATATGGATCAAGTTCAAAATAGGTAAACTTCATCTGAGTCAAGTCGGTCGCCTTGAACTTGATCTGGATCAAGTCAGACAATCTGGACTTGATTTGACTCAAGTAAGCACACTTTGCACTTTATTTGACTCAAGTAAGAACACTTTGCACTTTAGTTGACTCAAGCGAGATCGCTGAACTTAATCCGAGTCAAGTTGGACAACTTCAACTTGATCTGACTCAAGTGAGAACACCTGGAACTTGATTTGACTCCGGTCAGAGCACCATGAACGTGATATGAACCAAGTTCCAGAATATCAAACCGGCGCCAACACAACTGAACTTCGTCTGAACGAAATCTGTACCGTCGAAACGAGGTTAATAACGCGATAATCGAGGTTCACGTTGAGGGCCAAACGGGTCGACTTAATGATCCAGAAAATTGCAGCACAAGTAAAGAATACCAGAGGTGTGCGTCCCGCATTTGCGGAATCCTGTGAAGCCTGGCCGTCGGCCCAGAATGCGGAAGAACCTAGCAATTTTGCCTTTTTCGAGCAGGGCCGCACACACACACACACACACACACACACACACACGTCAGGCGATTTATCGAGCATTCACGCGTCGTTGTATATTATTGCATCGAATATCGTTTCCCGCGGCAAATCGAACGTGTGTCACGGATGAAAAGGAACGAGGCGAACAACGCGGATGAGAAGAGGGGGGAACAACGGCGGGCAGAGCAAAAGTAAATAGCCCCCGTCGATGAGTTACGAGGGCCGCGTGGAACGCCGGTTGATTAAACGTCCGTGAAAATTATAACTGACCGTTTTCGACGGGAAATTGGTCGGTCCAGTTCCGATCGATACCCCGATTCGTCGCGAGAAACGGTGATGGTCTCGATCTTCCGAGAACCACCGAAGCTCTGTGCAACTCGTGAGAGAGAACCAGAAAGAGACAGCCCCCGGGTAGATAAATCCACCGACGTTCTTCGAATGGCTTTTCGGCCGGAGCTACACGTCTTCGAGTGTATTGAAACGTAAAGGAGAAATAAGAGCGGACAAGTTTCATTCCGAGTCGGTTCATGTAATTCTTTTCGAACCGAATGCACAGGGTTCCTTTCGTTCCTCTGTCTCGCTCTACTGGCTGCCCCCCTCTATATTACATACACTTGGATCTACCGAATACCTAACCAGATTTCACCAGGATTTTATTTCATGAATGGACGTCTTCTGACAAATTAATTAGTTCGTTCGCAAGTAGAGACAGCGATGAACATTTATTAAGGTCTGAACACTTATCAACGTCTCAAACAATATTTGAATTCTGAAAAAGTAATCGATGTCTGAAACATTAATCGAGTTCTGAATAGTCTACTGGATAGAATCGCAAAAAAGTTTGAGGTGAGGGAAACTGACTCGATATGAGTGCCAGGCTCGATAACTGGGGTGCGCGACCGAAATTGCAGATAGAAAGCGGAGCATGTGATTCGTGATGAAAGGGGTTAAAGAGAAACCGTGCAAAGGCGATGGAAGAAGGCGGGTGTGCGCGCGCGCGATCGCGAGAACAGCAATTTGCCGCAATCCAATTCCGCCGGGAACAATAAATACGACCTCGTGAACCAGAGACACGGTTTCCCAGAAACCTTCTGTCCCGATGTAAGGTCGGTTCGCACGCGATAATCGATCGTACCTGTCGCCGCGACCTAGGCTCCGGAACGACCATCTATATAACACGGCAATTTCTGTCTCTATCGAGTGTAAATGCCGTGTAAATAATTGAAACGTGTGCGTACCGGTCTCGTGGGGACGAGAAAATCGCCTGGACTCATTCGTGAGGTTATTTCCAGTAGAATTAAAAATATACTAGACACAGTTCGGCTCGATTGCCAAGGTTTCCAGGGACTAAAAGACCATTGGATTTCAATGAGTCAGAACATTCCCAGGGTTCTTCTTGGTTCGATGTAAATTGGAATTCAAAATTTACTACAATTAGACTTGATTTCCATCCTGAATAACAAGAGTTTAATTAAAAGACCCCGAGATTACAGTGATCAGACAATTCCCGAAAGTTTCTTGCAACTCCTTTCTAGATAGTGATGCAAATACAGTAATAAATCATGCATGAGTGTTCGAAGGCTCATCGTCACTGATAAGTAAGGGTCCCCAGGTGTGACGCTGACTTTTTAATGAATTCTGAAATTGTTTCAGCCGCATATGGCCATTAGTTTACGGAATATTTAATTTTAAATGTCGAGGAGCCTTCGAACTCCCATTGATGATTTACTGTATGTCAGTTCCTGATCTGCCATCACGATCCTCTTATATATGGCTACCCATGAATTAAGCCGTGAATAGGGATTTGTGCACAGTCTCTCAAAGGAAAAAGATGCTCAGAATCGGTGGAGGTCTCTATGCAAAGAATCGTCAAGAGGATGGAAAAGCTCTTACCTTGCCTCGAAGAATCCCCAATCCTTTGTGACCAGGGGGCCGAGCAGGTTGACCTTCGATTTCGGTTTTTCTGACGGAAGAGGGTCAACCGGGAGGAAACAGAGGCGGTGGATGGAAAAATGGAGGAAAATGGAGGAAGGGGGTGGGGGCCAGAGTTCGATTCAAGCAGCGTCCGTGTAGCCCCTTTGTCCGACAACGAGACGTGTCGAGAGTGCTTTATCGTGATTCGCTCGATATGTTCGGCGGAACGAGCACCAGGATGCCATTCAGGAAAAACGCGTCCGTTCGAGCGCACCGTCTCCGTACGCCTTAATTCGATTTACGTCCCTGCTCTTTCACGAATCTCCCCAGATTTGTCGTCGGCCACACGCTCCGCCGTGGAGTCTGCCACTCGCCGAGCCACGCAGACTTCCGGTTTCCGATCTCTGGAAACGAATAATAACACTAGTCAATACTTGCGTATCCTCTGGATGACAATTTAGGTACAACATTGGTCGCGACATCTTCGCTTCGAACCCTCTTACATCGTAAAAAAAAACGCTTCCAATGTATCAAAACGGTGTATTACTACAATTGTTCACTTCGTAGGAATCCAAATTCCCCAAGTGAACAAAGATCAGAACAGTCGCTCGCCGGAAAGAGTAACTGGAAGTTGCGAGGTGATGGGGTTTAGAGGATACCTGATCCGCCATTACAAAGAGGTCGCGCATGGTTGATACGGATTACGATTATTCCTCGTCTTATCTTTTCGAAAGTACCTTTCCACGAGATTACATCCTTGATTCAGTTAATCAATATTCCGTTTGGTCACAGAAAGGTTATTAAGGTTCCAGAGACGCCATGCTAATATGAAACGAGACACTGTGATACAGAGAAGGCAAACGGAACGCGAATCAACGAGTGGGGGAGGGAACAACGGAAGCGCGGGAAACTGAGCGCCAAGCGAGAGAGTTTCAGAAACAGTGTAGACCGCGCGCAAAGCCTCGGAGGCTTTCGAGTAGGTGTGGAACAGGTCTCAAAGAGCCTCGAGTCTCTCTTTCAGCCAGTGGCGCGCGCGCGAACCAAGTGGGAACCTCCCTCTCTCCTTTTTCTTTTTCCGTTTTTTCCCCTCATTTTACTCCCCCATCCGGCCGGCGGCTCGTTCGGGACTCGTTCTCGCAATTTCCACGTTCTGGCCCGCCGGTTACACGGACCGGAACTCCTTTCAATCATGAATATCATTCAACCGTTCTCGTTGTCTGGCGACGGCGAGGCGCGGGCATTTTCGAATCGAGTCTCTTCGGTTGGTGGCGACGATACGTGCGTCGAATCGCGAAGCGGAATGTTGGGAATTCAAACGGGGCATATTCACGACCGACGGAAAACGGGTAGGACGTATGAATCCTTAATTCCGTCCTTCGTGTTTTAGGTCTCGATCATCACTGGAAGCGATGCACAATAAACACACAGAAGTGGTGATCGGAAGCTTTTCTTCGTTTGAAACGTTCGGGGGACGCTTTTTTAGTACTTCGTCCGTGGGTGATATTTGCAGGATGATATAAAAGTCTGTGATATTCCACTTCAAGTTACGAAGTCCTATGGCCGGGTCACTGGCGACTCAACGACGAATACAGTCATCAAACAGTGTACGTAACAACTGAGGACTGAGTTGTCTTGTTATGGGTCATGAATGATCCGGCCAATCGTCTCAACAGCAGCCACAGAATTTATATTTAATCTCCAGTCACATATCCTGGGTGCTCCAGAAAAACATACCTTACGCACAAGTGATAAGAGCCCTTAGAACCGCTGCGAAAAATCCAGCGTGAAGAGGCTCGAATTACGCTCCGGGACTGGGTACCACGAAGCTGCTACAAGCGTATTTTTCGATCGGAAAGCCGCGTGGAACCTGACGCGAACGGTCCAGCAATTATCGTATGCTAATAAACGTCGAGAGCGAATCGGCTTATCGTGGGCAAAGAAAATCACGTACAGACCGAACGTAACACGCCGACAATCGGCTCGAGCGGACGAGGGGAGGAACAGGCAGACCGGCGGCGTGGGATTTATCCCTTGAAAAATATCCGTATTGCGATTGGATTTATCGAGGCCCGCGGTTTTATCGAGCAATACCAATTACTCGTATGTTAATGACGGCGTCGGAATATCGATTCCACCGTTACGCTCTGATGAATCCATAAACAATTCGGGGCCTTGCCAGAAAGTACTGCTCGAAATCACTAAATCCTTGATTTCGATCATACTCACAATTACAGAGCCACATATACCGTCGTATATACCGGGTGGTCTTGACGAACGCAACCTCGTACGTCGGTGGTAACAAAAGGAACAAGAAACTGAATGTTACCCAGTTGGAACTGACGACAAATCTACGAATCTATAGAATGGATTTTGAACCGTCGTATATACCGGGTGGTCTACAACAACGCATCACGTGCATTAGTGATAATAGAGACCAGTAAACTGAATGTTACTTACTAAAAACAAATGGGACAATTTCGATCACACTCATAATTACACAGACCTTGCCCTTAAACACACCACGTATAAAGGTGCGTTTCCACTTGTTGCGTATCTTCGTATCGTATCACCGTTCTGTATCAATGTGGACAGACAAGGATTGCATCGTTGCGTACGGAAATATATGGTGATACGATACAATGATACACAACAAATGGATACGCACTTTAACGATTCACCAGAGAAGAAAATTCATTTACCTTGACTTTTGAGCGGAATCGCCGCGTAGTCCAGCGCGGAAAGAATCGTATCCCAAAAGGCACAGAGGATCCAAAACCTGTCGAACGATATTAAATCTCAAAGAGGAGAGACAAACGTCGAGAAATGCGTGTGATCGTTTTAGTACCGCGAAAACGCGAGCAAAGAAGCAGGTTCTCGATAGGGACGGATGGAGGACGAGCGAAGCGGTCGCGAGCGAGAACCACGCCGTACTAAACTGTCGGCTCGGGCGGAATAGTTTTGACACGCCGCCGGCTATATCCGCTTTTCCGGCGACGGAAGGGGGAGGGGGGCCAAGCGCGCATGTGCCGATATAATCCACCCTCCAACTCGTCCATGCACGCGACTCACACGTGGAAACGACGAGGAAGAGGGGTCAGAGGGACCAGGAGGGTAGGGTTCTGTGGCCCGAGGGTGTTTTGACTCGCGGCGAGGGCGACAGAGAGAGAGAGCTTCCTCCCCGTTGTCCGTCCACTCTCGACCCTAGTTTCTTCGAGAATCTATCCTCTGGAATGGGACGATGATGATAGGGGATGCGGAGGGATGGTGTGAACAGAAGGGGGGATGATCGATGAAGGGGTTTCTGGCGGGCGAAACAAGCTGAACCGTGTGTCGGGGGCGATCAGCGGCGAGAGCTCGGAGCGTGAAAGCGAACGGGTTTTTCTTTTCGTGGGGATCGAGTAGTGGTGGGTGATTTGATGGAAAAGCATGATCTCTCGGTACAGTTGCGCTTTGTGGTCGTCGTTGTAATCGCGATTCAAATGTTACGTTATAATAGTGCTTCGTTTATCTATCTTGTTGTGATCATGTTCGTCTCATATTGTTATAATCTCGCTACGTCTGTGGTTATAATCACATTGGTCTTTGAGAAAAGAAGATTCACATTTGCCACTGTCCTTATAATCACCCGTTGATCTATCTCGTTACAATCGGCCCACGTTTACCTTGTTACAGTCACGTCGTAATTTAACGTTGTCTACCAGCAGTCATGTGGAAACGTGTCAATATCTGGGCTAGCATCATAGCATCATCAACAATACAGATTGAGCTCTCACGGTCCTACGGCAGAGTCACCGGTGACTCTTCACTGAAACCTCTTCTACAACAATTAAACGAACACAATCTTACATTCCTATACATTTCCCGTATGGATCACAACTGACCCACCCATCGGCACCAAAAGGTCCATACCCCAAGAATGAAAAAATCAACAAATTAAAGGTTATTTCATATAAAACAATTGAAATTTTAAGCGTTAAAATGAAAATGTACAGTTTCGTGTGCTCAGTTTTACCACAAACGTGAAGACTTCCGAACCGACACGTCCTCAGAACGTTGGATCGATCGGTATCGGTACGAACAGAAGAATAATCGATCGACACAGATATTTCAGCGGCAGTCTGGCCTCTCCAACCATCCTCGAAATCCTGACCGAGACGGAACCCACGGTCCAACCGCAAGCGCAGAACAAGATGGGGACGGGGGAGGGTGGAGAAGATGCGCGGCTGGTTGCACGGGAAATTGCATCGGTGGGGTAATTGGATGGCGGATGTTTATGCGAGGAATTACATCGGCGCGCAATCCGTTGCGTCCGCGACGACGTTATTACTTAATTCACGTCGATACCGGCCCGCTTTCGCGCGATGGAATTGTCACCGGCCATTACGGGACGATGGTCCGCGGAACTCGGCATTACATCGCGGGATAATGGGAACGGGGAGTGATCGCGCGCGCGCGCGCGCACGTCGCCCTTCCGGGATTTAATCCCGATCGTGATCTACCGAGAGTATCCTCTCCGTGATCGTCGTTAAATTGCGTTGCAACCGAAACCTAACGGTACGGATTCTTCTCTTCTGCCTCCTCCGCTGTGAAATAGTGTATCGAATTCCACGTAGCAGGTGACTCGGAAATAACAAACAGTTGATTCCATTTTTGTCTAGAATGGCCTTTTAAGCTGATTCTATATGTGCAGCTGAAACATAACTTTTGCCTCCTTCGCTGTGATATAGTGTACCAGAATCTACATAAGGGGTGACTATGAAATAACGAACAATTAATCCCATTTTTGTCTAGAACAGCGTTCTAAGTTTATCCTAGATACCCACCCGAAACCTAACTCTTCCCTCCGCTGCTGTGAAATACTGTATTGGTTTCTATGTAACGGGTGACTCAGAAGTATGGAACAGTCAATTCAATTTTTGTCTAGGAGATCGGTTTAAGTGGATCAGGACGGTTCTCACGCTAGTGTTGCCTTTTCAGTCAATCTAATCGCCATTCGATCAAGTTCAGGCTCCAGCTAACACCTATAATGTCTTCCTTGAGGTCGAGTTTTCTTGAAGAATTCACGTTTTTCAATTTGAAACATTCACGAAGGTTTTTAGGAATTAGTGCGGCGTCACCCGATAGATAATCGAGGGCCAACGAGCCACAAGCTCGATTTCGGAGGCGATAAAGCACCGAAACAAGCCGCGTATTTTACTTAATTCGCGCGGAGCAGCGTACGCTGAATGTCTGATCAGTCACGTAGCCTCGAAAGGTCCGGTTCTCACGGGGCGAGCTATCGATACTCTCCCATGGGTATCGATACCCATCCCCCCATTGAAAAAGGATACCGTTTCTCTTCGATTGTCTATTAACGCGACACCGGAGCTTAGAACTCGGAATTTCCGTTCTGAAAACTTCTGCTCCCGAGTGTACCGTTCTCATGTACCCATATACCGGGTGTCCCAGTCGTATCGATAAGAACAAATACATTGAGAATTCTGTTCAAATTATTCCAACCACATGAACATCGATGATGATATCTACAGAGTGAGAATAGAACAGGATACTGTTAACATCGGTGGTTGGGTCAATGATGACCCGTAACAACGACGTTCATTGTTAGATAAATGATTCGATGATCGTGTTCGTTAAAAGGTCACGAGTAACCGTGCCGGAAGCGTAACGTGGGAATAATCGATTTGAAACGGGACACCCCATACACGACGGTCGACAGACGTCTCAAAGAGGAACGTCAGTGGCAGTCCTCCGCGTCGGCTAATAAATTTATTCTGAATTTCGTGCATCGGCGTATTCGTTCCAGGGCCACAGCGCTTTTAGAACCTCCCATCCCCAACCCCTCCCCTCCGCCACACCCCTCGTCTCTCCCACCTCGTCCTGAATCGAATTAGCCAGCCGATTCTAATTACGAGTTTACGGACTTTCTCCGGCACGGTTGAATATAAAACCTGGCCACTTTTCCTACGGGCGCTGCCGCACGGCGTTATGAGCGAACTGTTTTTTTTTTATTTTTTTTTAATTAGAATCCCCGTTTCTTTTGCAAATGAAGGCCTTCCTCTGCGCCCCTCCCTAGTTTTTCTGACGGAGAATCCAGTATGCATTTAAGGTCGAAAATCGGACTAGGCGGGAAAGTTATGGAGATTAAATCGAACGAATACAGGGACCCCACGTCCTGAATATGGAACGGAATTGGGCAATTTTTTCAGCAAAGTACTTGTTTCAACGACACCCAGTACGTAGGGGGGGGGCATCGAAGGGGCCGCTGCTGATTTGCTTTTCACTCGCGCCGGATCGTGGAGAGGACCGAATCGTTTGAAGTTCGACCGATGTTTGCGATCGAACGTTTCTTGTTTTTACCCCACTGTTTTCGACGCCTAACCCACCCCGTCGAGCTGGGTTAGGGCGCGTCGTGACGTCCACGAGGGCTAATATCCGGTGGTCCTCTTTGCCGCAACTTTTCTTCGAAATAATAAATTGCGTAGACCTTATTAATGTTAGG
Organism: Dufourea novaeangliae; assembly: GCF_001272555.1. Taxonomy (NCBI): domain Eukaryota; kingdom Metazoa; phylum Arthropoda; class Insecta; order Hymenoptera; family Halictidae; genus Dufourea; species Dufourea novaeangliae. The sequence goes on along the minus strand of NW_015373986.1, from coordinate 905,998 downwards.
TGTCCTAGATATTAATATGTATTTCCAGTAGATTAGCTACTCTAAATTAACAGGCATTGGTTAGGTACCTACAAATTTTAGGTACCTAAAAAGCGACTATGGATTGCATTACAGTACACTAGGTGACACAGAATAGATTCAGAGAATGCTAGGTGAGGATACAGTCAACAGCGAAATCGACATCCGAACTGATACGACTGGAGCTGAAATTTGATTTTCCTTCAACTATTCTGAAGAAAATGTATTGTCCATCGACATATGCATCTAGATTCTGATACCTACTAATAAAATACACCATAAAATTGTCATATAAAGAAATATATACCATCAGTTTATACTAGTTGCGAAATTCTGTTTGTCGAACCAATACGTCGCAACAATAAATCCACTGTTGCATTTTTCAAAGCTATGACTATACTTATCGATTAGGAAGGTTGTTAATAACTTAGAAGGAAATGTCAGACTAGTTATTCGATAGATATTATTCTCGAATACCCTAACCCTTTTCCCGGACACCCTGTACATAGCATAAGAGCGGGACTACCGGCCGCGTATACTTCGTAAGTATGCAGGAAGTCCTTGTTGTCTTCGTTACACAGTGATTGCACGCGGCCAGTGTGTCCCTTCTCCCTCTGGAGTTCTTAACGTTTCTCTGCCGTCTGGCCCCCGGGGACCCTAACTCGCTCGAAGGAACGGGAAGAGCTAATTTTTATTTCTTCTCTGTCTACGTTTGACGCCGAGGGAGGAAGCTGACCACCGGGGGGGAGGCTAATTTAAAAGACAATTCACGTTCTCGTGACACAGGCGCTCGGAAAAGTAATCTCGAGCAATTGATTAAAGTTTTCTCTCTAGCCGTCCATTGAACCCCTTAAATAATATTACAGTCTCCCTGGTCACAGTTTTTACGGTTTCAACCGTCTCTACCGTGTGCCCACTAACGTTTCAATAACCAACGTCGGGCGCACCTGTTTTTCGCCCTTTTCACCTCTACCGATCCACGACTTATCTATTATTTTCAAAACCCTTCTAGCCTCTATCCACGCACCACCCGCGGGTTCGAGCAAACTGCTCTACGCGCGACAATTTTTCCCAGCGTCCCTGTTATCGATTATCTTCTCGCGAGAGTCGAGCAATGCCGTTAAACTCAATTCTAGTTAAGCCCACCGCAGGAACGAAAACAAGGGATCCACGTGGGTTCCGAGATTCAGGAAAAATTCTTGAAACGAGAAACATTTAACAGAGAAAAAGAGAGGGGATGGAGAAATTCGATAACGGAATCAGGGTTTCGAGTGAAACGCTATTTTTATCGGAAAAAGAAAAACACGGGGGCACTAGAGGGGTTAATGTCGCCCACGGAACGAATGTACAGTTTTTTTCGGCGAGATTACTGTTTTCCTGCTAAAACTGCGCATTTTGTCTCCGTTACAAACGCGGCTATGGAGGAAGGGGGGCCCGGCGAGACATCGGGAAATTATTTTCCCCGCGGATTAATGGTCCCCGCGCGTCGCCCCGAGGACTAATCACCGGGACACAGAAGCTTGGCCCCCATAAAGCGTGTTGGAATCGAAAATATTCGAGGCTGAAAAACCCCTGGTAAATTGGAAATTATTAGAAAACCGCAGCCTTTTTTGAAATTGGGGACATGGGGTCCGATTGTTCGACAAAAACTACGTCGAAAGGTGGAATGAAGTTTTCTCCTAGAAGCTTTTGTTCCCGAGGAAATCGAGCTCGAAAAAGCTCGCGCGAATGGTTCGAGTCTCGCAAGACCGACAAACCCTACCGAATGGATTCCCTGCGAAACGAAGCGTTGTACGAACAAAATTCTCTCTAGGTTTTCGATGTATTTTTTCACGAGGAATCTGCCACGGTGGTTAGTTTCACGGATCGCGCGACGAGAGCCGATTTTCATGGAAAAATGTGTTGAACGCGATTACGATTCAAAGACGGTCGGCAGGAGGACGTGCCCTCCGCGTAAAAGACGCTCTAGGCTACTATGGGGATCGTAAAACGAAACGTTCGTGGGATTTCAGCGAGTAGTCGAACGATAATGGAACCGTAAAGCGCGACGGAACGGGAAGGAGAGAGGCTTGTAACTGCTTGGAAATATGTTACGCGTGTCGATTACTTTGTTCCTAGTTTGACGAGAGTAGCTATCTTGATCCCTTGCTCTCAATATGTTGCCTTGACATTAGCTCAAAATTAACCACACCTAAATTAAACAAAACGCACCAGTTTATGGTGATCAAGAGCTTACATAGCCCATAATCCAACTTCAGAATTTTATAGCAAGATCCTCGATGGATCAAAAGCTATATCGTCATGAAGGATGGGCTATCATTGAAGATCAGAAGCTATATCATCATAGAGGATGCGCCATCTTTGAGAATCAAAAGCTACATCGATAGAGGATGGACTATCTTTGAGAATCAAAAGTTATAGCGTCATAGAGCATATGCTATCTCTGAGGACACACAGTACCTTAATCATGGAAACGGAGATCGAGAAATCGTGGATCTGGTCCTGGGCTGTCCATCCTCCGAAAAAACAGAGAATCGCGAGAGCGTGCAACGAACCAGCCGGTCCTCGCGAGCGAAACTGCGCTCGGGTCGAAAGGCCATCGGCCAGACAACCTACCTACGAATCTGGCCAACCAACACCGAGCTAACGACACCGACGTGCACAGCCAGACTGCGTTTAGTTCGCGCGTAAACGCGTCTTCTCCCTCCGCGTCCTTCCCTCTCTGGCTGGCAAACGGCTTTCGTGGCTCGATGACGCACGCCGAGATTGGTTCGGTCCGCTCTTAATCGAACCGACTCTCCTTTTCGACTGCTTAGGCCCATACCATACGGTTGATGCACAGCATCCGTCAACAACGGAAGGTCCCTGAATGTAACGCTGAATTGTGCAATCACGTTTTGTTATAATCACGTACGACTATTAGGTCTTTGGTTAGGCGGTACATCCTTTGGTTAGGCGGTACATCCTTTGGTTAGGCGGTACATCCTTTGGTTAGGCGGTACATCCTTTGGTTAGGCGGTACATCCTTTGGTTAGGCGGTACATCCTTTGGTTAGGCGGTACATCCTTTGGTTAGGCGGTACATCCTTTGGTTAGGCGGTACATCCTTTGGTTAGGCGGTACATCCTTTGGTTAGGCGGTACATCCTTCGGTTAGATGGTAGGTCTGGGTTTGGATGCTAGCTCTTTGATTGAGCGCTAGGTCTTGAGTTAGGTCTGGGTTAAGTCTCATGACATCTGATGGGTCTCGAATTAGGTCTGGGTTAAGTCTCATGACATCTGATGGGTCTCTTTTGGGTGAGATGTTAAGTTTGATGAGCCCCTACAAGCTAAAAAAACAACACCTGGCTGCTGTAACGGACAAATATCCGATCGCCCAGGTGTTTTTTATTTGTGTTTAGGAAACAGAGCGTTTCTGGAGCAGTAATGTCTCGGTGAACACGGGGACGAACGGTTGTCAACGTGTTACATACGGGCCGGTTTTAACGACCGAAATAACGTGGAAGCTCGCTCGTTTACGTCTCCGACGCGTAAATTAACGTCCCACACGTTAGACCAGACAGCGTGAATGACTGACCAGCTGCTCGACTTTCGCGTAACCTGTGTGCACACCGTTTGCTAACAGGTGGTCTGGGAACTTTCGAAATATCCTATCGGAAATTCGAAGAAAAAAAAGGTGTACTTATATTTTTCCTGAATTTTTATTCATTCTCGACGAGTTGGATTTGGTTTCTTGGATTGTTGATGTGCCCAGCGAGGAGGCAGATGTTATGCAAGAAACAGCAGTCATCGAGATCATCACCTGGCCAGTCAGTCATTCATGGAGCTCGCGCGCGATCCGACCAGGCGGCGGCCCTCCGCGTTATTTTGGTCGGAGGAACACTATTTCCGTGGCGGTAGCGCCTAATCGAGCCTACCGGTCGTGTTGGCCGCCAAGGAATCGGGTCGAGCGTGTTTTTGGACGCGAAAGAAAACTGCGAAGACCCTTGGATCCGGCGAGAGTGGAATTTTGGGGTAGCTTTCATGCAGGATTAGACTTTATCCTTATATCATGTGTTTATGTCAAAATTATTATCCACAGTTCTGCTATAACTACGTGGTCAAATAAATAGGACAGAACCCGTATGGGATCGGGAAAATAGGGAAAATGTTTGGTCAGACAATTAGAGTAGAACCTATATTTCGTCAGACAGAAGTTCACAACTGGTCAGGTAAGTAAAATGGGTTCATATGTGACCAGATAAATAGAATAAGGTTTGTATGTGGTCAAGCAATTAGAGTAGACCTATACTTGGTTAGAAAAGGGTCTAGATGTGGTCAAGTAGTTAGAGTATATCGTATATTGGGTCAGACAATGATTCATATGTGGTCAAGCAGGTAGAATAGAGCCTGTATTTGGTCAGGCAATGGTAGAATATAGTCCATATGTGGTCAAGCAGGTAGGATAGAGCCTGTATTTGGCCAGGCAAAAGGAGAATATAATCCATGTGTGGTCAGGCGAGTAGAGTAGGGTCTTTATGTAGTTAGACAAGTGGAATAGGACTCGCATATTCTGGAATAAGTAGATTGAAGTCCTCCTTGGCCAGACAAGCGAAAGGGTGCGTGTATAGTCAAGCCCAGGTAGCGACTCGAAACAATTGAAAGTTGCAAAGTACCGAGAGACGGTATCGGCGGGAGGAGATAATTCGATCCCCGTCGAAAACACGCCGACAACGCAGTAATTACTCGCTTACGTTGCTGCGAAATTTAATTACGCGTGCCCGGCCACGAAATCCTTCAAGGAAGTTAAATTAAGCCCACGGCTCGGGGGCTCCGAACGCGGACAAATTTGCCGGCTGGGATCCTCTTCCGGACTTTAACAACGAAAACGGATCTTTTTTTTTTTAACAAATTATATCTGACAAATGCAACACTTTTTCAACAGAATTAATCGAGAATAATTGTTACTTTTCCGAAGATGTACAGTCAAGTATTTTTCTGCCTGGTCAGGTGGAAATGGAATCGACTTATGATAATTTCAATCGAATTTAAAGTATTCGTCACGCGGATGAGAGTGTCTCGAGACGATAGTAAGCTGGTCAATCACCAGCAGAATGAAACCGAGTGCTCTAACCGCCGGTCAAAGTTTATCGCCGCGTATCACTCCGATATGACGATGAAAGGACACAATTGTCGTCTACTTGGAATCGGGGAAAACCGAAGACTGCAATTTAAACGCTACTTCCTCGATCTCTGGAGGTCGTCTTGTTCATAAGTTAAAAATCGCCGTATTATTTTTGACGCGCTATATTCTTGGATATAGGAATGAAAGCGTCCATTTAACAACGAAAGAAAATGAATAAAATAGTGTTTGTTCTTGGGTATAATTGGGATATTCTACGGTGGCTCGAATATAAAAATTCCAAGTCACGCGCAACGATTCGAGACGAACACGATAAACGGTCCCGGAAATTCGGACGTCGTGGAACGAGAGACAACGGTATTATAATATCATGCATAAAGTTTTCTTCCTCCCCGCCCCCCCTTGGTTGGAAGTTTATGACCCGAATGGGGGCCAGCTTCTCCGCGAACGATAAAGGCGGCAGAGGGTGCCACGATCGATAACCAATATCCATGGAAACTGGATCCCGTGGTGACGGACTCTCTCTCTCTCTCTCTCCTTCTCTCTCAATACTTGAGACGAACGCCTCGTTTCGTTCCGTTTTCCTCACACGTACGATATTACGCGAATTCGCGCAGATTTCGCGACACCGTGTATCGAACAGGAACCTCATTACTTCCGGCTGTCTGCTTGGGAAAGAATAGAGTTCAGAGAGAAGATCAGATCTCTTCCTTTACGACCTCCACGAATGATCAAGCAATGTGGAAATTATTCAACACTGGATTTCCTGATTCTAGTCCCAAGTGGACACGTAGCTTTATGGATAATTTTTTTGACAGACATTTCTTAAGTGCACACGTGGCTTTAGAGTCAAGATTAGCAAGAATCTGCCGTCCAGTGAACATGTAGCTTTAGACCTAATAATCATAAGACACTGCTGTCAAGTGAAAACAGAGCTTTAGAATGTTCGGAAGAGTTCACTTTTAATTGAAGACGCAGCTTTAAAGACAGCGATAAAAGGTAAATCTACTCCCAAGTGGATACGTATCATTAGCTAAAAGTTCGAAACCTGCTCCCAAGTGGAGACTGAGCTTCAGTTGGAACTTTGAAACTCTATTCACGAGCGAGCACGAAGCATAAGAGTTACAGAAGGCAGAAAGTGAACTCTATGGTGATTACAGGTCTGAAAGGGGGTCACGTGCTATGACTATGACACTGTCTATGACTTTATAGATCGCGAAAATTAGGGAAAGCCTCTAATCGAGAGAGATCTAGACCACAACGAAGTGACAATTCACTAAATCTACTTTCTCAAGGAACTTACTGATCTTCAAGGTTTCACTACCAGTTCCTACCAGTATCCATAATCCATACCAGACATCTCGATCATCGGACGATCGAACGGGCAATAGTCCCGTTTCCACCAAAACTGGCGATTCATTCGAGAATTTCAACGATTTCACTCGATCCTGTCTCCCTATTTTCCGTCACGTAATTGACAGTCGACTAATCCCCCAGTCGTCCGATAGTAGTCTCTCGCGTGGTTCTCCGAGGAAGTTAAACGAATCGAAGCGGGGGTCGTCGCGAGATTTCGTGTCGGGAAAGTTCTCCTGCGGCCAGGTTTCGACTTCCCAGAGAGCACGCCACCGCCAAATCTAATTTCTACATGTCAATGGGATTAGCCTCCTCCCCACCTCCCCGTAACTAACGGCATTAACAAAGTCACAACGACGTTCGTTACGAAGAGACACTGGGAGGACACACGTCGAAGGAAACTGTGAGCTTCGAGTCCGTGACAGCTCGAATGGAGACGAACGGACAATGGAATTCAGAGTGTCGAGCTTCCAAAGGGACTGCTTAAGTCCCGTCATTAAGCTCCTAAGCCCCGTCCTAATGCCATCGTACAAACAACGGCTCGAAATGCGTCCGGAAGCCACGGTTCGGAGACTTCCTCGGGGATTACTCATGGCGCACTATCGCTTTTCACGAACGATCTGTCGATATACAGATACCTCCTAAGTTGCTCTTCACCTCGGGACAGCCGTGTACACTTTAGGGGGCACGATAAAATGTTTTGAAAAATAATTATGGTAATGAAAACAATGTAAAGTGCACTATTCTTAGAGTATAGCTCTTGGTGTACATCATGCTACGTGTCCACTTGAAGTAGGTCTACCAATCTTGATGTCCTCTAATCTTGAGGTAGACCAATCTTAAGATCTGCCAATCCTGAAGACTACCAATCTTGAGGTCTATCACCTTGAGATCCACTATCTTGATTGTCTGCCAGACAGTAGAACGCGTTCTCCCAGACGTTAGTCTCAAGAATACAGATACTCACTTTCCCTCTAAAATTATTTGCTCAACATCTCTCGTGGCCAAGCAGACAGGCAATTTTCAAGCGAGTCTCGTTCAAAACCCCCGACCAACTCTTCCATGCTCGGTTGCGTGGGAGGTCACCGTGGAAACGAACGGACAAATACAAGCGTCTCCGTAAATATTTAGATAGGTCTGAGCACGCAAAAGACGGAGTGAAAGGGCATACGGCAATAAACCGTGAATTTCCGTGGCGAGTCCGTGGAAGAAGTTATCGTTCCAGGAGCATTGGTCGGGCTCGTTAAAAATTCAGGAAAAGCCAGCCGTAGACCCTTTTTCCCGTCTCCCCCCGACCATCGTCCCCTACAATATTCCCTTCTCTTGCCAAGAGAGAACCACAGAAAATTTCAAACGAACTTTCAACAGTGCCATGCGAACTCAAAGAGACCTCCAGTTCAATAATCACTCCGAAACCCCAATCCCTGCCTCCCTTTTCACTTCAGGAGCCAGAAAGACTCCGCAAAGTCTCCAGCGGACAATAAGCACACGAGGAACACGGTTGGGACCGTTTCCCAGGGACCTGGCCAAGCGGTTAGTGCACTTGACAAAGTGCAAACGTTCGATGTGGACGAGAGTCCAATGGGGGGAAGGGAACAGGTCCTTGGTGTTGACAGGGGTAGTCTGGAGGGCGCAGGTTGCTCCAGAGGGGTGAGCCGATGGCTGTTTGTGTCGAGTGGCGGTGACGCAGGGGCCAAGGGTAGGGGGTTGTTGCGACGTCTGCCACACAGTGGGAAGGGTGTGGATACTGATTTACAGGCGGCAGTCACGACACCCCGGGTCGCCCCTATCCACGACGAGTCCCTGTAACGCAGTAGCGTGAGCGTCTTCCTCCTGACCATCGTAGCCGTAAATAAACCCCGTTATCTGCGACGATTTTTCTTCCATTTTCGCGCAGGTTAGGCTCTAAATCACGCGACTACACCCTGGACTAGCTCCCAGGGTGGCTCATACAGCGACTAACCTACCGACTTTCGCCTGGTAGCCTCTCCACGAAAGCTTCTAGGGTATTCGTAGCTGTTCAGAGAACCAGGAGAAGATATTTGTCCCTAAGTTGACTAACCTACCGACTTTCGTTGGTTCTCTATGAGGCCTTTTAGGGTATCGGTTCGTGTCTGTTCGGAGAACCAAGAGCAGCTATTTGTCCCTAAGTTGACTAACCTACCGACTTTCGTTGGTTCTCTATGAGGCCTTTTAGGGTATCGGTTCGTGTCTGTTCGGAGAACCAAGAGCAGCTATTTGTCCCTAAGTTAGGGAACATTGAAAATCTATCGACGAAAGAGGGGGCGCTGGATAACAAATGGGAGTTAACGATCCAGGGGATTGGATTGCTGGGCGATAATTCATTCGTTTGTTCCAGCAGCGGTTCCGCTAATAATTTCCACGCTGTAACGCACGCGACCGGACGAATTAACCTGCGCGAATCTCGCGCCTCGAAGTCCATGGGGCCGAAAAACGACGCGTTTGTCGAGGACGATCGAGTTACACGCAATTGATGATCGAAATTTTCTCAAAAATTAGGATAGTATTACGAACAAGGATGCACAGAGCTGAAGATAGAACTTCTAGAAAGTTTTTGAGGCCAGCGGGGGATGCTAACCTTCCACGAAACGGTTCGATTGTTGCGACAAGTTTCAACGCTGTGTAGTTTCCCCCGGTTGCTTCTTCCTGACTCATGAAAGATGCCGAGGTTCCGCGAACTTAGCCCGAGAAGTTCGCGTAATTTTTCATTTAGACTTGGCTCTCTCGCTGCGAACTTTCGAAACTGACCTGTGACCTCGCAGATTTTAGGACGATGGTGTATCCTACGGGAAGTATCTGAAATTCGTAATCGAACAACAGAAGAAAAGGTCGAGGTTTACTTTTGGAACGGAGAAACACAAATTTTTGCGGTTCAGTACAAAAAGAGGAGGAGGTCCAGTACAAAACTTCTAATTTATTTTACTATTTTTAATACAATTTACCCATTTCAATGCACTATATTCAGCATTGAAACGACTATATTTTCTACTGACAAATTACCGTTACCCGTATACTGTCTTCGTATCGTCGACGAATCAGAAGATCCAGTGACGGTTTCCGGCGATCAAAGAACCGCGGAAAGGCGTCCGTCTACCTGTCCGCGACAGAATAATGAAAATACGAGCCAGCAATCGTGCGGTCGGAAACGAGCAATTGGTCACGGTCGTTAGTAAACCGTTAGCGCGAATGGGTCTGCTCTGTGTCTCGCTTGCTACTGTCCCCTCTCGCTCTTACCCACTATCCCCATCTCTCTCGACTCGGTGGCAATTTGCAAATTAATTTCCCTGAACTCCGTTCTCGTCAGACGAATTCTATTTTCCCGGAGAATTATGAACGGTTGCACGGGTTGGCTCTAGACGGAAAAACCGCTCCTTAATGACCGGCTGCAACGTCGTCGTACACATTGTCTCGCGACAGGATACGCGAGAGCGGGAAGAGAGCAGACGTGCCTCGAGGGGGCGCTCGGTTGAGCCTGTTGCGTGGTTCACGCCCATCATCACGAACGCTAATTTCGCGTTGTTACGCTCTAACGCCGCGTGACTACGCAAAATTTTGACTCACGTATATGTGGAGCCCACGATAACTTCTAAAAACCCAGAAAAGGTACCAACGTTAAATCCCGATTTTGTTTACTTTTGGGGTCCTATGGGTTAGTCACTAACGATTCGTTGGTGCAGACAGTCACCAAACTGTTCACGAAGGTAATATCGCCTGTCACGTATAGATAAGTGAATATAAAATCTAGTGCGGTTACGTGCGTAACTTAACTTAGTATTAGTACCTAAACCAATATTAGCATCAATCCAGTATTGGAACCTCGTGCTTACACCTAACCCAATATCTGATACCCAACTCAGTATGAGTGTGTAACTTAACGCAAAATTAGTATCTAAACACAAGATTAGTCCCTAACCTAACCCACTGTTAGTATCTAAGCCAACTACGAAAATTTATATTGAACCCAGAAACTGATGATAAACATTTGGAGGATATTTAACGTGTGAAAGTTTTGGATACCCTAATCGTGGTACTGGGCGTAGTTAGATCGTAGAAATGAAGTTCTAATAGAACTGTGTACTGTGTTTAGATGTCTGTTAGGCGATCGAATGATCGTGAGACGCGCCCATCGTCGTTCGTTGACCTCCCGGCTAGCGTCAACCTTGCGCACGTTTCACGGGCCGATCCCGCACGAACTGTGAATACGCGATCGGTTGCATACGATCCGTTGCATTTTCGCCTCCTCTCACTTGGGAACGCGTGCCGTGTCTATCGAGAGCCGCGGGCCCCATTTTCTCACGATCCGCTCCCACTCCCCCATCCTACGAACCCCACTCCGGGATCTTTGAGGAGGCATGATTGCGCAAACGAAACGCCCTTCTCGAATGGAAATCGCGGGCACCGTCGTGAAATATCACGCTGGGATAAAAGTGGTTCTACTTGGCCTGGAGGAAGTCTGGTTCACCTCCGAATCGAGCTCAAACTAGTTTCCAGCTGGGTATAGTTGCGTTATGATTACATTCCCCTAAGTTCTAAAAAAAAAAAGATGGAGGAGACCTGGATAAGGTTCAATGAAGAGTCTACTAGGGTGCTACTAGACTAGGGTGCTAGGGTACTATGAGACTAGGGTACTACTAGACTAGGATACTAGTTTGCTAGGATCTACTAGAATAGTCCAAGTCATGGTTCCAAGTGGATTTGGGTTCAGTGAAGAGGTCACCAAGTCCAGTCTAGTTCCAAGGGTCAACTTTGCATAAAATAAGCCTCTAGAAGTCCTAGACAGAAGTGGCCTGAACTAGATCAATCCTAAGTCCAGGTTTTATTAAAACCATGTAATTAGACTAGGTGCAAGACCTAGATGAGTCGAACTACAACACAGACATGAACTTACATTTGGATTTGGACACATCTACACAAAAATGGTGACTGAATATAGGTGTGTATCACTAAGTACCTAGATCCACTAGAGACGAAACAGCAAGGAAGAAACTCAAGTCACCATCGGTGGAGGGGTAGGAGAACCTCAGCTAGCTTCCTCCGTTTTCCAGCGGATCCTCCGGCGAAACAAAAAGGAGAACAACGGTGATGGAGCACAGACAAGATGTAGCTCGATTTTCCGACAGCGATACGAAAGGGCCAGCGAAGCGGGTACCGGGGTGAATCTCGTAGATACACCGACCCGACTCCTTTATTTCCTGGTGCAGCGTTCCCTGTAACCGCGTGTGTCTGCGTGGGGAGGATGGAAACAAGCAGCTCGGAAAGAAATAACGAGACTGGCACTCATTATTTTCCGGGTAAATACGTCGTAAAAACGAACGGAGAAGGGGAGGCAGGACGGTGGAAATTGGCTGCCGGACGCGTTTTCTGGAAATTTTAAAAGGGACAGGGGAAATGACCCGTTAATTGGGTTCGTTCCGGGAGGAGTCTTTTGGATCCTCGACCGAGTGAACTAATTACTTTTAAGCCTGCCCCGTTCAACCGTACCCTTGGCCCCCCGTTAATAACCCCAGGTTTCGCTGGTCGTCATAGATACTGGAAACAGATAGAGGATTTTCGACTTTCGCGCTATAGAAAAGTTAGGCCCGATATCCACTAAGTCGCAACTTCTGGTGAGGTCTTCGCTCAAAATTAATCAACGACGGGCCAATTAACGAGCTGACCAAGTGGCCCGTTAAATCCCATCGTCGGCGTATCTACAAAGGGGCGCCCCGTCATGGCCAAAGGAAAAACACCAGACGATCGATTTTCCTTTTCCTCGGGTCCACGGCAATTACCGAGTAACTCATTTGCGACCGGCGCCGCCGCTGCGGCAGACCTCGAAAATAGAGTAGGAAAGCACAGTGTGTAGCTTTTTCTATTTTTCGTTTTCGTGTTCCTTTTCTTAATTAACGAGACAACGAAAAGCAACGGGGCCACGGCGGACACAAAGGCCAGCCCTCATCGAGGGAGGGAAACACGGGGGCGAAGCATTGTCGGGATCATAATTGCGCCACGGACCGTGCGCCCGACGATACAATCCGCGTTGTTAGTAGACGTTAAGCGTTCCTTGGTTACCGTCGGGGTCGTGATTAAATTGCACACGCGCCGGTCTTAATTAAACCGTGAATCATGGAATCTCCACTTTTCTGGGAATCCTAATTCTGATTTCTCTAATCCTTATTCGGGCGACGTAGATTTAACTGGACACGGACTGGATTGGATTAGATCAGACAGAAAGAATAAAAAATCGATGAGTCAAAGGATGGAAAAACTGAAGGTGTTTAACGCTAAGGGAAGGCACGGAAGTATCCCCCTCCGATTTTGATGAAACTTCGTATGTCTGTTAGGCAGTCAAAAATAAAGGATACGTATTTTTTTCTATCGACTGAGACGCGACTTTAATGGGTGAAACCACCCTTCGAAATTTCGACCCGAAAGTACTATCTCGAAAACCAGAGGAGATACATGAAAACTTCTGACGAGGTTTGCGATTTTTTATGTAGAATAATATGGTGCTAACAAATTGTCCAAAATATAATTTGATTATAACAACAAAATTTCGGATCAAAACTTCGAGGGGTGGTTTCACCCCTTAAAGTCGCGTCTCAGCCGATAAAAAAAAATACGTATACCTTATTTTTGACTGCTTAACAGACATACGAAGTTTCATCAAAATTGGAGGGGGACACTTCCGTACCTTCCCTGGTAAATTAGCTACCAGGGGCTCGTGTCAACCAGCGGTGATCGCATTAGTGCCCTAGAAAATCGATTCACTGAGATCTATCTTCATCTTCCAAGGGAAAACATTCAATATCAATAGTTTAGAGGATCAAGGAACCGAAATTGTAGGTGATCAACGCTTTCGATCGACTCTGAGTTAGCTACCACGGGGCCTGTATCAACCGATCGTGTTAGAGGCAAAGGTACTTCCACGGGGTTCCGTGACCCGGTTCGCCTATACTCTCGCAACACGGCAACAAACACGACGTACCTACAGCGCGGGGTCGAAACGATTAATTTACTTGAAAACTTTCGTAATCAGACCGCGAGCGGCGTCGCTCCTCTCACGATAGGGCGTGACGCTTTTAATGTAATTTATGTGGGCGGAAAGTGCAACGCGTTGGGCAAGTAGGCGACCTAAACGGCGATGTGTGAACTACACTGAGATCTCTGAGACGACCCTAAATAGCTCTAAACATTAAAAATAAAATAAATTTTAGTTTCACAGAAATCTGTATCGATCACGTCCTTGATTCGATCATTCTACTTAATTTCAATTTGGAAAATGTAAAATCCTGCCACGAAGTCGTCTGACTTCACTGGGTGCAAGGATGTTCCTTCGATAATTTCCCGAAGAGTCGTCGTTAATTAATCGACCAGGCGGTCTTTCGCGAATTCGTCCAAATACTAATCGCCCCACTTAGTCCCTTTAATCCGGTCTTCCCAGGCGGTCCAGGGGATCCTTTCTTCGGGGATCAGCGAACCATTCGCTCGGCGATTCCCATGGACGGATCCGAATAACGGGCAAATTTCAACGGATCGAGCTGGCTGAGCGCGATAACGGGCTTAATGCCTCGCCGGAACCGGAAACCGGGCCTTTGTCCTGCCACGGGCGATCGGTTACACTTGATCGTTCCGATGCACTCTTTTCATTTCTTTTTTCTACAAAAAGATCGAATATCCAGAACCGAGATTCTCTTGAAAATTAAGTATACCCTATGGTACCCAGATCTGCGTGCAGTATCCTCTATTATAGCGTGTTTATAGGAAGAGTGGACAATATTCACCCAGATAAAAGACAACTCAATTTACAATATTCTCTATTAAGTAGTGAACAAGATTCAGATTAACACTCGAAGCTACCCAGAACCTGCAGGATGTCCTTGATGGGATATCCTTCATAAAAAAGTCTCATCCAGATTCTGATCCAACGATACGAAATAATATCGTAAGTCCATGTACACCAGAAGTGGCGACAGGCTGAACGCTAAAAGACGATCCTCTGGATTCCCTTCGAAGAAACTACGGTCGATAAGGAGTGGACCAGCGAGTAAGTGTCCCTGGCGGAGGCAGAAGGGATCCAATGGTGGTGGGGAGCGTTTGGACATGATCAACGTCCACGTAGAAAGGGATCTGCACAGTCTGCGGGCTCCCTTTTTACGGGATTCCGCGTGGAAGACCAAGGAAATCCGGCGATTGTTGGCGGAAAGTGCGCGATGGTTTCGAGTATCCTTCCTCGAGGAGCTGTAACCGGAGCAGACGAAGGGCTACGAGGCGAGGGATAGGCCGTAGGAGGAAGAAGGAGGTGGGTTCGCATTAAAATTCAAATATCACAGCCGAGGAAGAGCCCTCTCTCGCTTTGAGGTCCGTGGAGCACGCCGGGCCAATATGAATACATTACAACGTGTTTGCATCCAGCCCCCGGGGCCGGTAATGCCTTCTATTAGAATCATGCTGGCGCATTTTAATACGGGCCAAAAGGGGGACGGAGGTGGGGCCAGTGAACCGAGAACCTGGTCGAAGGGGGGATGAGACTCTCCGTCTCTGTCTCTACAGCGTTGCAAATTACCGGCTTGTTCTTGCCAAATATCGACGATGTCACGTACCGAGAGCTACCGTATCGGGAACAGGGATTCCTGTTCCCCAGATGGTGATGTCTGATCCCACTTCTTTCGGTCGTTTCTGATCCCATAGTGTTATTAACCAGTACATTCGAGAGGATTATCCCCTTTTGGATCGTATCTGACCCAATAGTGCAACTGGATGGCACATCGGAAAGAGATGATCTCCTTTGAGTCAATTTTGGGACCATATCGCGGTGAATGGTGATCCCATTTGGTCCAATTCTGACCCAGACGTATAATTAGATCGCATATCGATGGTTAATGATCTCTCCTTTGGATCGTTCTCAACAGACGATCTCTCCCCTTTGGGTCAATTGTGACCCACTGGACCAGCTAACCAAAATATACGACAGTAACGCGATGTTTATCACTTCATTTCTACTGTCTGTGCGTAAAGACTCAGCGAAATCTCAACGATAACCCGATATCTGATGCGAGAATCGCTTGCGTTCATGCGCAGAAACGCGAGTACGTTGTCAACGGCAAGTATTTGCCGAGCGAAGCGCGAAAGGTGCTCGGAGTCTCTGTTCCCACCTTGCCCTGCCCTGCCCGCGATTCAGAAACGCGAGAATATCTGTCTGGGATCCGTTCCGAAACGGAATGGTGTGGGTGTCTCCCGCTGCTGGCGCAAAAACAGTCGCCGATAAATCTTCCCCGGGAGGGGGAACAACTCGGTAAACAAGAGAGATATCTCGAGATATATCGAGCCGGGCGATCAGTCAACAGCTTTTTGCCAGTCGAGTACGAACTCCTGAACGATCCGCGAGCAGCGCAAAAACGACACGATCTCTTTTTCCCTGAAATTTCGCGATCTATACAATTTATTATTATTGTTGTTGAATATGGGTCCGGATTTGTCAAGACCCCGTTCCGATCCATTCTTTCGCGAATTTACCTAAACGAGATGTAACTGTAGAGCAGTGTTTCCCAATCTTTTTTCGTTCATGCCAGACCACAACGCGCCTCAACGATCTCGATGACCCCCCAGCAAAATAATGAACCACGCTCTGGAAAAGTTTAATAGCTGCTTCAAATTAGAAAGGCACATGTATTTTGATGCGATCCACTTGATTAAAATATGTAATACAATCGTACGAGCGAAGACAAATAATGGTAAACAAAAATTGAAGGATTTCGAGTTTTCACGGATGATTCCGCGGTCGAACGCGCTAGAATAACGGGGCACTACGACGGAGAAAGATAAGCCCTTTTCAACGTTTCATCCTATTGTCCTGGTCCCTTTGCCGACTCGTATCGCAATTCCCGGTATTATCAAATGAGCGGCGGCGGGGGGTTAACGAGTGGGCCGGTGCACGTTTCGAGCGTAATTAATATAATGAACGGCTCGCTTCAACGTTAAAACAACGCGTTACGGAGAGAATAATGGGCGAGCGCACACGCGGGGACAAAAATTCTAAAGGGCATATCCGGCCCTGGCTACCGCGCCGGCTTTGACGTCGACCCCTTTGGTGCTTCTGTCTTCTGTCCGTTTCCTTTTGCATGCGCTAACAGTCCGTGAAAGTAACGTTAGCTCGCCGAAACGTTGTACACTGGCCACGATTAACATTTGGAATTACTGTTCTGGAGGAAAAACGTATTTCGGAATGTGTCCAGGAAAACATCTTGGCTCAGAGTCCAACAGAATCCAATGCAATGGATCAGAGTCCAGCAAAGTCCAATATAATGGATCAGAGTCCAGCAGAGTCCAATATAATGTATCAGAGTCCACCAGAGTCCAATATAATGGATCAGAGTCCAGCAAAGTCCAATATAATGGATCAGAGTCCAGCAAAGTCCAATATAATGGATCAGAGTCCAGCAGGGTCCAATATAATGGATCAGAGTCCAGCAAGGTCCAATATAATGGATCAGAGTCCAGCAGAGTCCAATATAATGGATCAGAGTCCAGCAAAGTCCAATATAATGGATCAGAGTCCAGCAGAGTCCAATATAATGGATCGGAGTCCGACAGAGTCCAATATAATGGATCAGAGTCCAGCAGAGTCCAATATAATGGATGGGAGTCTAACGGAATCTCTTAATACCGAACAAAATGCACAATTTCCTACAAAAGCTAATCAGATCCCATTAGAATCCAAAAGTCCTATATTCCCAAAACTCACTATCCATTAAATCACCCAATGAATGGCACCTCAAAGATCGTACTTATTTCCCTAGAAATATCTTTCGTATTCTCACCGTGACCACTGCATGCAACCGTGTCCTTGTTACCCTTCTCGTTTCCCCCGTGTAAATTGTCTTCCTTTCGCCGTGCTTCGAAGGACACACGTCGGGTAATCGATCCTTAACGATCCGAATTCTTTCTCAGACGATCGTTTCGCGGCCTCTCTGTGTATCGAGCCCGTTTGAGCGTGTAAGCGCCCGTACGTTCTGCACGGTTTGACGAAGCCAACGACCTATACACAACGGCGCACTCGCCGTATATGGTTCCACCGAGGCGGCAGCGTTCGGGCTTCTTTCGACCCGCGTCGTTCTTCCTCGAGAGCGTGTGCACCATCGCTTATTAGGAGATCCTTTACACGGCGAGAGAAATCGGCGGGAAAGGAAACCGCCGCGTCCACGGGTGAAATCGATTTTCCCGACGGGGACCTATCGTGTGTCACGGCTCATGTACTCCGCGGTTCTCGGCTGAAATTGTTTACACGTACCTACCCGTAAAACGGCGCCCCCGTAATCGGATTCGACAGAATTGGCCGACTGCCGGAATATTTCAACGAACGCGATATCTTAATCGTCTTACGGAATCTGTTTCTCGGATAGCAGCACCGGGAAATCCGGAAACACCGGGTTTGAAGGCAAGTGGAAGGAATCCTGTAGAATCTATCTGAGAGTCCTACAGAGTACAACAGAGTCCAACAGAGTCTAATAAAGTTCTACAGTGTCCAACAGAGTCCAACAGAGTCCAACAGAGTCCAACAGAGTCCAACAGAGTCCAACAGAGTTCAACAGAGTCCAACAGAGTCCCACAGAGTCCAACAGAGTCCAACAGAGTCCAACAGAGTCCAACAGAGTCCAACAGAGTCCAACAGAGTCCAATAAAGTTCTACAGTGTCCAACAAAGTTCTACAGAGTCCTATAGAGTCCAACAGAGTCCAACAGAGTCCAACAGAGTCCAGTGAAGACCAACAGAGTCCAAAATATTCGCACAAACTAAAATTAAGATCCGTTGAAGTTGAGTAGCACTAAACGGAATCCACCCACCTCGAAGGAGTTCAAGCAGACTGTAGCCGATGTTTCTCGAGGCTAATTATGATTGAATAGAACCTTAATATATAATTTCCCTGAGGGCGGACGATAAATATTCAACGACGCAAGGAATTCCTCTCGGTCTTAAACGTCCTGGAAACGGCCCCGATAAAACGCGTAATTTCCCACGCGATTACGAAATAAACGCGTTCCGCGGCCGCGACCTACCCCCACCCCATAATACGGGATATGTCTACGACCGGAAGCTAAACGTTCCAATCGTTCCGCGATCACGATTAAATTGTCGGACATCGGAGACACGGGACTTTCACGCACTTCAACATGGAAATACTTATTATCAGACTGCGAAAGTTTAATAACACTTTCGCCGTTTTAATTACTAATTTATGAAAATTGAAACTGGGCAGCAATTTTGCTTTCTCCTCCAGAAGCTTCACCATGTTAATATACAGGGTGAGTCACTTAACTGTACCATCTAAATTTACAATTTACTCATAAACTGCTTGTATAAAGAAATGTTTCAAATGAAAGTTGTTTGACATCGAGCGGGCATACTTCATAACTTTCAGAATAAATTCAATTTTGCGATTCGATAGAATATTGCCGAGTAAAAAACTACTAAGGTATATGTTGCGGAAAATTAGTAATTACCGACATAGTCTTCAATAAAGGATGATGGAACTTCGATGCATTACAAGTCCATACAGCACTTGTCTGCTTGATATAGTAACGATTTTTTATATTTCTTATTATTAAAATTATGTAAAAATATGAAAAATTCTCAGTGAAATCAGCCTTAACGAACACAAAAAGAAACACAAAATTCGGCAATTTCTCTATCGTCACGACTTATCGCAGACTCGAAAACTGGCTCGCCGAGCCACGCGTCGTCTGAGCGCGTCCTAAACGAAAATCGCGACAGCAACTTCGGTATCACCCAATCGTCAGCAATCGGGTGGATTTATTTTACAATCCACCGATAAAAAGACTGTCCCTTCTGGCGATTGTTTGCAGCCAGGGTCCAACTCGTCGATGGGCAAAAAGAACAGCGATTGTCCCCGGGAAATCGAACTTTCACGGAACATGTACGTATAGGTAGACCCGGAAAACAACCAGAACGAGCCGCGAATCACGGCTCCGCCGTGCAAGGTCGACCAGGTTTAATCGACCTTCGGGGATCGGATCAACGGCCCCCGCCGTCCGTGGAATTTTTAACGCTGACGCAGGGGCAACGAGCGACGAGCAGAGATCCTACCGCTTTAATCGCTGCTTTTAATGGAAAGAAGCATCTTCCCGGGATGATCGTTTTCCTGAAAACGACTCGCGCTAATAGCTGCCTTTTCCCTGCACCCTGATTAGCGGTGAGGAATAACTGCTGGACGATTCAATCCCAGGGACAGTATTTCCATGGATTCTCTTCGTATTGATCTGAACCCACCTACATATGTACAAGGGTAACAGACCTGAATGTGTTCGATTAACTTTTCAACGAAACTCTTGCACAGTTTGAGTAAGACACTTTACACTATGTTTAGGATTTTTAAGTGATTCTCTATGACATACCAGTTTAAAAAGATTTCGATTTAATTAATTCGTCCATGTTAAAAGTGACATATTTTAGACAAACTCCTCTCGATTATTGTCTCGAACTATTGTCCGCACCGGGACAATAATCGTGAACAAGACAGACAATAATTGAGAGGAGTCTGTAGTAGCATATGCGTTGTTAGTCGAGCTTTAGTATCCCCTAAACAATATTTATTTCAGACTTTCAGAAATTTCGTAATGCCTTGTTACATTTAGTGAGTATTCGATAAGTTCAATACTTATTATTCGTTAAGTGTCCTAGCACTTATTATTCAATAAATATTCTAATACATCTAATTTTATAAGTGTCCTAATACTTATGACCGTGAATGTACGAAATTCCGGTCTGAACTTCCAACCTCGACAAAAAATTTCCCTTTTATAATTGACAAATTCGTTAAACGTCGGGGCCGTATTCTCCCCGGAAGTGGGGGAGGGTCGCCACCGCCGCGGAATTTATGGTAGCGTTAGGAGAAGCCAGGACGAATGGGCGCAATCTGGAAAATAAACAGCTGCAGCGGTGGTCAGCGGAACCAGGGGGCTTCCTGCTACCATCGACCAGGTCGCAGATTTATTTTTGCGGCGGTCCCGCAAGAACGCGGGTTCCGGTGTCGCGGATTCTTATCCGATTCTCTCTACGTGTTCCCCTCCCTTCCCTGGGCCACTCCCCGATTAGAGGAAAACCGCGAGTAATCTCGAGAGAAAGAGAAACCGTCCCGGATTGCACCAGGTTATAAAAGAACCAACGAGAGCTTTATGGCGCCGTATAAATCCCTGCACGTGTCCCGTTCGCGATACATTCGCGGTAGATCATCGCGAAGCGCCCGAAAAATAACCTTTTATCTTTTGGTGAACGTGTTACTCCCTCGAGGAGAGGAATATGCACTGGTCAGCGGGAATTTTCAGTGGTAGCTTCGAAAAGCCGAAACAACGAACAACCTTCGGGTACGAATTTCATATACGTATTCCTGCTCTGGACTGTGGAATTTGCATTCGTCATGTACTTTTATTTAATACGGAATTTAAATTAAAATTTATTTCACGTTTTATTTATTATTTAATATCTTTGATTGATAGATCGCTGAAGGCTTCTTGGATTAAAGGTATGTAGAGGATGATGTCCAAATATGGGGTAGCACTTTTACTTCAGGACTTATACCTGTCGAAGATTTTTAAGATGTATCACTTCAATATAGAAGTTAAAGTAAAGTACTTTTTTTTCTTGAATCCTCGTTTCACACTATTCCCACTGGGGTGAAGCATCTAACATGATCCTATACCTCCAACTAGCCCATACTTAAGACCGCAGCCTCCATTTGGACCACCTTCAATGGACCCAAATGTTTTCTCACCAGTTTTTCGAAGACACCCTGCATATTTCAACGTTACACACCCTTAGATCACATCCAAACTTAGGTCAGACGAGGACATACGACAATTTTTTTATCAACCATCTATGGGATGGATCATCATTGAAGGTCTGTATCCAAAGATTAACGAACTTCTGAATAATATTCAGTCAACATGAGTACCACGGCTCCCAATCGATTTTACTACCGAGATATATCCACACCATCACGCGCAGAAACCTGGAGGTCCAACACAAAATCCGTAGGTCTTTGGCTCGAAAGGTTCAGACACCGAAATTCCGCCACCCACGGCTGTATCATCGAGATATCACCTAGCAACGAAACCTGATAGCTTCCCCGACGAATCGATAGATGCCCTGTAATGCAATATATCGGATGGCACTACTCCTCGACCTATGCTCGGCTCTATCGTTTAGAGCCTCCCCCACCTCGCCTCGCCCTTTATCGTCTGGCTCTCTTTGTGACAGAGGCCTATCAGCCTCTCAGCCGCTCCATCTACTCCGCGCCGCCGATCCATGTACTATCTCTCCGCCCCTTGGGCAAATACAGTCATTTCGAGGGGGAGTGAGGAAGGGGGCCACTGTGTGTGTACGCATGCAAATTCCAACGTTTGTTCGCGGGGCGTGAAGCGAACGCTGAAAGTCGAGCGTGACCGGGGTAAAACTCTGAGAATTGAGTTTTAGGGAAATTCGCGTCTTTCCTTGAACTTGGGCCACCCCGTACACGAACCTGAGTGTCTTCTCTTAAAGGTCCAGGATTTAGAGGAATTCTGAAGATTGTCACTTGGTCTAACTATGGTCCAGGTGACTTGGACTCTAATTTCTGGAAACTTAGAATCGACCATGTCTCAAACGACTTTTTATCGCGGTTCCTTTAGGTTCAATCTACTTCTACTAGAGATACTGTACACCTGATAGAATCCACTCGGAGCTGGGTAACAGGGTCCAAAGCTAGTGACCCTTTAGCTACCGTAGAGTGGGGCAAGAAATGCTATCCCTATATTTCAGCCCTAGCAATAATAGTAGGACCCAATCCTTTAATTCAACCAACCGTTAATTCATAACTACTGTTTTAAGATATGCTAATCACCTGGTTGAACACAATATAAACAACAAACCTAGGAGGTAAATGAATCTATTGAAAATCTAGGTCAATACAGACCTGGACATCATCATGGAGAGGTTAAATACTAATTTTGTCTAGTTCCTACTAAATTACTGAAAGGATAATTTACTACTCAAACAAGTTAGGATGATCACTGAATGTATTCACAGAGCGACTTATTTTCAATCGTCCTGATACTACCAACTTCTACAAATATGATGAGATACCCAATGCGCAATCTTTTCACGGTCAACGCAGTCCCGTCACAATGGATTGGCCTCGAGAGGACCAGGTATATCGACTCATCGAGCAATCTAGCCATCGGTCACATCGCCCCAAGGAGCGAAGATCACCAGATATAGATCCCAGGGACCTTCTCTTGCTATACCTCCTCCCAGGCCAGGAATTCCAGACAAAACAAGACGGAGCGTGTGTTCGAGCGCAATAGTGAGTTCGAGAAACGAACAAAAATAAGGAACAAAAGAAAGAAAAGAGAAACCAGAGGCCACGATACACGTCGGTCGGCATTGAGCGTGGCAATTGTAGCGTCTCGTTAGACGCGACAATTAAAGCTCTCGTTATTTTCAGCCGCGGGAAACCGGATCGTTTTAATGAGGTCCCGGGGAATTAAACGCTTCGAGATTACGCGACGCAGCAGCTTCCTCTCTCCTGGTTCCATCTCGGGATTATTGTCGCCGCGGAAACCGCCCGTGTGCTCCCGTGTTAGATCCCCGAGATCTTCGGGATCTAATCGTTCCACGGGAAACGACTTCATCCGCGTGCAAGAGACAGGAAATTAGTTTTCAGGATGAGGGGGGAGGACGAGGATCATTCGGGTCGAGCCGAATTCGACGCGCCACTGACAGAGCTAATTAAATCCACGACGACGGCAGACTCGAACCACCCGAGGTAAGGCATCGTAGTAATTCTTATGGTAAACTGGGGGAATGGCGGCGACGAATCGCCCCGGAATACGAACTACCTTTCCATTTCTTGATTTGGTGCTCGATTTTTGAATTCTTTGGATTCTTTGGATTTCTTGGATTCTATGGGTCCTAAGGATTTCTTGAATTCCTTCGATTCCTTGGATCCTTTAGATTTTTTATGCTTTTGGATCCTTTGGATTGTTTACATTATTTGAATCCTATCAATTCCTTCCGGATATTTTGGATTTTTTGGTTTTCATTTCGTTGGAATCGTAGATTCTCTAGATTTTCTGATTCTTTGGATACTTTATGGATTTGTTTTCGTTGGATTTTTGTAAAAAAAAAAATAGTCCCGCCACGTTTAACCCAAATACTCGACTGTAATTTGTAAGATATTAAATCACTTCAATTTAAAAGTACTGTATTCCAAACCTCCTCGATCAAGAAAAATTAATTCCGCCAGAAAATTCTACAATGTCAGTTCTTTTTTAAAATAGAGAATAAAAAAGATCCCTCGCCTGATCCCGAATACACGCTATTCCAATTTATGAGATTCGATTATGGGTCACGTATCCCCCTAAAAAACTGGTGAAAAATACGGCACAGCGGAGTTCACCAATAGCTCGTTAAAGGTTAACGAAATAAGAAGCGAATTATCGTTGCTCGTGTGTAGGCGGCCTCCTCGGCTCAAGGCTGGACGTGTATGAATTCAATTTAACGAATCGACCGTGTGTGCGTGTAATTATCTATTCACGCTCCAGCTAGCCGTGCAGACGTGCCTGTAATTGCCTAATAACTCGCGATGAAATAAAGGAAAAAAAAAAAAAGAAATACACACGCTTGGTCCCGATGTCGTACGTCCTGGGTCCTTGTGGTAGCGTAGCCCAACGACGAACACGCTCGAAGAGACGATATAATGGGACCCAGTAGTCTCCTGGCAATTACATGCACACGGTTCTTTGGTTGCGCAACCGGGTCCGATATTCCCGCTAATTAGATGACTGACTGAAAACTTCGTTAGCCGGCGTAAGTGGACGCGATTGACGCAACGACGAGTATATACGTACACATGCATGGGGACACAGAATCGTCGAGACGATGAATAGGACATCGTTTTAACTTGGTGACCGGGTTACGAACGTGTTCTTCAAACGAGCATAACACGATATTTACGGATTCGAACGGAGTTGATTATAGAGGACCGGTGTGGTAGTTAATAAACTGGTCGACGGACACAGCATGGCTCATTTCCTGTCCGCGTGAAGCTAGGCGGTTCATATCCGCGGTAAACAAGCATCTATTGCTGCTATTTGCTTCTATCTTGGCGGTGACTGCGGAGTTCTAGGACGCATGAGTTGCGGTGGAAGCACTTGGATGCTACTCTGTTTGAACATGGTCGCTCCGTGGGATCTTATCAATTCTTGAACAGTGGAACTTCTGGAGAAGAAGATGTGGAATGTGCGAAAAAAATTCAGGTTCATGTCAGCATAAGGAAGTCGGTTTAAAGAAGCCTCGTCGACAATATCCAGTTTCTAATTTGGGAGAGAAGTGGGACTAAAAGATCGATGGAATGTATCTGGGGGTCTAGCAGGGTCCTATAGGATTGATCTAAAAGTCCAACAGGGTCCAATAGAATCCAGTAGAATTCATTTGAATCCACCAGAATCCATTGGACTCCAGTAGAATCCACTAGAACAGCTAAAACCTAAACAAAGTAGCCAATCGCAGTCATCTAATTCTATTTCACGGTGACCCTAGAATTCCAGGATGCACAATTTGCCAGTGGAAGCACTCGGCTGTACTTTTCCGTTCGAATGTCCGTCTCCTCGTGGTCCCATTAGCTCCTGAAAAGCGTAGGCCGTAGCTTCTAAAAATACGAGACGTGAAATATGCAAAAAAGACTTCTTTCCGAGCTGTACGATTCAACGGATCCTTTCTCTCTCCGCGATGACCAGTCCCACCTCGGTCTTTCTTTCCCGGCCCCTTCCGTCCTCTCGCGAAACTGGACAATCCAGTTTCTAAACACGAGCGTACCCACGCCGGGCCACGTGGTATACGCGTTTCAAAACAAATCCCGAAGTCACTCTCTCGTCGTGGAACATTCCAACACTCTGACGGAAGAGACCCATGGCGCGTCATACAATTTTGGGCAACTTTTCCAGAACCCGGTCCTGGGTGAATCTCACTTGAAACACGAGTCGACCCTACGAGGGACAGGTGTGCAACGTGCAGGCGAGACAAAAAGCATTCAGGGGGCTGGCCAGTATACACTACGTGCACAAAGTATATATGCGTCGGAACAGGTATATACCTACCCAAAAAGGCAGATGGCTGGGCCAAGGTGTTTATAGAGGACGGGAACAATGGTCCAGGGGAGCTACCGCGCCAGACTTGACCGATGGAATCTTAACACTACTCTAGAGTAATAGAGCCTAAATCAGTGTTTCCCAACGTAGGACGTTCGCTCTACCAAGGGACAATCTGAATATTTCGGGGAGCAATTAGCAAACCAGTAACATTCGTCAAAGCAACTATTAATGTTTAACTTTTTTAGAACTCGGTTTAGTATTATGCTAGAGGCATTGAGGTGGAACATGGTCCAAAAAAGGTTGAGAAACACTGGCCTAGATGGATAGACGCAATTGATACTTATCCTAAAATACACTGATCAGTGCAATTAGAGGATAACATATTGCATCTGCTCGACGTATAGCACCTAAAAAATTGTTTATATAAATATACCTAGAAGTTAATAATGTTAGTACGTCAATGTAGGAAAGATATAGCTCTAGTTTGGTGTCTGTTCCCTTGATGGATCCAAAAGGCCAGCCTACATTAGCAATCCCCTAACTCCTTCGAGCAGTGTAGCCAAGAACTGGTGTTCTGGAGATACAGATAATCGAAACGGTACAGGATTCAATTACTCTCGAAATCGAAATCACTCCCGGACACCAGGCTTTAATTTCCCTAAACTGATTCCCTCGATTCATTGTCTCCAAACGAACGGGCACTAGGCTGGGTATTCCGTTATCGCGGATTTGGTCGTAACACGGTTCGCCCAGTGCAGTTTTGTAAACAAGGTAATTAACACGATCGGCGAGGCACGCGATGGTCGTCTTAATTACTCACCGAGACGGTTCGACGATCTAGCTAGGCGGAGCCCCTGCCGCCGGAAAGACGAAGAAACGACGAGTGGAGAGGAGAGGAAGAAGGGAACAGGGGGGAAAAAAAGGGTCAGGAGTAATACTCGGTGGCGCCTTTGATCTCCCTGTCGGGCTAATAACTTGTCAGAAAAGTTAATTAATACGGCGAGTCCCGGGGCCAGGCGAGCAAGCAAAGATGATTGACTTCGTTACAGGTTCCTCCGTTGGACCGGAGATGAACTTCCGTCTCTCTCCTGGCGAATCGAGTCACCTCCCCCCTCACCTTTTATCAACGATGACTCTCCACAGAAATTACACGTGCTTATCGTTCTCACCCTAACCATAGACGAGTACCCCCCTTTTTCCTCGACCCAGAAATCCATGGATTTAGGTTGGGTCTAAACGGTGTTGGTACTGATTTGAATAGAGGTAGATCATGATCGAACCTGGGTTTCAATCAGAACTAGGGCTGCTTCAGTGTCTTTTACATTAAGTACCCAGAAGAGATTTTTTAACTACGCAGGTTTGTAAGGGACCTCGACATCGGGCAATTTTTCGTTTCTTGAGGGTGAAAGCACTGTTTAAAAATTAATATGTCTTTTCTGTTTGCTTGTATATCTTGAAAACTGTAGCAGATGTACAAAAAATGTTACAATGACAATTTTATAGCTTTCTATGTTTTATAAAAATGTCTATTCAAATTGTTAAATATGTTATTGTTTACTTATTTATTTAAAAAACAAATTTTTAACAATGTTATTACACAATTTTACAGAGCATAAAAAACCATTAAATTTTCATTGTAACAGTTTTTTTTAGATCTACTGTAGTTTTCAAGATATACAAGAAAATAAGAAAAGAGATATTAACATTTAAGAGGTGGTTTCACCCTGAAAAACAGAATATCAGCGAAAACGAGAAGTTGCCCAATGCTTCTATCGAGGTCCCCTACAAACCTAGAGTTTTGAAAAATTGAAATTTTCAGTGTACCGAAGTTGCCTTGTAAGATGAATTTAGATTGCGGTAGGTCATGACCAAACTGTGCTTTAAACTCAACGGGTGTCAAGTCTGCATCACTTCAGTCTGCTAATTCTCAAAGTTTCACTTTCTCCTAGTTATCCTTTGGGTTAGATATACGATAGAGCATTAATTGTCAAAAAGAAATTCCTTCACCTTCCGTCTAATAAAGTATAATTCCGTATTCACATTCGAAACAATTAAAGGATCACTACAGTAGACTGCCCTATTAAATAAATAGACAAAAGAAATGAAAAAAATACTATTACTTTGATGAATTAACATTATTTTCGTGTAATATTAACACCTAGTTTTTATTTATAAAAAAAACATCCAGAAATGCTACCTCTTCCAATAAAAAAAATACATAAACCCTGTAAATTAAGTTATTAAAGCAAGCAAATGATTAAATATTGATTTTTTCAGTTCTTTGTTTCATATTCAAACAATTCTCGCGCCACTGATTAGAAATATTCACTTACTATCGTTCACTCACAGATGAAATCTATATTTTTTTGAAATTTAATTAATTATATTTTCCCAAATTTTCAAATCGAAATCTAAACGTTCCAAAATGGTACAGATATTAAAAAATGTAATTTTCACATGCCCAGTATTCGTTAATATAATCATTTAAAATTCGACAGTAATAGTTCAAAATCTCGTACGTGTTCATGCATTGGTGCGTTTACAGTGTAAACATTCAAAATTATTTTGACCATCGTACAAACAAACACACCAAAAAAAAAGTACCCCGGAGTGGTCATGTCCGCGCAAAATACATATTCGCCAAGCACAATAACACACAAAAAATTCCCGAGTTGAACAAATATAAACGGTTTAGAAATTGTGATCCAATCAAACGCAACGAGGAGCGTCGTTAGAAAATAAAACGGTTTTCTCCACTCACCGAGAAACTCAGCAGGCGTGGTGAGAAGACGGTCCAAAGATGGGCTCCATCCTCGCCGCGTCGCCCCTCGGATTATCCTTCAAGTGCAAGTACACACACACGCGAGTAAACGTCACTGCTTTCACTGTAGCGTCTATAGCGGTGAGACACTTCCGATTACGTGTGGTATATTCGGTGGCACGCGGATGTGTGACGGACGAACCTAACCTTGCAACCGGTGTCGACAGCTACCCGGGGGGAATAGCAGCAGCAGCAGCCTCGATGGACGCGGTTAGAGCGCACGATCGACGACCCTGGAAACGAGTTTCCGTTTGCAAGACGTTCGAACAAGACCGCACACCGTGTCGCGAAAAATAAATACAGTGTAGATGCCCGCACACTTGCGATCTTCGCCAGGAAACACCGTCGACGGGTAAAGGACTCGGACACGGTGGCGCACGAGGCTTCGGCGACACAATATCCGCAATCCGCGGAAGGACTGTCCGTCCGACCACCGTGCTCTCCCGCGCCCCTCCAACGGCGCATCGCGGCCGAGAGTGGGGAGCGCCACCTAGGCGACGGAGCGAGACAGACGCGTAGTTACCGTCCATCGGAGAGAAAGAAACTGACGCCGGTGGTCGGCGCCGCGCGTCGAGAGTGAGGGAAAGCGAGAGGGATGCAGCGCGCAGGATCGTGATTAGCGAAGGGCGTTCGGGGGCTCCTCGAGGGCGCACGAATTTTACTTGGAAATTATTACAGTTTTAATCCTTTGAGGACAACGATGGACAAATTCATTGCGAGTGAATGATAAAAAAGGTATTTCACCATTACTGTAATTGTTAATGTTTCTAATATATATAATTGTAGGGTATATGTTAATATTTCTTTGTGGGTGAGTAGATACGTGGTCCACGAATTATTTAACCTCGGTAACTGTTCAAAGATCACGATGACGATCTCAACTCGGACCTACTGTGTACAGTTCAGTTTCTTCCGAAATGTGTATGTTTGCGCGATTTGTGGAACTTTGTATTTCGTGATAAACAGGGAATTGTTGTTCTATAATTTCTCATTTTACCATGTTTTGTTTTTTTATATCGAGTTCACTCGAGTGAAGGATTGACGAATTTTGTAGGGGAGTGATTTTTTCTAAATTTAGTACTTTTTTTGTTGTTCTTATAGTGATTTATAACTAGACGCGATTGGAACATTACTAAATGAGTAATAACAAAATTTTGTATTTTTTAACAGAATTGGTACATTCGCACAAATTGTTTAAAATCTGCGTTACGTTAATAATAATAATACGAATTTGTTATAACTACTAGAATTTAAAAGAAAATGTGCAATCCAAGTAAGACAATGAGAGTGATAGTTTGAAGGACCTGAACCTGTTAATTACAACACAATCAATTTTTTCCATCTCGACTTGAGACAAAGCTACTTATTATTTACCATAATAAGTGTAAATAATATCGAATTACGGAACAAATAACGATTTTTTAGTTAGTATAACGTAGCAATTCCATCCTAACAACGAATACCTTAATAATTAAAGAATCTACGTTTGAATATTTTATTAAGAAAAATAATCGATGATTGCGATCGTGCGATCGATCTCACGGATAATTAAATTCACAAATATAACTACAAAATAAACCAACTTTACCCACTGATCCACCTCCATATTTCCAGGATGTCGTCGACCGGGAGTGACTACGTTAATTAATCATGAGCCCAAATCGACTGACTGTCTGAGAAAAAAAGAATACCAAATCAATATTCATCGAAGGCTAACGCAAATACTTTCTAAAATTATTTAATCTTCGATTCGAAAGTTCCGAATGTTCGATCGACTCCGTGCTCCGCGGAGGTGTCATGTTAATCCGGCAGTGTGCAATCGAACGATCAGCCGTTTCCCAATAACCGTAGCATCCTGTAAATAGCTTGTACGCACAGATTGCGTGGAAATTCTGACAAATATTTCTTCCGCGAACGTTTAATACCGTCGCGCCTGTTCACGGTCAGGTTAGTTGAGGGATGGGTTGCATCCGACGGGAAGGCAGGAGGGGGGGGAGGAACGTCGAGTCGAACGGCCAACCGCCGTGCTGGTCGAGTTTGCGCACTGGACAAAGTGTATAACCGCAGTACAAACTTTTTCCGTGTTTCTCTCTCCAGGGCCAAATGACCGCGGTAGGTAGGATTCTGAGGGGACTACGACACGGGGAATCTAGACACGGAGACCCACCGCAAGTATAATATGCGTTCGAAGGTAACGAGACAATGAGTCCAGTAGACCTTCTGACGTCATCAACCGAACCCCCCTTTCTTAAGCTAGGCTGTTCTAAGGGGGGACAATACTTTTGCGTATCTTTCTTTTAAATAAAACTTTAACAATAATAGAGATATTCCAGGTGGTCAATGTTATTCGCCAATTCTATATAAAAGAATGAGAAAGTAAATTCTCTAGGTGGAAATAAGGTGGTATGAGAACGATCCCTTGTGATCGATCGTAAATCACGTCACAGATCCAGCCGATATCGACTTTGGCAAACGTGTTTCTAGTAATTGACCGTTGTACTGGTAACTTTGTGTCCTTAGAAAAATACTGTTATTCCTTTCATTTTGAAGACAAAGGAAAGTCCTCCGCTGAGAGACATTGTCATACTTATGTACCGGGTTGATAAACACATCGTATTCATCTGTTGTCGGATGACACACCTTCTTACTCATTAAGAACTGATAGATAAAGCGACCGAGCAAAGTAACCAGTTGCATCATCCAAAACAATTATGTAGTCATAAATTTTTCGAACTGAAAAAAAATCTAATTTTCATGTTCTAAATAGTTATTAATATTATTATTATTATTTGAAAATTCGACTTTAATAATTACAAAATCTCTTATTCATTGATTGATGCGGTTACCCTACTGCTTTGTTAGTACGTGTTCGACTTTCTGCAGTACATATTTAGAGAGCTGTTTATTTACCTCGGCCGCCATGACAGTCGTCCGGTAGTAAGCGCCGAAACAGGACGTGTGTCCAACTGTTGAACGAGTCAAGGACGCGACAGATGTAATCCGACGCTTGTAAACGAACGTTCTCGTGTATAATTTCTTGTATTACATGGTGCTAGTGTGTGTCGATCGAGATGCCATATCTTCGAGCTAGTGATTTAGTTTTTATGTGATCGATAAACCTGTAGATCGCGTCTAATCTATTTTATAGGGCTATTAGACGATTACGAAAGATTGTGCTATATTGAAGTGAAGAAAATACATAGTGTGGTGAACAAAGAAGTACTGCTTCGAATTTTTACTACAATTGCTGGTAAGGTTATAAGAATTTTTGTGATGCAATACAAGCGACAAGTGTATATTTTGTGGTGAAACTCAGTGGTTTTCTTTCATCTGACAAAGGAACTTTGTTAATCCATGGATTTCAACATTTTTTAAACTATGCAAATTTGTTGTGAACCTCGACAGAAGCATCGGGCAATTTTTCGTTTTTGCTGATATTCGGTTCTTCAGAGTGAAACCACCTCTTGAATGTGAATGTGCGTTTTTTTGTTTTTATGTATGTCTTAAAAACTATAGTGGATATAAAAACAATGAAAATTTAATAGTTTTTCATATTCTATAAAACTGTGCAAAGAAATTGTTAAGAATTTGTTTGTTTATTTATTTAAAAAACTAATTTTGAACGATTTCATTACACTCTTCTACAGACCATAAAAAGCAATTAAATTTTCATTGTAATAGTGTTTTCGATATCTATTATAATTTTCAAAATATACAGGAAAATAGGAAAGACACTTTAAGGGGTACTTTCACTATGAACAACGAAAAATGATCCAATGCTTCTATTGAGGTTCCCCCAAAATTTTCGATTTAACCATAATGTAACGAAATTTCCTTCTGAGTTGATATTTATTCAAAACACTCAATATCTAACCAAACACTGCTTACATAATACATATCCCTCATTGTTGATTAATAATCCCATCTATATTCACGATGGTTACATCTAATTGCCAACTGTTTACATACTGTACAATTCAGGTTTAACGAGCCGCGAAATAATTAACTAACAAACTCAATCCCAGTATTCCGTTTTCCAGAAACATTTTATTCAGCCACCGAAAACTTGTGTCCTGGTTAAAAAAAGGTCAGATTTTTCGGGACAAAAGTAATAAAACTGCGCTCGGACGGTTCGCGAACAATGGTTATTTCACAGAGGCTATCCAAATTTTCGATGTGATAAACACAAACGAGCGTTGTTCTTTTCTTTTTTTTTTTTACCATTCGCGGTCAGTTATGAAGGAAAAGTGGAGCGAGCTTGGAACAACCGTGCGCATCGCCAAGATTTTCCGTGTAATTGGCTCAATGCGTCTGATATTGAGTCGGTTCGTCACGCTTTCTAAACGACACGGTCTTTCCACCTCGCGATCCATCAATCGAATAAGAACGATATTTTCAGGGATTTTATGCTACCGTTCCTCCACAATGGGCAATTACGCGTGGATATTGAAACGCGTCCTTTGTGGCTACTCGATCGGCGATCCACCCTTTTGTCCCGAGACCACGGCCAATTAGATCAAACGTAGATCCTCTTTTTTTTTTTTGTTCAATTCTCTAATTCTGGAAATGTTCCTGTACCGAAGAACCACCCTGGAAGTTCTGAACACAGCTATATTATCACTCAAGGGGGGGGGGGCAAAATTAATCTTAAGGTTTCTTTAATAATCCATATTACTTTAAATGGATTTCAGATTTATTCTTACATTCAAAATATAGTTAATGTAATGCAATATTTTTCTTCTCTGGAGGGGAGGGGGGGCAGAATCCAATTTTTTCCTCTTTAGAATATGCCAAAGGTCACTTTTCCCTTCTGGAGGGAGGGGCAAGTGACTGTGGCCACGCCTATGCTGGTGGTCTCAATCCATCATCGAAGCCATTGACCCGATCAAAATGACTTGATTCTCCTAGTCGATGGATCAACACACATACACACACACCATGAAACCAATTCATAAAATGACCATTAGGATAGCGGACCGTTCGATTCTCCATCGGGGGCGATCGGTAGGAACGTCGCTGTGGGCGATAAACGGTGGTTATTTATTATTCAATTAACATAAAATTACTGTTCCACGGAGGCGTGAGCGGATAGTGGTGGGGAGTACATCACTCGGGGGAGGCCGTCCCGAGAGGACAATGGTTCGTTAAAAGTTAATATGTCTTTCTCTATTTGCCTGTATATCTCGAAAACTGTAGCAGATATCGGAAAAGTGTTACAATAACAATGTAATGGTTTTTTATATACTATAAAACTTGCAATGAAATTGTTCAATAATTGCTCATTTTAATTCACTTATTTATTTAAAAAAAACAATTTTTAACAATTTATTATACACTATTACAGAGCATAAAAAGCCACTAAATTTTCACAGTAACAGTTTTTTTTATATCTACTATAGTTTTCGAAATATACAGGCAAATGGGTAAAGACCCATTATGCTTCAAGGGGTGGTTTCACCCTGAAGATCCGAATACCATCGAAAACGAAAAATTGTCCGACGCTTCCACCGAGCCCCCGTAAAAATCTGTGGAATTTTTTAAAAAATCAAAATTTTCTTGTACCAAAGTTACCTTGTAAGATAGATTTATTATTCAATTAACATAAAATTACTGTTCTGTGCAGGCATGGGTGGGCGTAGATCACGCGAGGGGGGGTGTCCCGGGAGGACAATAGCTCGTTACCCCGGGGCCAGAAAATTAGACGCTGGCGCTTTGCAGCAAGGGGGAGGGGTAGGGGCGAGAGTGGGAGAAGAGGGACTGTAGTGTGGAGGGGAGAGAAAGAATAAGTGTCCCCTGTGGGGGGACAGTGGGTGGATGGAAGGTTTGTCGCGGGAGAGACTCTGGGGGTGGTGGTGGACGTCGCGCATTTTTCCAACGGGAAGAAAAGTAATATTTCCGTATGATTTACATGCCGGGCGTCAGCTCGCTCGTTAATAATTCAATTTTCAATCTGGTCTTAATGCACGCCTGTCCCCCAGTCTCTGTCTCGCATTTTTCCCGTTCCGTGCGCCGCCAGCGTGACCCGTTCTTCCTTTATTTTCCTTCATCTTTCCCCTGGTTTCGCGTGCAACGCGGATCCGACACGAGAGAACCAAGCCGAAAGTAATCACGAATGGAGTGTAAGATCTCTTCCGTTGGAGGGCTTCCCCGAAACTGACACACGAACTATTTAGTTACCGTGTCTGAAACGTTTCAATTAATTGAGTTGCTTGTTAGCAGCTTCAAATTTTTGGAGAATTGAATAGCAGAGTCCCGTTGTAACGCGTTGCGATTAGGCAATCGATAAGTGGGGGTCAGGCAATTGATTTGTCGGGTCAGGCAATTGATTTGTCGGGTCAGGCAATTGATTTGTCGGGGGGCATGCAATTGATTTGTCGGGGGGCAGGCATTCAGCAAACCAGGTCGGGCATTCGACGCACCGAGTCGGGCAATTCATTCGCCTGGTCAGGCAATCTACTCGATAGGTCAGGCAATTGACGTGTCAGATCGACGTCGGTGTGACGATTGAGATATTTCCAGACAAACCATGCCAATTGTATTTTGCCTGACCGGGATAAAACGATCCTGCGAGGTAGAGTTCAGCGAATCAACGAACGAGCGTGCCCTAATATTTGATCGGGTATTTTTGGAGCAATCGTACTACGTTGTATCTATTTTTTTTTTTAATTTTGCTTCCAAATGGGATCGAGGTTCTTGCTCCTGCTCCCCTTTCAGCCGTGGACCGATTGAGATTTTTATTCGTAATGAAAAAGGGGCGGGCGGCTGTCTCGTAGCTGGATCGATTCGCGGGAATTAATTTTCTCCAGCAGAGCGGCTGGTAATTGTTAACGAAAATTTACCCTTTCTCGGCCATCGACCCGACCAATTGTTTCGTTTCGTGGATTCGTTTCCCAGGCAAACGAATTTTTGTCGTGTTCGATATATTATGACACACCCTGTACATACATCGCTATGTCTTGTCCACCTAGTATATGAATTTCACTACTTACCTGCAGAAGAGGCACCTACAACATAGGCAGACTTTTTACATCCAGGTGACTAGTTCTTAACAAAGTCGTTTCTTCAGCAACTTCTTCATCAATGTTTCATTTTATCGATAAATTATTATTTCTTTCACTGAAAAATTACATCAATTCACACGGAACATTTTTGGACGAATATTTCATTGATATCAAGAGTATTTCGGTTAGCAGTGATAATACACGGTGTCTGGTTCGTCTTGAATGTCCTTTATATAATCGTTATTAACTTGATCTATAAAAACATAACAATTCATATATAATGTAACAAACAGTGAACGCGCGATATGCCCAGCTTTCGGACGACACAGGGACACTCGGCCGGTTACAGAGTATTGAGACGAGACTTGCAACGATCTACGGATGGTATAGATCACAAAATGAAATTGCGCGTCAGCAACGATTCTCGATCATGGATTCTCACAATATTATCCCTCCAAAATATACTTCAAAGCATGCTAAGATTTCATCGACGCTGAGAACATTTTTATGTACACAGTAATGCTCGGATTAGTGATCACTGTCCGAACCGTTAAACCGGGGTGTGTATGTCTTTCTAAAATTAGCTGAATACACACACAAGTGAAACGAAGAAAGAAATCGTTGTCCTAATCCGAGACTTACAGTGTCCAGAAACACGTAACAAATAGAAAATACAGAGGTACACAATAAATGCTCGCCAAGTGATTCCGTAAGTGTACCAAAATCCTTGTTATTTGTATCCACATCGAGAACCGTCGCGTCAGAGTACAGAAACGCCCTCGTTCGAGGGTGATGATCGAGACGAGCGATTGTAAATAAGTACAGTCTTGTGATTTCAGGGAATGAACGAACACAACGATTTTGGATCGCAATGATCCACAGGGCTGCTGTTGTTGCTATCCTGAATGGTATAAACCGACGCGTCAGTCTCTGGCGACACACGAATACCGGACCGAGGTGATCGTGTATCGCGTTAGTTTCGGGGTACGGTCCTTCGAGCTCCGTTCGATACATTTATCCCCATTTGTCGAACTATTGGATCCTCTCCGGGCATCGGAAGCGCAGGCTTGGTCTTCAACGATCGCCTGATCTCCCGTAGTATTCTCGAGGAAAACGTCGATCGACCTCGGGGTCGCCTCCGATCGGCTCGGCTTCTCCTCGGAACGATGCCTGAAATAGAAAAATGAGATAATTACGGTAATGCCTCGGTATTAGTCCATCTGTGAAATTTCATCGATAGCCACGATTCGTGATCTCCTGTTTGTCAAGCAGTTGGAACTAGGGACCCGGTCGATTTTCGAGGAATTACAGTAATACTTCGCTACTTGTCCATCTGTGAAAGTTTATTGGTGGAGTGACACTAGAGACAGTAGATACCTTATCCCCTGTATGTATGTTTCCGACATTAATTGGAGATTGTGGTTAAGATTTAACGAGGTAGTACCATAGACGTTTCGAGCCACAAGATTGATAGTCTGTAACGTCGTGATCCGATTTCCAAATAATTGTCCGAAATAAGTGGATCGTACCCTTTAACAGGATCGATAGTACGGGACCAATGGAGCTCGGTACAACTGGGTTTATTGTTAGTTCCAAAGGTCTTTGCAATCGGCTTAACCTCACAAGAGAGGAATAATTAGAATACATCCCCCGGTATTTTTCTTCAAGAAATGTGAGAATTGAGAATCTCCGAAGATCTTCTTGGAATATACGATCCATACTGCGACACCCCCCATCCCTCAACGGTTTTCTCTTGATCCACGGTTAGGGCAGACATTGTCGGTAAACGGTGCACGTTAAATCCGCGCGCCCCCATAAAGCCAGTCTCACCGAACTTCTTTCGCTGTCTAACGATTTATCGTCGACCTTTACGGCCGGCCCTCGCAAGATAATCCGCGTCACGCGAAAAACCTTGATGCACGGCCGTGCACAGAGGCCACGGAGCCTCGTTCAAAGTCGAACGGAGGGACGACGTTAACGGGATTTATCGTCGGGCGATGGCAAGCCGACGTCGTTCCACGCTGGAAAATTCCGCGTGTTCCAATTTGTACCGGTTAAGGACGTGATCCATATTTTTATGGGGGCACCTGTAATCCCGATCTAGCATATTCTATCAGACCTGTTTGCCATTCATGCACCCTTAAATTTCCATAACTCAGATCGTTTTCTAAAAGAACAGCTGATACCATTGAAATATAGGACAAAACAGACCTAGCATTTGTAAACTAAAAAGAAGTGCATTTGTAGGAGATCGGATGGGACGGGCGGTCTGCGGAGACGTTTCTCCCAGGCGCTTGGGTTTTTGGTAAAGACCGCTAGGTGGCGAGTTTTCTCGCAAGCGATAGTTGCAGCCTTTGGCTACTTAAGGGACTCCGCCGAGGAGCAACCCAGGCGTCTGGGGGGTAGGGGTCGTCTACCGTCAGCCCCACTGACGAGTCTTGGTAGACGATTCCCGAGACGAAACGCTGTATTTTTGATCCGCCTACACATTAAATCCTGTAACCTTTCGATTCCTATATGATATAGGGCCAAACAGAAGGTGGCTCCTGTAGCTGTCTATGGGACCTCAAGGATGTCCCAAGATTCCAGCCCAATTAGCTACCATCTAACTTCACTGTAGTTCCCTAACCCAGTTCTAACTTCCTACATCCTTTCACATCCAGAAGCCACCGATCGCCAGTGACCTCAACCGAAGTCTTGTACTCTGATAGCTAAGCAACCTATCTTTGCACCTGAGGTATACGAGAACCTACCCTTTGTGTCACTTCTCAGCGTCAACGGTGTTCAGCGGGATGATCTCGTTGATCTTCCCATCACCAGGTGTCTCTTCATCCTTCTTCGGCTCCTCCATGAAGAGGGTTCTGTAGAGGAACGATGACAGTAGAGCGCCACCGACCGGTCCGAACCAATAGATCCAATGATGGGACCATTCATTGTTCCATAGAGCCGGGGCAAACGACCTGGCTGGATTTAAGCTGCATCCGGTGTACGGGCCAATCGCGGTTGCCAACGCGGCAACAGTAAAGCCGAACTTTATCGGAATCGAGTCCTTGTTGTCCTTGTTCTTTTTGTCCCAGATTGCACACGCGACCAGCATCAGTATCCCTGTGCCTATACCCTCCAATAGTAGGCCCTGCATCACCGAGAGTTCATTGTGCAGATTGTTCACGCAGAACATATTCCCGCCGTCGGGACCTGCCGCCATCAGATGCACCGTTGGTGTGACCACCTGGAACGTGAAAATTTCGGTTCTGTAAGTAGGGGTCACTTTGACTGACAAGTATACATCGTGAACGGTCCGGTTCCGATTCGGACAAAACTTTGTGGGCTTGAAGAATGGCCAAAAATAGAAGATACGTATTCTTTTTTAGCGAGAGTAACCCAAGTTTTTAAAGGGTGAAACGACCAAAGTTCGACCCCTACGGAACTAACTCGGAAACGGTTAAAGATAGAATAAATTTGTTTGACAAAAATTAAATGGTTTTTTACAGATTGGACAACAATCCGATAGTTAGTAAAAAATTTTCTAGGTATATAACAAAAAAGGTTGCATTTGTTACTGCATGAAAATTCTATTTTTGAGCTTGGGAGAAAGTTACCCTTGACTGAGTTAAGGTTACCCTAACTTATGGTCCCTTCAAAGATGTTCGGATACATCTACAGTGGTCATCTTCAGTCCACGTTTATCCACTTATCTGAAGCTCCAGATCCAATTAGACTTAGTGATTTTCATCGACTCTAGATTGTTCGTTCGAGTCACCGTACAGATGGGTCTAGCTCGCCAAAGACAACATGTTTGTACATCGACGAACGGTTTCGCAAGCCCCCTGCCTCGTCATGAATAACGTGTTCATGAATCAGCGATTAGGCCAGGGGTCTTGAACCATCGATAAAACGATACGGGGGCAAAGTTCCGATTACATTAAGACCGTATTATCGGATAGTAGCGAGCCAAGGTTGACCTTCGTGCGTTTTGTGCGGTCCTTCGTCTCAAATGGGGACTGCCTAGTGCAGTTCATGATTCTCTGGGGACACCCACCTTCAGCATCCCGAATCCCATTACCCCTCCGAGTATCTGAGCCAGAAGGTAGCACAAGCCATCCGCGATGGATTTCTTCCCGAGGATGATCGCTCCGACCGTGATCGCAGGATTAACGTGAGCGTCGCTGATGTGTCCAATGCTCTGCAAGCATCGTCGTAAATCGAATGTAAATACATAGATCTAATCGATCTAATCGAAGATCCAATGTTTACGCGAGTCTTATCGCGGGATACGACGCCACGAAGACGCCAGCACCTACGAGGGTCATTATCGCGGACGAATTGGTAATCGAGCGAGAACGGGCCGATCGGAAATTTAATTAGCGTCGCGGCCCCGACCTTCTCTGCCCGTTTGCGTCGACGACGATTAATTCAATCGGGCCACGATAAATACAACGAACATACATGTTGATAACAACCGCGTAACATCGTCCTCGTCGTCGTTCGACCCTGATCGACGACAAATGCTCCCTAACCAACTTACCTGGATCACGATCATCACCGCCAGACCGAAGGTGAGCGCGATCTGCAGGTGGGATGGCACCACTCCCATAGAGTTCACACAACCCATGCATCCCGTGAACACCAGTATCGAAGTACCCAGTATCTCTGCCAGGCTCGGAATAAGAATTTTCTTTAACTCCCATGTACCGCCATCCAACAGCTTCTTGAAGCCTGTAACACAGGGGAACGTGAAAATATCCTGTAGAAATTCTGTCAGGCACTCCGTCAAAGTTAGAATCACCAAATTGGAGGACCCTGATTTTGGTCCTACCATAAGTGATGTTGGGTCATCCCATGCGAAGAAGTTTACCACGTAGGAAACTTCACCTCGAGGACAGTATTCTTTAACTGTAGGATGTTCTGTCGGGTACTCTGTCGAAGTTAAATAGATTTCCCCAGAAGAATTTATAGAAAAAATTGTAACATTAACGGGTGCCTTGAAAACGAGGGGAAGTACTCGTCACAAGAATTAATATAAAAAATTGTAGAATTCACAGGGGTACCTTGAAATCGATTGAAAATGAGGGAAAAGACCACGTGGGTCGCATGGGCTCTACAGGACGATTCAAAATTGACGCCACTGAATATGTAAGCCTCTGTATCACTCGTTACACCGGAAATAGAGATCCATCAGAGTAAGATAGTCCTCGAGAAGGAGGATACCGTTGAAAATTTTCGTGACGGTAATTTTGAACCTCCCTGTAGCCTCCATCCTCCTACCACTACAAGACAGTTAAAAATTGTCGCGATGGAACTTCTAAGCCCTCCCTACACCACTCGTCGCACTGTACTCGTAACAAGAGATCCGTCCGAATACATTTTCGTGACGTTAGTTTTGAATCGTCCTGTAGCCTCCGTCGTCCCATTCCAGAACAACACGACGGTAGATCGAAGATCGCGGGTACGCAGGCTCGTGGTGAGTCGCGCTTCCCACGTGAAACCTCGAGGACCGCGTACATCCTCCGAAGAAGGCACCACTTACTACGGACCATAAAGTCCTCTTACCATAATCTCGAGGCATTCTGCTAGAAATTCGACGGATCGACACCACTGAACGTGCACGCTGAACCACTTCCAACGACGGAGTAAACCACCAGAAGGAACGTATTTGGATCACAGGCTCGATACGCGAAGGCCGTGCACACCGCTCACGTTGTTCAGACGCGACTATCCGTGGAACCAATTAGCCTCCTCTATTAATATCAGAGAGAGAACGGTGGTTCATCTCCTAGATAGGCAACAATACGCACAGATACCGACTTCCTGCCTCTTAATCTTATCGTCCTGAGACAATCCGGGGACCCCACGCTTGGTGGGGGAGGACTTTGTCTATAACACAAGCTGATCAGAGGGAAACAAGTAGCTTCCAAAGGTACAGGTACATCCGATACGAGGTTAAACAGAGCTATCGGACAGAGTTTAATCTTCGGCCACTCAGTTCCCGCGTGACTGTAGATTCTTATTTTTAGAAGTTATTGTCATCGGGTATGTCGGACCGTGTGCCGGGTCGATGAGTAGTCTGAACCCTCCGAGTCACCGATGAAGAGAGATTTTGGGGTTAGGTCAGTGACGAGCGTGATGATTCGCCGTTGACGATTTAGAGGTTAGGTCAGTCACGTTGAAATTGGCGGGATTCGCCATGTGGTCACACGTCGAACTTCCACGCAGGGCTTTGTGGTGTCTTTAAGTAGTTAGCTGTTTACCACCCTGTTCTAACCTATATTTTACACGAAATATTCACGTGGATCACACGAACCTCACGGGACTTTCTCCAGCGTCCACGAGGTGGGGACATTTTCGCGAGGAATTGCTGGAATCGCCTTCGACGAACATTAGTCTCGACTCTTGCGAGATATTGATCCTGACACACTAAGGCCCACGTGAACTCGTTTCGCCGGGATAGAGGCCAAACGAGTTTTCGGTCAGGGTCGTTGCAGTCGAGTCGATCAGAACATATGCTCGATTGTTTATACAATGACGTTAAGTATCTTCGAGAAGATTCTGTCACCAGGACTGATGGTCGATACCCTGTGGGTCACAAGTACATCACCAATTGTCCCTTTAAGGCTCAGACCCTTAAATCGTCATTTTAAAATTATGAGTCTAATATATATGTTGTATCTTGTTATTTTGAACGATCTTTGAGTCACGTGATCGAATCCACATTTATTGTACAAGAATAATTCTCTAATTTCTTTTTTCAAATGTTCGGTTTAAAGTGAAAATGTCTCCCCAAACGTGACGATAAATATGGCGTCGAATCCAAATTTACTGTAGAAAAACAATTGACGATTCAATAGGAGGAAATATGTAATTATAGGATTTCTAAAACCGATAAAAATTGTTCCGTTTATACAGGGTTTTAATAAAATTAATCCGGACCACAATAGAACAAAAAATTCTGTAAATGTTCATACTTCCATGAAGATATTGAGAACACATGTTAATAAATGATGACGTCATCGAAGAGTATTCCTAACATCGATGAACATTTTTTTCCTTTATACAGGGTGTTAATAAAAATGTGAGACATATGGACCACTGTGCTCTATTTGCATTTTCCAAGTGTACGTGATCGTGCGCGCGCGCGCGCGCTAAAAGTAATCAGCGATGCACGGCTCATTCCGTGAGTGCACCGTGATCGATGCGCTCGCGTATCGGAGTCCAATCCGCTGGCCGGCTGATGAAAATATCCATATCCGTGGAAATTGGCTCCCGCCGTGGACGTCGTCTATATCCACGATTTCGTTATCTGCGATTATTGACGATCCAGGGTACGGTGGAAACGTGGAACAATCTCACCGACGACTCGATATTACCCTCGCCGGATCCATCGGTACACGCCCCTTCGTAATTGCTACCCAGGTGAAGCGTTGTAATCTCGAATTCCGTGTTTTATTTTAAGAAAACTCGTTTTTCAACTTCGTCGAGATATTTTTCGTAATAGAGGATAATCGAGAATCTTTTTCAAGAATTTTTTCAGCGAATTAGTCTCCTACAATAAATTTGGATTCGACGGTATATTTATCGCAAAGTTTTGTAAGAAATTACCTTTTTTCATCGATACACGCGACTCAAACATCGTTCAGGGCCCGAATTCTGGGCGACCCCTATCAAAAAGGGATCATCAATCACTCGAGGCTCGAGTTACATCAGATTGACAGGGTGGATTAATCGGCCCACCCCGTTATAAACAACAACAAACGGTCCACTTAGCAGCCTAGATACACTACAATCTTGTTCCGTTGTTTTGCTTTCCCCTTCCATTTTTCCATGAACCAGAGCTGCGATCGCGGCGGAATAAAAACGTTGCGACGCGAGTTTCCGAGGTTACGCAACACTTGCACGGGATCCTGTTATAGAGGGGATCGTAGAGTATCGCGTGGATCGTGAAACTTCGATCAGAAAGGAACGTCGGACAACATTTCCACGTGCGGATAATTAGAAAACAAACTGGCGCGCACATGGTCACATTTGCATTCGGTTTTATCACCGTTGTTTTCCCGTTTTTTCCTTCGCGATGTTGCTTCCTAATTTCCTGTTTTACGACTACCGTCGTAATTTTACGGTATTTTACACGGTAATGGTAATTGTCGACCGAGTCATCGAGCATTATCTATGCTGAATCCATCGGTTTACTCGTTTTTTCGTACAGGAAGTCCATTTCGATTAGGACACTGCATATCAAAACGACGAAGATTTCCGTATTGGTTCGTCAGTTATTTAACGAACAAACAAATTTATACATATTTGAGAAG
The DNA here is from genome assembly GCF_001272555.1 of Dufourea novaeangliae. Lineage (NCBI taxonomy): Eukaryota > Metazoa > Arthropoda > Insecta > Hymenoptera > Halictidae > Dufourea > Dufourea novaeangliae. Next base: position 862,237 of record NW_015373986.1, on the reverse strand, counting down.
GAAGTCGGAAAATTTTCAACGTTCGAACGGAATTTACATAGGGTGCCCCTTTTGTCTTGACTATTTAAAATAATATAATGAATGTATCGTTTATTATCAAAGTGACGTAAGTGTATTTTTTTCATTTGGTATTCATTCGTGAATAATTTATAAAAGTAATTTGTTCATAATTATTTGTAACCACCGGAACCGTATTATTGATTTCCTCGAAGTTGCAGTTACACCATTTTCAAAATAAACGGCTCGAATGATTGTTTTTGTCTTATTATAGATTTTAATCGATTTAAAAAATTTAAGTAATTTGTACTTCCTATTACGATAGGTATAAATCTTTGGGTTGTTCCACAGATTTCAGAATATTGGCCGAAATATAATTCTGGGCAAAGATAAATGGGACACCCTGCATAAATTATACAGGCCTTATGTAAAATAAGCATATTGGTATCATTACATGTACCACACCTAAATAGAAGTTTTGATACAATCTATTTTTAACCCTCAAAATAGAAACTTTAACCCTCGAATTTGATAGACAATGGAAAATGTTATCTTTGATCCTATGTGTACAGCACCGATAAAATAACGAGGCCAGTACTTTGTGATCGATGGAAAAGATCAATATTAGTTGTGTCAAGATCCAGTTCAAACATCTTATTTCATTAAAGTCGGGCTGTTTGTTCTGTGACGTCCATATCGAGGCAAAGGACGTTCGAGGTTGTCTGTACAATGAAGTCTGAAGTGTCTGGGTGTTTAACAATCAAGAGTTAATGAATAAATTGTTCGTTGGCTACTGATGTGTACTTACTAGTACTTAGGAGACAATGAGTCGTGTACAGGCCGTTTCAAAACTGACAATCAGATTTTACATCCGAACATTCTAGACTCACCTACTGTTTTGATTTGTCAATAAAATAGTAAGTCATTGTTAATTAAGATTATTATGACACTGGTTGTGTATAGTTTTATAAAATTAATTATGGTAAATGAAAATCGGCTACTAATCTCGATGATTGTATTGAGTTCAAGTTCATTTACACGAAAATTATTAATTAAATAATAATGTTTAACGATACGATATAGTATTATAAGGTTAAATGACAGAATACATCGAATCAGTTAAATTTTGTACAGTTAATAAGATCCAAATCACAAAACTTTTGCGTCGTTAATACATCAGGTTAAGGTATGTTACGTAGGTTAGGGGAACGGGAGAAAAGAAGGCTCTGATGTCCGTGAAACATTATGAAAACACTTTTTATCGGCAAAGATGACACAGCTGCGACAAACACGATTCGACAATAGACCGGTGGTATTTCTCTTCTTGTCGCGACAAAATACGGGAAACGACTATTTACTGTTTCAGGTGAAATTATCAATATCAGTTATCCAGAATAATTCCAATATGGCGGCGATACATTTCCTGATGTTGTGGTTAGTCAAAATGGCGGAGAATATTGGAATTAAATAATGAAAGCTAGCTGTTCCATTATTTCGAGACAAACACGAAAAGTTTCGCAACAAAACTATCTAATAAAAAATAAAATAATATAAAATCATAAATACATTTCCGATTTTGGGGTTGGTCAAAATAGCGATCAAATAATGAAACATTATTTATTCAATCATTCAAAACGAGTATGGAAAATTTCGTTGGAAAACTAACTAATAAAAAATAAAATAATCATAAAATAATGAAAAATAAAAATACAGTAAATAAATAACTGATATAAACAAAATTACCGAATATTATTCGGATAAAGAAAAGGTAATATTATTCGCATAATATGACGTAATATTATTATTCAGTTTCTCAGCTATTCCCCATTTCGCAAACTTTCCTCGTTGAGACTAAAACAACGGCTGCTAATCGATCAGACTTTCGACCCCTCATTATCGGCGCTCGATAAATCTGCGCTGTTTTGCGATCGATCGTGACGAACGTTAATCGACCATTGAAAGTCAACCGAATCGTTCATCCAAGAGATCTAGGTCGCCAACGTGTGAGATGATATCCTGATGAAAAATCATCGTGGTAAACGACGCTCGGTTAGTTGTTGGCATCACATCGGTTTTAAGGAAAAGCTTCCGCGTGAAATACGAGCGTGTGACGTGATAATGGGAACGCGCGATGACAGGGGACCCTCGAAGGCGAACGGGACAAATTATATGCCGCGCGGTTTTATCGGTGTAGCAGTTGGTCTCTCTCTCTCTCTCTCTCTCTCTCTCTCTCTCTCTCTCTCTCTCTCTCTCTCTCTCTCTCCTCGCTCTCTGACATTGTGTATACACACGACGCGATGGAATCGACGTTATCACTCGGTGGCGGGGTTAAATGATAACATTTGCTCTCTCGAGCGCAGTCCCGGCGGGCGTGTGGATTTCGTAAATTTCGGATTAGAACAGCTTTACACGGGCAATTACTGTGACACGAGGAAAAATCAAACCAAGACTTACGCTTGTCGATTGTCATTTGATACCTGGGTAATATATGCATATTTTAGGATATATTGATCAAAGGAGAGTTTCCACACTAGTCTATTGTGATTGTTAATGCTTTTTTACTAGTATAGTTTATTTTGTACTAGTTAGTATCTTTAACTAGACGTTACTCGAATGTCGTTTCGGTTCGTCGTTCTAGATCGTGATCTACTATCGAGGTAATACTGTACTCAGGATTCTGAATCAGAAGTAGAGTTCTTAGGCAGTATGTAACTATAATGACCTTGATTTATCGTCTATCTAGACGACGAATATGGTATCGAGGACACTATATTTACAGGAGTGTCTCGATACTAGTCCACTAGCCCTGGAACACTTTTTCTAAGCATTATTTTCTATTTCAAAGCCGTACTCTGAATTTACGTTACTTGGACATTTACGTTACCCTTTACAATCCAAGACCGCGAACTACTATCGAGGTAATGCTGTACTCATAAGCACAGTTCTTAGGTAGTATGTAACTCTAATGATTTGGATTCATGGACTAACTAGAGTCTAAATTCTAGACGACGAATATATTATCGAAGATACTATATTTACAGCAATGACTCGATACTAGTCCACTACTCCCCGAGCACCTTTTCTAATTACAATCCTTCTGTCTCCAACTGCTTTGAATTGGCATCACTTCAACATTGTTATGCTTTTAAATCCAAGATCACGAACTACTATCGAGGTAATACTGTACTTAGGCTGGACATCTGAACGCAGAGGTCTTATAATAAGTTATCAGCGTCTCAGAGAAAGTCCTAAAGGCCCTAGAAGTCCTGATTGATCATTAAAGAAACCGTAACTACAGTAACGTTTCGATACTAGTCCCTTTCTCAAATATCTTCCCTAATCAGTATTTCCTCATCTTCAGCTTCTGCTCCAAGTAAGGACACTTGAATACCGTTCACGATTCAAGACACCGATCTACCATCGAGGAAGTACCGTGCAATCATCGCAAGATCGATCAAAGAGTCGCGTTACACGAGAAAAGCCATTCTCTCGGTGAACCGCGTCCTTGCCTCCGCGCACGCAGCGTCATTGAAATTCCATTTTAAAAAATCACGCACTTCGACCGATGAATAATTAAACCTTCCACAGGAAACAAGCATCCGCGAGCTACACTTAACAAGCACATTTGCCCACGAGTCCGTTTTCCCTGGAATATTCATCAGATCGACGAACTCCCATAAAAGATAAAATTCATTGTACAACAAATTCCACAAAACGATGCAACTGTCGTTCACACGGTCGAAACGACCCAGATCGTACGATCAATCGTTCGAAAAATCATCTATGGAATTTCAATTCTCGATCCAAAACCGTCAAACCTCAAAACGTTAGCCTCCTGGACCTATCAACGACTGCTCCAAGACGATCTCCGACCGATCCATTGACCAGTCGCTAGCAATCATCCTCTTTTTTACGCCTCTGGTCACCGATTCACAAACAGGCCAGGTGTAACACGTGACGATAACGCGAAATGCATTTCCAGCGCGTGGTATTTACACAGGTAATCGACCACACGCGACGCATATTTGCTCTGTACCGATAGGCCTCTAGAACCGTGTCACCGTGACCACCTGTGGAGAAACACCTCCACGAGGATCGAGATCAATCGATGATCGCCGCGTTACCCTTCGATTCAACAGTTCCAGAAAAACCGTGATATTTCGGAGCCGATCTTCTTTAATTGTAGGTACTGTTCTCCAGCGACTCACCTGACCGTAAATCGTTGGAGGACATTGTAATTCGACGTACCACTCGCACTACACTGACGCGACCACGGTGTCGTGCTATACACACAGGGAGGGGATCGCGAGGAATAGATCCGCGCGGCCGTTCGGCACGACTGTTTCTGTGAACGGGTACGATCGTACGGAATTTATCGCGGCGGGGCACGTGGCGGCGACTCCGTTGATTCAAGCTCCTCCACCAGGCGCGTCGTCGTCACCAACAACTCCGTTACGGTTTATTTTCGATCCAGTGAATACCTCCCGGTCGCGTTTCGACTTCTAGTTACCGCAACAAAGTCGCTTGGTCCCTGTGCAATTCCATTTGTGAACGATGCACGGCCTGGTGAAGAAAGGAATCTGATGACTTAATTGTTCTATCCATGCCGTGTCGGTCACCGTCGCAGAAACTTCCGTCCACGACACGTCGGTCATCAGTGTCAACGACGTAAAAGTTCACGACGTGTCGGTCATATTGGTCGGAAAATTTTGGCGTCCTAGATCCTAGATCATGGTCTACTATCGGGGCAATACTGTAGTCAGACTTGAGGAGTGAACACGGAGTTACTAAGACCGCGTAATCATAGATCAAGATCATTACCTATCACCTAGACACCGGGAAAATATAACAGAAAAAATGTAAGTACAGTAGTGCTTCGATACTAGTCCCTTTCTGATCAGAGTTTTCCTATTCTAAGATTTTATTTCGAATGAGATTGCTTGAATTTTGTTAGAGTTCGTGATTAAGGGAAACGACATTTTGATAAATTCATTGCACGTGCTGATTCAACAATCGTCGACGGAGACCTTTGTCGGTTCTCTGAAATTCAAGGAACGACACTGGTTGTTAGAAGTAACTCCTGACTGTTCAGTCAAAGGTAATCTATACCTCATGATTAATTGTACCCAGAAAGTGACGAATTGTTCCAAATGGAATCGTTCTCCACAAATGAAGCTCGCTAATGGCTCTTCTTTGTAAATTAATGTTCTTTGGACTTGAAAATCCTTTATCAGAATTTCCCATTAAACCGTGGAAATTGTGATTATTCGATGGAAAATAAATCAGAAACGCCAAGACAAACAGAAAACACACCGTCAAAATGTTCAAGAAATTCCATTTTTCTCAAGAACACTGCTCCGTATATTCTAACCTAAAAATTTTTTTTATTAAACGCTTCAAGGGTCAGGAAATCGAAAATGTAACGAATTACTGTTAAAACGTATCAAATTTATTTCTACGCGCCATCTCGCCCCTCGTTTGCCTCTGAAACTCGTCGATCAGGTACCTCCGACTTGTGGACCGTTTCTGGTTAAACATTAGGTCGATGTAACTGCGGGCGACGGGCGTGGTGGACGCAATTAAAAGTTTCCACGAGGCGACACCGCCGCGGGTAATTTCCGTGCACGCCCGCGCGCCTCACTAATTCCGTTATTTCGTATTTCCACGCGGAACCGCCCCAACTCGGACGGATCAACCGTTGTTCACCTACGACTTTCACTAACGACCAGCGAATTCGTGTCTAGCAAGCCGTCACTAGGGCGAGAAATACTGGAATATTCGTTAATTACGCCAATATTCGCCCACGTTTTATTAGAAAAACTTTTGTGGGCGTGATTTAGAAATTTGGAAAACCAATTTGTGGTCTCTATTAAGTCTTATTCGCGAATTGATATGTTTATAAAATATTAGCTTGGTAGATAAAACAATTTTTGGTGGATTTACGGCGATAGGCTCCGCCCACAAACTTCGCCCCGCCCCCTCCACCTAGTAGAAATTTTCAAGAACAAGTCCAGTGTCTGGCGAGCCGTCACTCGGCGCGAGAGACTAATCGAATATTCATTCAATTGCGCAAATTCGACTGACCTTTATGTGACCCGACACAGATAAATTTCTTTAGAAAGACCTTGTGGGCGTGATTTAAAAGTTTGGAGAACCAGTTTTTGGTCTCCATTAAGCCCTATTTGCAAACCGATATGTTTGTAAAATATGAACTCGATAAATAAAACAGTTTATGGGCGAGTTACCGTGACAGGCTCCGCCCACAAACTACGCCCCGTCCCCCGCCCAATTGGAATTTTTTAAGAACGAGTTCAGAGGCAATTCCACGGACATGATTTACAATATGGAATACTTTGTACATAATCGAATCGACCGGGATCAGTCTGTGACCGAGAAATCCTCCTCGCGTGGAACATTCTTTGCTCGCCACACACCATGAATCGAGGAGGAAGGCTCCTCCCACTCGCAAGTACTGCAGCCACAGAGAGCCAGCTCCGCTTTCGGTTTACAACACGATTAGGATTTCTCGGTTGGATCGTGAATCGTGAACCACCGGAATGTCATTACTCGCCTGGAACAGAGACAAGGAATGATCTACATCGGTCAATACGAAATCATGCAACACAGTAAATCATCGATGAGTGTTCGAAGTCGCTGAACATTCAATATTTCATGAACTACTGGCCATATGTGGCTGAAAGAAATATCACTGACTTCAGAATTCCAAACACTATCGCAGTACTAAATTTCATTAAAAAGTTAACGTTACACCTGGAGACCTCTCCTGGTCAGTGCCGAGGAGCCTTCGAACACTCATCGACGATTTACTGTACGGTGAATATATCCTCAAAACATGAAATTGCAGAACTTGTAGAACTATACCCATTATTATCGTGCAACCGAATTAATCATTACTGATAGTTCCTAGCTGACAACTTCTAAAATTTCATCAATTATATTAATTCAATTCCAGGAACGACATCTCTAAAATGAAGATACGAATGAACCCACCTTCACGATGATCCCCTTTACGTCTCCACGCTACGTAGGTTCCCATTCGCCCCAAGATGATCCTTGTAAAGAAACAGTCCCCGATACAATAACGAGGCGACAAGTGATCCACAGATGGGTCCCAGCCAGTAGACCCAATGGTGTCCCCAGTAACCGTTCCAAACCGCAGGGCCCAGTGTCCTCGCGGGATTCATGCTGCAGCCTGTGTAGGGGATGAAGATGAAGCACAATGCGGAGATGCAAAGGCCGAACCTCAGGGACGCTGAGTCCGAATTCCTAGCGTTCCTATGGTCCCAAAGGCCGCATGCGAAGAAGACCAGGATCCCAGTGGCTAACATTTCTGCGAAAAAGCCGTGGAGATCGCTTAGTTTCTCGTTGATGTCCGTCATGCAGAAGTTCATCGCTGTGTCTGGCGTGGCGGCAAAGATCAGTTCCACTGGGGTGATCACCTGTTGGGACCAAAGGGGTTGGTATGACTGATTTGTGGACCTGTCAGTGATTAGGTGTAGCGTTCCAGGGAGGTTCAGTTACCCTTAGGAGACCGTAGCCGGTCAATGCACCGACGCACTGGGACAGAATGTAGACCACTGTCATGGGTAGCGATTTTGTACCGAGGACCAACGCGGCCAATGTTATGCAGGGGTTGATGTGGGCGCCACTGATGTGTCCTACGCACTGGAAACAACAGATTGCGAATTGCAGGTTTCATTGATGCGAAGATTGTGAGGGATAGAAGTGGGGGATTTTGAAGGGAAGTGGGATTTAACGTGGTCTTTACCTGTATAGCGATCATCACGGCGAGACCGAAGGTCAAGGAGATCTGCAGGACACCAGGAACGATACCCAGACTCCCTATGCATCCTGTGCAACCGATGAAGACCAATATCGCTGTTCCAATGAACTCTGCGATGGCGGTGTTTAGGACCTCACGTGCGGTAGCATCCTCCTTTAGCAAGTTGCTCAGCCCTGAAATAGAAAATAGTGGATTTCCGAAGCCGAAATGCTTAGAATCTTGAGTCCTTACCGATTAGATACGTCCTAAAAATCTTAGACGTCACCAATGTCATCAAAGTCCTGAATGTTTTTATAGCGTCCAAAGTGCCTTCTAGTCTTATCAAAATATTAAAGACTTTGAAGACTATTAAGACCTTAAATACCTTCGAGAGTTTCAAGATTTTCGACTTCCAACACTTTCAGGAGCAATCGAATTCTCAAACGACTCAAGACGTACCAAGACTTTCAAAAGTTCTGAGTACTGAATCGTGTTAGAAGTAACTCGAAGTGCTTCGGAGCCAATCACCAATTACAATGCTTCCAAGGAACAGACCGCGTGTGGCTATGGTCTTGAAAGGCGCTGTAGACTGTAACGATTCCATTCGGGCCATGGGGGAATGTCGATGTGAGCAAAAAGGATGAAATTTCGCGTGCCCTATTGTCGATTCCACCCGCGAGCTGGCATCGACCGAGCGTGCAGACTCGCGGATTCCCTTAATGAGCCTGGGCCTCCTCCGACGTAATTAGGAAAATTGCAGCCGATCGAGCGTGCGGCTTCTCCGCCTGGGCGATATTATTCCTCGTGAAACCGGGTCGAACGATAATGAAACCAGACCGCCCTCCATGATATTCGAATCCTCTTTTTCTCCTTTCTTCCTCTCCATTAGGCGTCCATAGACCAGAAGTGAACAGGGACATAATTTAGAATAGGGACCTAGCAATAGGGACCTTATGACACCGAATTTATTTGGAATTTTCTAGACCCCAAAGTGCAGTTCCTGGAACTGGAGAGAGTGCCAGGACGAGCCACGAGATTCTGGAAGTTGGGACGGTACTTTTGAACTTTCGACCTTCCCACCCGAGAAGTTGCTCGAGCGCGATTAACCTGTAAACTAACGGTGTTGAGGGCCAAGCCAGGATTTCGATGGAAGTTCCAAGTGAACCAACTCGGGTCCTCGCTTCGTAGAACGAAACTAGTCATGTGGAGATGATTTTTCGACGCCAATAGCCTCATTGTCTCTAATTTCGGAATTATAACCTATAAAGGGTAGGTGGTCTGGATTGTTTGGGCTTGTTTGCAATGGTGTGGAAATTGGAACCCATTTCTGAGCAAGATTCTCTTGGCAGACTCGTTACTATTACATATATTCGGTCCGTCAAAGTGAAACCGCCCCTTAAAGGTTAATCTGGGTTTACTTATTTTCCTGTATATCTCGAAAACTATAGTCGATATGAAAAAACTGTTGGAATGAAAATTTAATGTCTTCTTATGCTGTATAAAAGTGTGTAGTGGAATTGTTAAAAATTTGTTTCTTAAATAAATAAATAAGTAAATAAACATATTTTTAACAATTTCATTACACACCTTTACAAAGCATAAAAAAGCTTTAAATTTTCATTATGACACTTTTCTAATATCTACTATAGTTTTCAAGGTATATACAAAAACAGAGAAACACACGTTGACATCCAAGGGGTGGTTTCATCCTGAAGAACCGAATATTACCGAAAACTAAAATGCCTGATGCTTCTGTCAAGACACCGTACAAACCTGGAGAGTTTAAAAAAATTTTTCGAGGTACCGAAGTTCTCTTGTCAGACTACAGAAATCGTGTTACGAAGATTCCGCGCGTTCTATTGACTCGAAAATTCGCCTAACTTTATGATAGATCTCGACGTGGGAACTAAGTTTCGAAGTTTAGAGGTTTCCCATCGGGAGGGGGGACACAGAATCACGGGTACTAGTGATTAACCGTGCGTCGGTCGGATATGATTAGAAGCCAACACGTGTCACGCGCAATTTCCATTAGCGAATGTGCCATACACGGGATGACAGTGATCGTTCATTGATGTATGACGATCGACCTGACTGCTGGCTGACTGAGACCTCGACAGGTAAAAAGAGAACTGCTGGAATCACTATTTCCCTAGGCGAAGTTTCTAGAGAATTGAGGGATGATCCCTGAATATATTTGAATTAAGGCTCTGGTCTCGCTGTTGAATGGAATCTTGAATGAAAAAGTCTTCAGTAGAGCTAGAAGTTTATTCAAAAGGACGGAAAATGATCCACCAAAACGGCCCTGCTCAGAATCAAGCTGAAATTTCACTGGAAAATTAGTGTAAATGAGGTCTGATGTTTGGTAATATTGGATTTTTTAATTAGGGGTTCTCTCCTTAAACGAAGTCGTGAATGAAAAAGTCGTGTTTGCCATTGGTACTTCGGTTAAATAAGCGTATAAGACTCCAGCAAAGAGGCGCCGTCCAAAAATAGATTGGAATTCTTCCATCGAACCAGAATGTTGATGCCTGATTATCATTGGGTCAAAGCACTTCCTGTGACAAGCTTCGAACATACTGACCTCACAAAAATAATCGTTTCCCTAATGAAATGCCTTTTTCTATTATGCTTGAATTACATTGCAACATCAGCAACCATCTCCAATGTAGTTGTAAATTAATTCAACAATGGTCTAAGAGGCTTTTAAAGGATCATCAATAAAATTGCTGATAAAATCGAGCAGGAAAAAGCGAATTTCAAAGTTGTATTCCGATCCATATGCAACGAATTACATAAAATCGTGACGTAAATGGTTTTGATAAGATCACTCGCGTAGAAATAATTACCGAACCGTTTCTCTGTTCATCGTGTAACCACGTATTTTTTTAACAAATATGAGGAAGCGTCCAAAACTGTTGCATCTTCGTCCTTTAATCATTTTTATCTTTTCATGAAACATTCATTTCACGTTATGTATACTTAGATTCCTTAACAAAAAACGTTTCTTAACGTTGCAATGTCCGATTGAGTAATCAAGTTCTTATGAAACACTTGTGGCTTCAAGATAATCACCACTGTTTGACGGTCTATATTATTGAAAACATCTCACGAAGTACTCAGTTTTCCGCCATTTTGTTCTGGTGTTATTCGATGCAGAATATTCCAGAGAATTGGTCTAGCCAAAAGTAGTATACACTTCCATTCAAAAAACACGTTTTCTCCTTAGATTTCTAGAAAAACTCGTTCTTTTTTTTATATCTGACGTTTATATATGGCTCAAAGTGATTGTTTCCAGAAATAAGGTAACGTCCAACCGTGGCGATCACGTGGATTCTCCTTTCAACAGGAGAACAACTATCTCTTCATCTTAATTGCCAATGAAATTGCGATGCGAGCGATGAGTATAGGTGTTGCCGGTAATTACGATGAAAGTTACCCGTAATTAGGGATCGAGAAAGTAACGGGCTGCTGGATTTAGAAAATAGTGAAAGGATTCATGTTTGGAAAGCACGCAAGAAAAACCAGGCGTTCGAAGTAAAGAACCCCTCGCGCGCATTAGCGCGCCACCTATGATAAAACGGTCAACTTTTTTTTCGCCATTATCCTCGATCGATAAGAAGGAATCTTTTTACCGGCACGCTAAAAAGTATGCGCCAGGTGATAATCAAGTGTTTTATTTCGAAAATTCATTGTTTATACAGAAATATAAATCGATGTAACGTATAATAAGAGAAAAACCTCAATCTTTTTAGTTTTGTGACTTTCACCACTTTCAATAATCACCGACCTATTTTACAAACCGTTCACTTTTCCACCATCATAACCTAATACTTTTCTCCGCAGAAAGTTCCAATGCATCGACCCAGGTGAACAGAATATGCGCGACCATTCAGAAAAAGACAGTGAATTCTCCATTACATCGTTACACTTGTGGAATATGAGACCCCAAGAATGAACGTACTACTTTTTATTCATAACATCGAACGAACAGGTTTTGTTTTTTTTTTTTTTTTTCGATCTATAGGTTTAAGGTCAACGACAGGTATATAGTTTCGAATTTGAATGAACACCGTGATTCATACTTGACGAGGAAGCACCGTTACTCCCGGCTTGTCCGTTGCACAGGAGACGTAGAGAATGGAGGAAAAAGGGGAACCGTGCGACCGATTCGTTGACCCACGGCGTTCACCGAGAACTTGACCCACTGTCACACTTGCGTGAAACGTCGCCGTGCACGCGTTCCTTATGTCCGAGCCTCTGGGAACCGATCTCGACCTTGTAAAGCGAACACCTGATCGCGTTGTAAACAATCTTTTTATGACAAGTTCATCTCTGGAATTATAATGGTCAACGTCATACAGGGTGGCCCGATTGAATGATATTACCTGATTCTTTACTCTATATAAACTTGAAACTTTTCAGGAAAAGTTGCTCTGTTTCAAGGGACACGTGTAACGGTGAAAAGAATTCTTTCCCACGGTCATTTTTTTACGAACTTTCGAGGTCATTGGTATTTTTCTTCAACCATAACCGTATATTGTTTTCTCGATATTTATTTTTGAGATATTTGCGTTTGAAAATAATTGAAATAAAATCTTTAGGGAATATTAATTATCTTCAGACCTAAATATCTTGAGATTACATTGTCGTAATGGAAATATAGGATGTATAGGAGAGAAGAAAAAGAAACATAGGATTTCATTTTAAAAAAAATATCAGTAACCTTGAAATCTCGTGAGAATAGTGAACTTGAAAAAAAAATTCTTTCGACCGTTACACGTGTGCCCCTTGAAATATAGCAACTTTGTTTTCTCATACAGCAATTGAAGATCGATGCGTTCGATTGCGGAACGTATTTGTGTTCGCTCCGAGATAGCCTGTTTAATTCAAATTTCATTTAGTTTCTAGCTGATCAGTTTGTCTCCTGATAGGCTCGTTTTACCGTTCACTAGCGGCACGATTAGATCGTTGTGATTTACCAGAAATTTAAGACCCCTCGAGTGTCTCGAGATTAATTAATTAACAGCGTGACGTAACTCGAACGAAATTGTTTACAATCTATTTTTCAAATCTCCACGATGAAACATTCAGATTAGTAGAGAGATTAAATCTAAAACGATTAAGTACGACTATATATATGTATAAACTCGAAATATAACCTACAAAAAAAATTGATTATTCGGTTGCTATTCAAGGCCAAGCGGGAAAATCGTGATGGGCGGGATATTTGTAACAGTGGAAACGATTAAATTTAAACTGAGGTAACGGTGAATTCGACGGTGCAGAGAAACAATAGCGAGCTTTCTTAAGCTAATGATAGAAAGTTCCGTTCGAATCAATTTCTGTTTTCCCCGCAATTTAGCTCTAGATCCGTGGCGCGCGCGAAAGCTTCCAAGATCGAGGACTACTTCTTGCCCGAGCGTTCCACGCTCCAATTAACCTCCCATCCGTAGTTTCCGGTTCGCGTTTCCGCGAGCATCTCTTCGAGTTCCCTGAATTCCAACGGAACAAAACCGAACCAACACGACTGAGGAAAGTAATTCTACGTGTGAACTAGATTGAAATTTAAAAAAAAATTTTTTTCATTGTTCTATCATTCACTCTGTTCGAACTAGCAGATGTTCGAGCGTCAAGGTCGTCAGGTAGACAATGGTTTTGTCCGTGAATATGGACGAGGGAAATAGTGTTATCTGGTTTTTTTCCAAGCGTAATGGGACATCTGTTGCGCGCCTAGAGTACAGTAACCCGATTGCCTGGAAACGTAACGCTTTCTTTCCTTTCGCCCAATCACGTGGCCCCGTTACTGTCTCACGGGGAGGGACGGGACGTCTGCATGTCGCGCGTTGCATCAGGAGCATAAGGCCACCGTCCATCCAACTGTGTCCCCTAATCACGCTAATCATCTCGAGCATGTAATAGTTATCGATCGACTAATTGGAGAATTGGAATCGCATACACCGATTACTCTCTTGAACGGACGTCTCTGAATAGGGACCGACTGGGATGAATGAGTGTCTTTCACTACAGGTGAAAGGAGGGTCGAGACAAGATTAGGTTATGTTGCAGGGGATCCAAGGACCAAACGGAATATTTATCAATGGCAATTGGCCGATGCAGTGTCGTTTACCCCTAAAATAGGAGGATTGAACCAAGTTGTTATTTGTTTGGAGGACAAGAAGATGATTGATGAACCAAAATAGTATTTAAAGGAAAACAATGGGTTGAAATATGGAAGACAAGATAGTCTAACACATTAACCGGGGTCAAAGTAAGATTCTTAACCTATAATGTGTACACTTTGTAGACACACGAATCTTGAGGCGTGACGGGTTGAAGTTTTGATGCACGCCTGGTAATTAGGCGAGGCAATTCTAAGCAGAGCGTTCCAAGAAAATGATTAATGATCCGTGCTGCGTGCGTTTCCCGCGACGCGACGGAAAGAAAGTTCCCCCGCGAAAGTATCTGGAACGTGGAGAACGGAGAGAAACGTGGGGTCACGTGCCCCCCCCCCTTCGGTGCGTCCGCGCTCGATATCACGAGAAAACGGAATCACTCTTTTTCTCTTTCCAGGCCACAAAGGACATTGTTTCGCGTCATTTGCATTCCCCCTGTGTCACCTGCAACCTGTTACATTATTACTGAAACGATCGTGAGAATCACAGCGTGGATCCATAAATCAGGGTGTCCAAAAATCAGAAATAAATCAACGCTGTGGTAAACATAGATTTAGTTTAATTTAGTGTTTCTCGATGAGATTACGGTGGAAGATAGGAAGATCTATAGGAGGCAGATAACGCTAGACTACTGGGCGGCAAGTGGAAACGGTCAACGATGATCAGAACCAATAGAACGCGAGCTCGATATCGAAACCCCTATGTTGGATTTTCTCGAAAATGAGGAGTCCAGTAGAAAAACTTTATTCTACATTTTTTATCAGTTCTTCGACGTAGAACCACCTATTCTTCAGTACCTCTAAATACACTCTACAAAAAAATAGAGGGCTTTCTAGAGAAGGACATTTCTCCAGGATCTCCTTTGCCCAATGAATTCAGGGAACAGATTGTAAGGAGCACGATTCATGAAAGTGGAAAACATTGTATCGTAGAATAGAAATTTAGACAAGATAGGAAATCCATTAATAAGCACTCACACGGAGTTTTGAACTTCTCCTTGGCCGCCTGTAGACTTGGCCTGGAGCTGAACGTGATCCCGATGCTCTTTGACTTGCCCACCGAACTTTCCGTGATCCCGGTCGGTGTTATTATCGACACGCCACCTTGCTCCATATTGTGGCTGATTTATTGAGCGTCGATCCAGCCGGTCTGTCTGCTGAAATTTACGGGGTGTCATTAGTACCGAGCGAAATAGCAGAAAGATAGCCGCTTTCATCGAATTAATTAGAATTCCATTAGAATACCTCTAGAATACTTTGAGTACATTCTCAGAGGAAAACTCCTATACAGAGCAATTCTTTAAGGAAAAATACATCGAAAATGTGCAATACAATTTCCCTGTAAATGTTCTTGTTCTTGAGGAAATCAAGTTTGAGCCAAACGGACGCAATCGGTGCTCAAACTTGATTTTCTCGAGAACGAAGCCTCGTATCCAAAAAATGTATTACACGTTTCTCATTCACTTTTCATTTACAAATCGATCCCCATTCAGTTCAAACGTGGTACATTACACTGGAGCGTGTACGCATACCTCCAAGTCGCTTGTAAACAAGCGTAGCGTGACACTTGTCACGGGATCCGATGAAATACAATTGCGTTCGGCAAATACCGGCGGATTACACTCTGTAAACACGTTCACTGGGGGATTCGTGGGTATGTCGCGCAAGAAACGATCGTAAATCGATACTGATGGGGCGATCCAACGGCCGTAAATCGCTCCAGATACGTGGGACGATCGGCTCAAGAAAAATGGAACACTCGGATAGGGTTGTGTATATCGAGCAAATTGACTTGTAAAGATCACTTCCAGTGATTTTCACCCGAGATTCAAAGATTCGCCAGAATGATGGATCCTATTGGTTTTTCGAGTATGGATCATTGATTCGATTATGGATCAACAACCGTATATTAACTCGAGTATCCAACGAACGTCGATTATACTCTTAATTGCATAGAATTTGTTATTGTTATCGATGAACCTTCCCTGGAGTCGAAGTCCATGGAAAGCTTTGAATTTTCCGCGATACACTACGTGTAGTCGGTAGCCATTATCGATAATCCAAATTAATCCATGCCCAAGGGTTACTCGATAACAGTGTAATCTCCACGCAGATCGTTGGAAACATTGATACGTTATCGGATGAATATTTCGTACGAAAGTCGTTCAAACTAACATCGATTCTTTTTAAATTCCGTCTAAAATCCTCTGAAGGTTCAGAGGAAGAAAGAGGGAATCAAAGCTCAGGCTGATTCAAAAGAAATTTCTCTTTAAAGACCACCCAAGACTCGGAGGATCATAATATCACTATTGTGCGTTGGTTACCATTGATGTCTCGGCAAACTTTTTAATTGAACATCTGTGCAAAGCAGTGCGCTCATAATATCGCGTAATTTCAGTGGATAGGAAGTTGAGACTCACCCAAGATAGTATTCTCGGTTCAGGTGTTTCTCGAAGGGACCAAGTGGAGATCACCGAAAAACACTCGTCACTCGATCGTGGATCGATCTACACATAAAAAATGGTTGCGAACGGATTGGAATGGACGCGTTTCGATGCTCGGATGTCGCGTGGCTTCGGCCAGACTGAGTCGTTTCGCGAGCCGCGGCCACCTCTATATGTAGACGGTCTCCACCTCTGCGGGACCGACGACGGGCTCCCGTTACACGGCCAGCATTCTACGGACGAGCATCGGCAGGAGCTACTGCTCCTGCCAAATTCTTCTTCGCCGTGACACAATTCCTCATGGTTTTATGTATTCCGAAACGATGGGAACCGCTTAACGTAGTACTACGACCCTTCAATTTAGATGAACAGTTAGGTTTCGAGACACTGACTGGGCCCTATCGATCATAAAACGCCGCGAGCTTTCGTGATTAACGCTGGGTATCCACTTGAGAACAACTATCGAGGTCTACTCACTGGAATATTCGATACATTAATTAGTGATTCACTGAGGTTTCAATATTACGATCTTTAGGTTACTCGAAATGGTTGGAAGAATATTGTACCTCGACAGGTGGTGGATTTGAAGCCTAAGCGGCGTATCCACTTGAGAACAACTATCGAGGTCTACTCATTGGAATATTCGATACATTAATTAGTGATTCACTAAGGTTTCAATATCATGAGCTTTAGGTTACTCGAAATGGTTGGAAGAATATTGTACCTCGACAGGTGGTGGATTTGAAGCCTAAGCGACGTATCCACTTGAGAACAACTATCGGGGTGTGCTCACTGGAATATTAGGTGCATAAATAAGTGATTCACTGTGGTTTCAGTATTGATGATCATATAGTTTAAATTCAGAATATTGTACTTTGGAAAGTAGTGGATTTGTGAGTTAATGAAAAATGTGTAATTATTTCGACAGAAAGATCGCGTTCGAAAATAGTAATGGCAACGAAAATACACGGCATAGTGGCTGTTTGGCCACGTAAATAGAATCCTCGTTGGCAAATATTCCCGCTTTATTTCTAGATGCGTCGCGCGTCGGTTACATAATTCTCATTATTTCCACGCGAAGCATTTCAGCCCGTGTCGCGTGTACAAGAGGCAACGAATCGATCTGATCTGGGGCCCATTATCAGCCGATAACGCAGCGTCTTCGGTCGCGTATGATAACATTTACACTTCGAGATAGATGTCTCGTATTCGACACGAATGTACACCTAGTCCTTTGTCTGTGGCACACCTGACTCTTTCGGAATCAGATGTAGCATCTTGTCGGTAAATGTACCCTCCGCAAAAATTGCAGGAATACGGGATCGTTCATTGGGGGGATTCGATCGTTGCATAATTATTGAGTAATTCTGTCGAAGCTGTTAGCAAACATTCGGTCGTGCTCGGTATGTTTGGAGAGGAAGCGATTAAAGGCGACCGTGTTCCGTGACGCCGGTTCAGCCAGCTAGACCAAACTCTTTCATGTGTTCTCTTCCTTTTTTCTTTCATTCTTTCACGCTGTAATCGGTCCTGTGCAGAGTTACAATTTCAATCGAATACTACCTAGTGTCGAACCTTAACAGTCCGAGCCTTAATTATGCAACAAACTATGCGTTTGACAGGTTCTAAGGCCTCCCCCACTCCCCAGTGGTGGGGATAACGCCTGGACAATAATCGTGTAGAACAAGCCTGACGATAATCGAGAGTAGTCTGTAGTTACTTTATTGTAAAAAAAATCGGAATTTCCACGTTTAATCAATCAAAAGTGACGAAATACTTTTTTTTTTCTTATCTTTTATTCGTTATTCGGTACTCTTTATCTAGAATTAGCCCATCTCTGTGTTCTGTACACTTGTTCAAATGATTCGTGCCGTTCCCGCCATAAGCCAATGTGGCTTCCTCCGGCACGAATTATTTGCTCGAGAAGATCGAAGCAGATGGAGAACGATCCCGTCAAATCCGAGCAATTTGCTCGACCTTATCGCTGCCCACCCACGCCTTTCATCCGCTGCTAATGCCATTGTACATATTTGCCTGGACGATTAGGCTAATCGTCGGTCTTTGCCACTGTCAGTAAATCTGTCGACCGTAATCGTATCGGTTTTGACAAGTCGCGATATCGAACTAATTTATTCGGGTCTCATTACTCCTTGTTATCTCGACGGAATTAGTTCGTCGAGCTTTGCGTACAAACGACTGACATGCTGCTGATTTTTTAGGTGGTCGAATGACTGCAGAAAGCCTCGAAAAAGAGGTTATGACGGTTCAGATTTGATTTTACATTATTTGCATTTTGGCTCTGCACCAAAGAACACATTCTTAATAATCCATATATACTCCATACGCTCAGATTTGACTCCAGAATTGCTTTATCGTAAATAGTTCCCCAGAAACAAAAGGAATTCTTGTACTTATCGCAATTGTACATTTACTCTAACAGTAAAATATTAATATCATCAAACTTTCACTTTGACTCAAAGAAAACGAATAATATTTACGTTTGTTGAATCCATTTTGACATCGTCACCACGAGTCTGACTCGATGTTATAAGGCAAAGGGTTAATGATTCAATGATTTTCAGGTGTCCACCACATTGTCAGACATTTTTGAGCCATTCAATCTCTGGAAACGCAACGGAAGCCAGGCTATCGCGACTTATTGAGGGGAGGTCGATCAACGGACAGAACCAGTGCTCGTCGATCGATCACGTCGCCGTCTGTGATCGATGCCCGAGCCTCTTTGTTCGACCACCGACTCGGTGGTGGGGGTAGAAAAAAAATCAGGTGATCGATGAAGCCAGGAATAAAAGTCAACGATAACGCCGGCCTGTTGGAGAAGGATAACAACCGATCGGTAAAAAGCCCTCTCCTCGTTCGTGTTATGTCTCTAGAACTCTCGGGCAGCCGAGGACAACAAAAGGAGGATAAATAATGTATCCGGCGTGTGTAATCGCTACGTAGCTCCCGTTTCGTGTCGCCGCGAAAGGAGCAGTAGGTCACCGATGGTTTTTCTCGGTATTAAAGCCGGTAAAACAAACGGGAGGAGCCCTGACCTCCTCCAATTCCACCGTAGAACGCGGTTGTCGACGAGAAATGAACAGGCATAGTCGATACCCTCTGGATCCTCCTCGACGCAACAACCCCGATAACCAGTTGTGCAAAAGTTTTCTAAATAATGACAAAAGCTATCTAAAAAAAAAAACCATAACCATCTGTTTCCACATTTGGCTTGGGTTTTTGCAGGCAACGCCAGCTAACAAAATGATCAAGCAAATTGGCAGCAAGCCTTGCAACATAACCTGTGTCAATTTGGGGACAAACACGGAATTCTGCGCGGAAGCAATTTGTTGCGTATGTTGTTTATAACAAATCTTGCATCGAACTTGTAGCCCATAACAGACATTGGACAAAATTTGACTTTGCAGGTTTCGATGTAGTAAAAGTAATATTTCTGTACTGGGCCAACTTTTCTTGATGTCCTTTCGACCAAGGAAACGGAAAGTATTAAAAAGGACACAGGGTGGATGAGATTGGATGAGCACCGATTGAGGGAATGTGGAAGTTGTCCTAACCTAAAATAAATTAGATAGATCATGATAGGATCGAAGAAAGAGTTATGGTACTAACGATCCTAGCCGCGGGAATGTCTCTCCTTTCCCTTTTCACCAAGAAACTCTATCGCTTCCGGCTACCGGACCTCTACGATGCTGTATGTCTAGCCCAGTTTCCTCGAACCGCGACGACCAGGAAGCATATGGCGAACTAGTTCTTGCCCGGATAACCAGGTCCCGGTTTCAGACGCAAACAAAGACTGTGTTGGATCGATAGGTACTCCGTAAGTGCTCGCTGAGAGCTGCACGTTAAATGCTCGTGCGTCATATTTGCTACTGGGCGGGTTCTTCTTGGAACCAGCCAAACGATTTGCTTCTCCAACTTTCAAAGAGTCGGTGCAGTGTGGCCAGCGAAATCCCTCAATCAGGGAAAATGGCGGATGATTCTATCTTGGTAGTGGGGGAAAGTAAAGTAATGACACTATAATATAACCTATCACCAGGCCGACTCCAAGCCCATCCAAGTGTCGCAACCAATCTTTAACGCTACAATTGTGAAGTCATTACTTTACTTTCCCCCACTACCATGACAGTATAATCCGCCATTTTCCCTCAAAATCCCTCAATCTGGTCACACTGAGTCGATGGCTGGAAATTAGGAACTAGAAATAGAAAGATTAAAAGCCTTCTTGTCGACGAAATGTTTTTTCATTTGTGGTTCTTCGTTTAGTAAAAATTTTCTGAAAATAGTGCTACCATTTTTCCGATTAAAATGGGACTAAAAAGATATGTGGATTTTTATCGTTTTCGATGACGTACGAACCGATCCAATGTGATAATCGAAATTTTCGTTAACAAAGAACGAAAAATGAAAGCTTATTTACTGGTCTTGATCAGACGAAATGGCGATTTTTCAGGCGTGTCGCTTCCGGCGAGTTACCAGCCACACGAAAATCCACGGAGGTTCGCGTAGGTCATCGACCCGGTACTGAAACGTTATGCAAACCGTTGTTAGTTAACCGCCGTGGCGACCGGTTGCATAATACCGCGAATTAGACAGGAATCTCTTCGATACCATCCTTAGGATAATCCAAGTCCAGGCCCGGATTAAGATTTTTCGGGGGCCCCTTTGGTTGAAAGGGTTGAGGGGGTAAACAATTTCTGTAACAAAACATACAATAAAATACATAAATCTTCAATAATAAAAATTTAATCAAAGTAAAATTAAATAACATTTAATCATAACTAACAATACTTCGTTATATTTTAACAACTTTGATCCAATTTATTTCTACGTTTAGTGCACTTTCGAATTATTTCAAAAGGGAAACAGTAAAAATTTGATTCAATTATTTTTTTACATAAATAAAAGCCTTAAATCGGGGCCTCCTGGAAAGCGGGGCCCATGACTGCAGCCCTCCAGACCCCCCCATTGATCCAACGCTGTCCGAATCCCACAGTAAGCACTAAGCAGATCCAACGATTCCCTCCTCTCCGATAAATTCTTCCCCAACGTCGGTGTTTTTCACGTTTTGTAACGATTCTTTTTTATTTTTCCTCGAAATGGCCACTTAGGAACAGTTGCGGAAGATCAACGGCGAGAGCGCAATTACAGATTACACGCGTCGAAGCCAACCGATGAGCCACTACCGGCTTGAGAACCATTTAATCGTTCGAACAATTAACTTCTGGATGGTCGTAAAAGTGAATTTGTTTACGCGCGTGTGAACACCAGTTCCGCGATCTAATCGGGCGTGAACGCTGGCCGGGGGATTTATGAACGATTCGATCCACTTGCCCTTCGCGAGGCCAGCCCCGAAAGAAAAGGGAACAAGCCTGGTTCGCAACATAACATATTAAATGTAGTCAAGAGCAAAATTAAAAAAAAAAATTAAAAAAAACCGTGAATATGGGGGATAAACGAATAATTTAATTTACTGTTGAAATCAAAATTTGAATATTTATTAAAAGGGTGTAGAATATTGGAAAATAATTATTAATGTTAAGTGGAACAGCACAGATTCTCGATTTCCATAGAAACGAATACTGATTTCGTCAAGAAATATTGGTACACCTAATAATAACATTATCACTATTAGTGATATTAATAAATACCTAGAGAATTAGGGTTACCAGTTGTTTTAATCAAATTGAAAGGGGGTGAAATTTCACCTATGGTAGCTTGTATTGTAACATAACCTAATCCAAAGTGTTAACATTGGAACATAACCCAATTCGAAGGGTTAATAGTGGAACATAACCCCACACAATATACAGTTTTATATAACATTTTATTCTTATGCAGTCCGTATAGCCGAAGATTTCACTTTGGCGCTCTGGAATTCGTGTTAACACACGAAACTATTGAAATGTATTCAATTCAACGATTGTCATTTGCCGCCTAGCCAACTAGGGAGCGCTGTCGATCGAGAAACGTGCCGGTTTAACAGGTTAAACAATGGAAACGAATGGTATCGTCGCATAAGATCGCCCCGGTAAATCTCGTTACCCCCCTTTCTATCCTCAATTATTATTCCGCAGATCAATCCACGCGGATCCTTTCTCTTCGAAGGCGTATCTTCCTTTTTTTTACGCTCGTAATATTCCGTGTGCAAGCGAAAATGACAGGTAGACCGCACAATGCGCGACAGCCTTGAGCCCTGGGTGCTCCAAAGGGGAAGCAGGTCGACTCGATCCTGCCCACGATCCTGAATAATATACGATCTTGATTATCCGTTGCTACATTTGGCGGGATCTTGATCACCACGACGCACTAGATCCTGGAAATATGGATCGACCAGATTTTAGTCTTGAACTCGTTCAGGTTTTATGTAAGGCTTTGATAGCTCTGTTTCAGGACACTGATTTACATTTTTTGACTGGGGTAATCGTTTTTTTTTTTTTTATACAGGATGTTTCAAATTTCTTGTTCGTTTCTGTACAGTTTAATGAAGACATTGGTGGTGTACAAAAGATGTTTCATTTCTGCTGACTACAGGGAAAAAGTTACTGGAATATACAGAGTGTTTCATGTATAATTTATGCAAATAGTGTTAGCACTAATATACAGTTTCTTTCAGATCTCCTGTCCACCCACACTATACTTAATGGGAATGTTACTAGGAAGATATTCTTGATAAAGAAGAATTAAATTTAATATTCTAAATTGTATGACCAATATAGATGGAAGGACCTGTACCTAAATCCCTGCTATAGAAGAATCCTACCGTAAGAATTCAGAAAGTGGACAGATAAAAGAGACATCAAGATCGTCAAGAAAATGGGGAAAACGGGTCAAGATCGGAAAATCGCAAAAAACTGCTGGAAAAGTCCTAATAGAATAAAACCCGAGTAGTTGATTGCCTGGCGCGTTAATTGACCGGCCCGTGAAAGGACAGCTGGCGTTAATTCGATGCAGAAAATCCAGATTCGTAGATTAATCTCAGGGCGCTGCGGACAGAGTAATTATCGTGTCAGCGGCGTCGTTAATTCATCAGGAATCTCCATCCTCTTGCGGAAAGATATAATCCAGCAAGCAATTGGGTAGTCCGAGATCGCGCAAAATGGCGGAAAAATCGAATTATCTTATAGACGTGAAGCACATAATTGCATACAGAGTTTTATGGCTTTAATTGTTCTCTCCAGTGATCCATCGATTCTGTTAAAAATTCACGGTCGTCGGGAGTGTTGAGGTTATCCACGTATCGGTGGACGTAAAAGGACAGGAAAATGGCGCGAGAGGGAATGAAAATGGCAACGTCGACGAACGAAGAATGAAATATTAGGATCGAACGAGTCCATACGCGGCTATCGTTTATCAAAGTCGTTGGCGGAGAGAGAGAGAGAGAGATCTCTTGGAAAAAATACTTCCTTCGTTGGCCATTTTATCCTTCGGCGGCGCTGAAAGAACGGGGACCTCCGTCTGCCCCTTCGAAAAAAAAAAGAAGAAAAAAAAAACAGAATATATTTCATCGACGAATCTTCAAGAGTAAGACGAATTGTTTTCTCAAGGAAGGACTCGTATATAGTCATTCTTCCTCGATGATGTCAACGGACGACCGGAAACGGTGGTTTGAAAAAAACGAATTAACAAGCGTGAGAATCCTCTTTGGCCGCTGGCGAGGACCATTGTGAATTAAAATTCTGATTCTTCGAGGGATACGATGCCTGGTTTGATAATTGATAGCGTCACTATGTATGTAATGACTTAATTCTACGAATTATACACATTTTATTGCTCGGGGAATTCTGACCGATGGAATCTTCTTAGATGGGATCTACATCTGGAACGGTATTGCGTCAACAGGAAGACTTTGAATAGCACACGAAGGATGTGGAAAATGATAAAAAAATAAAGGGTGTCTGAAGCTGACCAGAACTTCTGTCTACTTGAAGTCTAAGAAAAGTACCCTAAGTCAACGATGCACGGATAACAGGCTAATGGAGAAGGCACTTCAGATAATTGAATTCCGTGCTTCGCTTCAATTCCATTAACACCTGACAGCATCCAGGCGTAAAAATTCAAAAGGGTATAGGTTAGGTAACGCTCGCGATTAGTCTTGGGGCGCAGCCTATGCCCTCCAGAGACCAGTTCGCGGTGAATGAAAGTCCGTTTCTTCCGGTGCGCGTGATTTTGTGTCGATTACACAACGGACGATCACATGTCGTCGGTCTCGAAAGTTGCAGAATACACCAGTGCAACGAAGAGCTACCATTACGGTTTATATAAGTTTCGCTGCAACCGACGTTTGCTACCCGTTACATTGCTGAAAACGCTTCACAGGGATCGTTACGCTGGCTGAAGTCCTAGCAAGGACTCGGATACTTGTACAAACGTAAAAATTTTAACGACCTAACCTAACCTGGAGGTACTATTCGAGTGACCTGGGCCCAGGCTCAATATGCAGTTCTAATTAAAAGTACAGTTTGCTACTTTGGACAGTCACAATGCCAACAATGGTTCGCCGTACAATAATTCTCAACTGCGAGGTTTTTAGTTCCCAATGTTCGGTAGACGCGAGAACACCTGAAATGTAATAATATTCCCGGACGTTAACGCGTAACAACGGAACTCGTCGGAGTTTCCAAGCTGGAATTTCGGCCAGCCTCGAAAGCTCGACCAACCGTATTCGCGCGACGCCACTCAAACTTTTGCCAACTTTAATCCGTATTAACGATGTGAGTAAATATGCAGAACGTGGCTGTGCTTTCCCGTAGACCGAGGTTTTCGGTATATTTAGTCGCTGGACGATTGCAATTTATGGACGACAGTGACTTCGAATTAGTATAAAAATTGGAATCGAATAATTTGTTTGTATAAACCAGGGAATTAGTGATGGATGGATTGTTTTATGTTTAGATTAATTGGAGACAGCATTGGTGACTATAATGAAGATTTCATATTAGTTTCAGTTCAATAAAACAAATGTGTAATCCCTTTTATTATCGAAATACATAGATCAATTATACGTGACCCAATTTTAAATTCAAATTGCTCCTTGATGGGTAACAAGGAGTTCTGCTGTACTATTCGATGCTACTGCTTTCTTTCCGACAGATACCGGTATCTTATCGACATGAGATACATTATCATAGTCGATAAGAAATGTAATAATCAATTACCAACATGATCACCATAAAGTTAATAAAAAAATAAATAACAGGCTAAACGCTATATGTATTAACTCTTTCTCGATCGTTTAATATAAAAACAAATCTATAATAAATTCTTGAATGTGTAAGTTTAAACTCAGAATGACGTGTTCGAAAAGCCCGCCATTCCTATGTACACTGTCACGTTACCAACGAACCAATTCTAACCAACTCGATATTCGCGTGGACATTTCATCAGTTCGTTGGAAAAAACTATTGGAGATTGGGATCGAACTAACGCGTCCTTTAATTGTATCGATGGAATATCGATAGAAAAGTGTTTTTATTTGTCGGTATTTCTGTGATGGGCATCTGGTGCACGCGGACGCCATTTTCGCTGCGAGCATCGGCCACGTCCTAACTTGATGGCAGGAGATTTGGATCTGTTAATGTGTTTCCATCATCAAGGGCCGTGTTGTTGAATCATCTGCGAATAATAAGCAAGTTGTGCGCTAAAAGATGGTACGTATCTGAAGGATTAATTGAACTCGAGCTTAGAATTCGTGTCACCGGTAAACACCTGTGGACACTCTGTATTGACACTGCACCTCAGCCTGCCTCGTTTGACACGTCAAAATATCCGCTCCTTGTTCATCGAACAAAAACAATTTCCTCCTATTGTGACAACCTTTCCCTGTAATTGTCACATAGAAGTTCTTCGTGCCAGTCTCAGGTCCTATATCGACTTCCATGGAATATAAAAATTTTTCGTTATGCCAGTCTTCCATGAAGATATCAATAAAATTTCACCTTTTACTCGAAACAAATCAACTATATGTACTTTCGCATACATACAGTATCGTGGAACAACACTGACTTCATTGAAAGTCTGAACATATACTCCTTTTCTTTAGCCACTCAGGTTAGATATCAAGAGGAAGCTCACTGCTCGCTCGGACAGAGTGAAGAGCGTTGATCTTCATCCGACAGAACCATGGATGCTCTGTTCATTGTACCAGGGAAATGTGAACATTTGGAACCATGAAACACAAACATTGGTCAAGACCTTTGAAGTCTGTGACCTACCGGTTCGAACAGCCAAGTTTGTGCCGCGTAAGAATTGGGTGGTCACAGGGTCGGATGACATGCAGATCAGAGTATTCAATTATAATACCCTCGAAAGGGTACATTCCTTCGAAGCACACAGTGATTATGTCAGATGTATAGCAGTGCATCCAACACAGCCATTCATACTAACCAGTAGCGGTACGTGTACTATTTCACTAATGTTTTTTGTAATTCTTGTGTACAGTTTATTTAGAGTATTAAACGCGTTCGTTTAGATGACATGTTGATCAAATTATGGAACTGGGAGAAGGCTTGGATCGGGCAGCAAATCTTCGAGGGGCACACTCACTATGTAATGCAAATTGTCTTTAATCCAAAGGACAACAACACATTCGCCAGTGCATCTTTGGACAGAACCGTGAAAGTATGGCAGCTGGGCTCCTCCACTGCCAATTTTACATTAGAAGGACACGAAAAGGGTGTCAACTGTGTGGACTATTACCATGGCGGTGATAAACCGTATCTAATATCAGGAGCTGACGACAAATATGTTAAAATATGGGACTACCAGAACAAGACTTGCGTGCAGACATTGGAAGGACACACGCAGAATATTTCAGCTGTCTGTTTCCATCCAGAATTACCTATTATTCTTACCGGTTCAGAGGATGGAACAGTCAGAATATGGCACGCTGGAACATACAGATTAGAATCTTCTTTAAATTACGGCTTCGAGAGAGTATGGACAATAGCCTGCATGCGAGGCTCGAATAATGTCGCTATCGGTTACGACGAGGGTAGCGTTATGGTGAAAGTTGGTAGAGAGGAGCCAGCAGTATCTATGGACTCATTGGGTGGTAAAATTGTCTGGGCCAAACACAGCGAAATACAACAAGTCAATCTTAAGGCCCTAGGAGAGGAAGCACAAGATGGAGAACGTCTCCCATTGGCAGTGAAAGACATGGGCGCTTGTGAAATTTATCCACAGACCATCCAACATAATCCAAATGGGAGATTCCTGGTGGTCTGTGGGGACGGAGAATACATTATTTACACATCTATGGCACTAAGAAATAAAGCATTCGGTCAAGCGTCAGAATTCGTATGGGCAGCCGACTCTAGCCAGTATGCTGTCAGAGAAAGTAATACCACTGTCAAAGTCTTCAAAAACTTCAAGGAGAAGAAAAGCTTCAAACCCGACTTTGGGGCTGACGGTAGGCACAGTGATCGCGGATAATTCTGAAAAATATTATTCTCTCCTACATAAATACTTCCTGTTGCAGGTATTTTTGGTGGATTTTTATTGGGAGTATCTTCCGGGTCAAGCCTATCCTTCTTCGACTGGGACTCGTTGAAGTTAATTCGTCGCATAGACATCCAACCGACACACGTTTATTGGGCCGAAAACGCTTCGCTGGTGGCACTGGCGACGTTCGATCAGTACTTTATACTGAAATATCATTCCGATGCTGTTGTAAATGCACCGGAGAATTCAGAGGACATCGAGACCGCGTTTGAGGTACAGAATCGACATTCCTAACGTTATTAATAAATTATTAATAATAAAACAGTATCGATAGAACGTTTGTTACTTTATAGATGGTCGCAGAAATGAGCGAAGTCGTGAAAACCGGTCTCTGGGTCGGCGATTGCTTCATCTACACAAACAGCGTGAACAGGGTGAACTATTTCGTTGGTGGTGAGGTGGTGACTGTCTCACATTTGGACAGACCGATGTATCTGCTCGGCTACGTGCCGCGGGACAACAGACTGTACTTGTGCGACAAAGAACTTTCGGTCGTCTCCTATGCCCTATTACTCTCCGTGTTGGAGTATCAGACAGCCGTCATGCGAAAAGATTTCGAAACCGCGGACAGAGTGTTGCCCACTGTTCCGAAAGAGCACCGTACCCGAGTCGCCCATTTCTTGGAGAAACAGGGCTTCAAGGAACAAGCGTTAGCGGTCTCCACGGATCCAGAGCATAGGTTCGAGCTGGCATTAGCGTTAGGGGATCTCAGCACGGCCCATACACTTGCCAAAGAAGCGAACAGTCAGCAGAAATGGCGACTGTTGGCGTCCCTGGCGACGCAAAAGGGTAAACTGTGCCTGGCGCAAGAGTGTTTGCATCAAGCGCAAGACTTCGGGGGCCTTTTGTTGCTCGCGACCAGCACCGGTAACGCGGACATGATCCAGAAACTCGGCACCGATGCAGACGACACGGGGAAAAACAATATATCGTTCTTATCGTACTTCATTCTTGGGGATATAGACAAGTGCTTGGACATTCTCATAAAAACGGACCGTATCCCGGAGGCTGCGTTCTTCGCGAGGACGTACGCTCCCAGTAAGGTCTCGCCCATTGTGAAATTGTGGAAGGAGAAGCTTTCGGCGGTCAGCGAGAAGGCTGGACAGAGTTTGGCCGATCCTGAACAGTACGAGAATCTGTTCCCTGGATACAGCGAGGCACTGAAGGTCGAACAATTCCTGAAGGAAGAAAGTAAAGAGAGAATCCCAGCTGTTGCGTTCCCGACGGTGCAGGTACGAAAGAATTGAAGCAATGTTAATCGACACCGTGCGTGCTCAGACTTTTTCACCCGACTTTCCATTCATGCCACGTAGGCCATTAACGTCCCATAACAGAATATAATGTAAACTTTTACATGTATATTGTTTTGAGGTTAGGGTGAACATTGTCGAGGCACAGAACGGGAGTTTGATCGTATTTATTGGAATGTAACTTAGGTTTTCCTGAAATATTACAGTCCAATGTCGAAAGGAAGCCTCTGGAGGAGATGTTAGCCGCAGAACAGGCGAATCTATTCACGTATACCGGCGCCACGGTGACCAGCGAACCGGAAGTGCCATCCACCGAGGTCTTGACGAACAGGTTACAGGATCTGGATATCGGTAAGGTGATCCCACCTACAATCGAGATACCAACCGTCCCGGAAACGACGAAGACCAGCAGTTCTAGGCCACTGACAGTGGATGACGATGATCTGGACCTTGATCTCGAGATCGATGATACCATCGACACGACTGTAAGCCTGTTAAAGCAGCATTTTTGTTTCTTAATCACCGTGATCGTATCCTTGTTTTTCGAGCTGTACCTGTGTAACACACTGGTCCCTTTTCTTGAATTATTTTTTGGCTTTAATGCGACCATTTTTACTGTGCATGCTGACACCTAAGTGCTTCTAATCGACACAAGTAAGTGTTCAACGCACACAAACCATATTTGTTATTTCTACGCACATACACACAATGTTACATACGGGGCTGAGGAATATTTTCAGAAATAGGGGGAATTAGAATTATTCTAGATTGTGGACCGAGTATTGTAGGAAACGAGGGAGCCATAAAGTACAATCGTCAGCTAGAACAGAATCAAAATCACGAGATAGGTGAATTGGGGTCAAATGGAAGGAATGGGGGGAGAGGATGGCGTATGAGCAGGGGGGTGCAACTATAACTTCATACCCTTAAATACAACCGGGTAACTCTAGGAGGGTATTACATTACCAAAACAGTCTGAAGCAGGACTTGTGCGTGTGTGTATCGGTGCTGGATGATCCGTGTGTGAACACGTTCCACCTATTGACCAGAACGAACGGTCTGTTAAATAAACCAGAGAAAGGTGAAACGGAGGGGGGGGGTGGAAGCAAAACAAAGAAAACAGGGTATAGCAGGTAGCGGAGACGTAGAATTTCGTTCACCATCAATCAATATAATGGATACAAAAGACATTTAACTGTATTGTAATATGGATGTTCAAAAACTGCAATAGAAATATTTACAGGATATAGGAAAATTAGGTTTCTCATGTTTTTATCGGTTAAACAGTCTCGGAGTTAATGTTACAGTGATTTTTAAAAGAAACTTTAATATCGTTACTCTGTGCTGTGAAACCCATGGTGGTGGGGGGGGGAGGGGGGCATGGGACCATTAAGGCTTGTTGACTTCACGCCAGTCACGGTTCATTTTCTTTACAGCCTTATTGCCATAACACTCCGACACAGGCACCCCACCTGAAACCCTCTACCGTACCTCATTATGCTTTCCTTTATCAGACCACAAACATTTTCTTCATGGTGGTGTAACAATCGTCGTGTTATAGTAAACTGTGCAGTCAGCTCGAACCTGTTAACCAGAGAAGACGAGTTAAATCGCTATTTGCATATAACATTTTTATTGCATATAAATCAAGATAATTTTTAGTTTTATATTTTTATTAAAAGATTTTGTATCTAATAGCTGAAATTAAATCATTATTAGTCACTTTTAATCGCGTTCATGTGGACGTTAGCGGTTCGAAGATCATCCTGTTGACAGGTTAGGTTTGCACAGTGGAGTGGACAGTGAAGAAAAGTGGATTTATCGTGGAAAGTGTCATAACCATCGGGATGTTACTTGTTCCAGGGTGTGAATCTCGACGACGATCTCCTCGAGGAAGATTAGCCGTTCGATTGGAAGGCGAGCAGCGTGTACGTCTCGTACGTGCGATTTCCATTCTCCTTCCCGTCAGTCATTCCCCGCGAGTCGATCGGAGTCGTTTTAGAAAAAAGAAAAAATCAAGTATTACCGTTGACGGACATTAATTGTGCGCGAGTGTTTTTATCAACGCATACGATTTAACCGAATCGAGAAACGCAGTCTGTGCACGCGGACTTTACCCGTGTACCGGAGATATTAAATATATATATTGTTAATATAACACAGAAATATTTGGACGGCGAGCTTTAATCTCTTGTCACTTCCCTTTCGCAGCCTCGTCCCCTCGGAAGACGGTCGTCGCCGCGTCTCAGAATCCCTTAACGACCCCGTCGAATTAGGAACGAAACAACAAGCATGTGCATGAGGAGAAGGCTCGTGTACAGAAGATTAAAATATATTGTTAAGATAACGAATCTAGTGCCGTACATTTGAAACCCCTTAGCCACCTTCCATCGCAGCCACATCCTTCGACAGGAGTTATAGGAGATAAGAGCACTCTCAGATCCGCATGAATCTTGATCCGTATTACTGAAGAATTTAAGCATAGTGTGTATACCGTCTCCCACTGCATGGAGATTTTACATCGAAGAATTATTGTACAGTTTGTATTAAATATATTATTTGTATAATAGGAAGCCGAAACATGGTTTAAATCTGTGGAATTTCTTTTTCTTGCAGCAAAACTTCTGTGCATTCTTAGTCCTTTAGGACTAGTGTTTTCAAACTGTTTCCTCCTGCTGTTTCTCACGTCGCTATTCTTCTATGCTTTACAACTATGATCCCTCCTCTTCTATTATCACTCTACATACACACAAAGAAATCAGGTATACAATATTACAGGAATGAAATAACACGAAGATCCTTAATACACTATACTAACAAATGACCAACTTATTTGATTAGGTAGTCATCCAGTTATTGTGAGCAGCCTACCATTATTTAAATCAGTCCAGAAGATCATCAGAAGATGATGAAGAGACTACGACATAAGAAATACTTTAAGACCAGCTTCCTAGTCCAAATGGCCAGCTTCCAATCCCCATTACCTCTCATCACAATCATTCTCCACACGGAACGGAGAGCAGCCTTTCCTCCGAGGGATCCCAAAATAATTCTAAATTCTTAATAAGCACCGAGCACACTCTTTTTTCTCTCTTCGACTCACTGTAACCTGAACACAGTATATACTCCATTTCCCTGCACACGTACGTGACCTCAGAGAAAGAAAAAAAAACGTGCATTTAGCACGCGTGAGGTACGTGATCACCGGTTCCCCCAGCGAAATGCACGGACTATCGAGTTCGCTGCTTCGTTTCCGTCTCTATTTTCGAGGGGATACTCGAAGAAACGCGTTGCTTGCAGATATATCAGAATAGTAATTAATTCGAACCTTGAGGAATCGATCAAGGTTTGAGTACATAATACACAAATAATATATGGGTTTATATTTATCCGTCACGGGATAGTTTCTTTTTTTTTTTTTTTTAAGTATATTTTGTTATTTTCATCGTCCATCAGGGGCGAGCTGTTTCAGAACAGATTGAGGAATCGCCTCGCGTCACGATAACAAGAGACAGGGGGGACGAGGACGGATTAATCGCGTGTAAATTTACGCCTGGAGGGAAGGAATGGGGAGGGGGGGAATCGGTGCAACGGCGTCGGCTGAAAAACGACGGGAGTAGGTGGAGAAGGAGGAGGAGGGGCGAGAAGATAGCCGTGCGTGTCGTACTCGAAAATAGAAACGGCTTCGTTGACACTCCGCTACAAATTGTCCGTGTCGTTATGCTCTTTGTAAAAGCCAACGCTCTTTCTTATGCCCTGTCAGCCGCCGCGTATGGCCTCGCGGATGATTTCTCGAACTGTAAAACCTGCTAACTCTTTATTATCGATAATCATTGTTGGAAGACACGTGCCTACAATTTCGGGGATTCCGGTGAAAGAGAGAGATATATCAAAATAGTAGAGAGATACAGTAAATCCTCGATAAATGTTAGAAGGCTCCACGGCACTGACAAGGAGAAAACCCCAAGTGTAACGCTGACTTTTTTTAACGAGGTTTAGCACAGTGGAATTTCGAAGCCAATGATATTTGTTTCAGCCGCATATGGACATTTGTTCATGAAATATTTCATGTCAAGTGTCGAGGAGCGTTTGAACACTCATCGAGGATTTACTGTATTCATTTTATGAAAAGTAGCGCACATTTTATAATTACTCAATTGTATAATTACCGTGAAGGGGTAGACAATAGGTTCTCTTGGCCAGATGGGACGTCAATTGTACAGTCAAGAACAATGTTGCACATTATAATATGTAGGTTAGAGACTCTCGTCACAAAGGTGGCCGAACTGTAGATCTCGCGACACAAGAAGAAACATTGTCGTGTCCGTCAGCTACACGGATATTTTTTCTGTAGCATAGATTCAGCTAGGTCGCGTCGCTCGTGGGGTATATAATTAACTGATTTTAGGTGACATCCCGCGGAGTAAATGGACCGAGGCGGGACGCCCGCGTAACACTGTTTCCTCGCGACACGCGGCGTCCGCGAGAATTTATTGCCGTCTGTTTCACGCGAGGATTACCAGAACTCGGTCGAACGATATCTGACACACACTCTCCCTCCGTTTCGTCCAGTTAAATCCACTCTAACGACCGCGTAAACGAGCCGAGTAATTTTTGAGGCGGTGGCCAAATTTAAACCACAAAAACTGATCCCCCCCACCCCTCTGTTCGGTTCTTTCATTAATTCTGCCGTCGACGATTCCCGATAGACACCTAGTGCCTAAGTGAGCCTCCTTTTCAATCTGTAATCTTTATTTGAATTAATTTCTTTATTTTTTTTTTTGTAGGAAAAGCTGAAACTTTAGGCACCTCCTTCCTCTCCTGTGATGGACTAACCTTCAAAGGACAGTACTATCTACGTATTTCCCTTTACTGTATCAGAATCCACCATTATACATATCCTATTAACCTAAGTATTGGGGTACCTAGGGTAATACAATTCCAAACGTGTTTAGTTATTGTAGGCCCGAATTAAGATTTTTTGTGGTCCAGAGCTATCAAACTTTCGGGCCCCATTTGGTTGAAAAACAGGTATGGTGGGGGGGGGGGGGTTATAATACAGCACAACAAAATATATAAATCTCAAAAGATTAAAATTTAGGTTCAAAATTGAATTAGAAGGTTTTGAAGGGGGTTCGGGGCTGCAGTCCCCCCTAGACCCCCCTTGATCCGACACTGAGTTATTGTCTGAAGAGTCAGCTATCTTGGTCTGTCATTCAAAGACACTCGTTAAGTGTTCCTTAATAGGTCAGGAATATTATAGATGCCCAAAGCATCAGGAGTCAACAGGGCGTACCAAGAGACACACACGTGCAAGAAGAGGATCCCGTGGGTAGCTGCTAATAGTCGCCTAAATGGTCGACACGCTTGCTCTGGCCTGTCGCCTATATGTCACCCCTCCGCCCTCTATTTACACGCCACGATGCACGTGCATGTGAAATCTCCCTCGTCGCGACGGAAGCGCAGGAATTCTTCGACTTCTTCGCCGGTCTTGAACCGTTACTCGAACCTCCGAAAACGTTACAGACAAATCGCACGTATCCCTCGGTGAATTGTAGTAATTGCCACTAAATTTGGGGTAATAATGTACAATTCAGTCGGTACCTAAAAACAAAAAGGGTAAAGAGTCTCATTAAAAAGGTAAAATACTATAAGTACCTTTAATTTCAAATTAAACTTGTAACCGAAACCTAACCTAAACGTCACTATAAATTTAAATTAAAGTAACAGTAAACAGTAAAAAAAGAGGTTTCGGTTGCAAATATAACTTGAAATTAAGGGTACTCATAATTCTTTGTGACATTTTAAAAAATAATATTTTGCATTTTTAGAGAGCCCCTATCGACATACTAAAGTTTGAAGAAAATCTGAGATACCGACCGAATTGTATATTATTACTAAATTTGGATATTATTGGATATATGAAACCATGGTGAAATGAGCCAAGTTCTACTTAATTAAAAAAAAAAATGATATCTAGAATCTAGTCACCAATAGAATGTGGTTCACAAGAGGTGAGATCTGACTGGTTTATTTAACCAAGAGACCCAACGCGGATAGTGGGTGAATGGCGGTCACGTTGCGCTATAAAATACTGCAGCCACATCTTTGTAACTCGAGCCAGGGAACGCTGCCGCCTCTGGGCGAAACACACCGAGTGATTTACCTGACTTTCAGTGGATTCGTTCCAGAAAGGGGAGGGGACCCGCGTCCCGATGATTAATGTCGCTGTTTGCTTATCGTTGGTTGTTTGCATTAAAACGATCAGTATGCGACATTTATGTTTAGAGTATCGGCCATGTATGGGGTATTACCGAGGAACAGGTTTCCAAACAAAACATATGGGACAGCGGGCGATTCTGGCCTCGTCCCTCAATATTTCTAATTGATACGAGTATTTTTGCCCTAGGAGTAAAGATAGGTTGAAATTATCATATATGACTATGATTCGTTGATTCTTATGAAGCTGCCCAATCATATCTTCATCTTTATAAGAATCAACCGATCAGTCATATTATAATATACAATTTACAATCTCCGAATCAATTCTACTTCAGTCAAGTTCTATGACTTCTCTCTCTATTCGTCTTAACGATATTATCGAAAAGTACCAATTAGGTATTAATAATCGATAGTCCTAACTCTAATTTTGTCTCAGAATGATCGGTCCATCATTGATAGTAATTATCGATTAGCAAGAAAGTTCAATTCGACATTAGGAAATATTGATCTTGTAATTAACAGTGGTATACCTACCACCCCCATCAACCCCACAGACTCTGTATTGATCCACCGAGACTGCGTTGTTTCACGTCAACGAAAGTCACAGTACTTCTTTTGCAGGTTGGTGGAAATTCGTAGAAAAATGTCCAACACAACAAGTAATGGCGTCTGGATGGCGAGAAAGGGTTGCAGGGACTGTCCTATAGGAGACGAATTCTCCCTTCTTTTCGCCCGGACTCACCTGACCGGCTCGACCAATGGTGACACATTCATGGTATCTGTCCCTACGCGCGCTCATCTTGAAGGGTTCTCACCTGTCCGCGGCAGCCAATCAGACTCCACCGTTGGGAAACAGTAGACCCACCCCCGAGGTTAGGTCTACCCCAGGAATCAACGTTGGTCAAAAATGGCTTCCTTCGAATATTCCGATGAAAGAATAGGAAATGCTTCATAGAAATAATGTACTTGGAAGCAAGACACATATGAATTTTTGTACTGGGTAATCCAAGATAGATGTTGGGCGAAGGATAACCCAAAATGGATACTTAATGAAGGATAACCTAAAATAGATTTGTGAAGGATAACTCAAGATAGATGCTTTGTAAAGAATAACCCAAGATAGATGCTTTGTGAAGAATAACCCAAGATAGATGCTTAGTGAAGTATAACCCAAGATGCTTAATGAAGGATAACCAAAGGTGGATACTTAACGAGGGATAACCCAAGATAAATGCTTTGTGAAGGATAACCCAATATATAAAATGCTTAGTTAACCCAAGATAAATGCTTTCTGTAAATTTGTCAAAGAAGAATTCGGCCCTAGTAAAACTCTGACTCTAAAAAGGATTATTGTTTTGCGTAGATAATAGATCTGGTAAGGAACAATTGCACAATATAAGCCAATGTATGCATTAATTTCTGTAAGACGATTCTGCCCATTCGATCCGTGGCTCGTTCCAGACCTATCGACTACGCAAGATTTATTTCGAGCCTGGAAGGGACGTGCCCCCCGATCGATTTTCAAAGCGAAAAATAAAGTGCACGTGCTATTCCTGCACCGATGCACGTACGGCGTTGACGCGGTGCACGGGCAGCCTCTCTTTTACGGGTAATATTAAAGCTCGCTGACCGGGGACCGTGTTTGGAAAACATCCACGTTTTCGCAAACATCGCCGTTCTGCTCGCCGTCGTCCGGATCCAATGGCTACTTTTCTCTCTGCCTGTATTGTTTCTCACTGGACGATACGAACTGTGAGGCTCCTCTGGAAGGAACTATAGGGGTCTGTTCGAAATTTTAGTACAGACTCTTTTATTTTCATCAGAATACTTGGAATTGTAATATTAGTTTATGCAAACCGTAACGACTAGACTGCGGATTTTATGCATTTATAGCATGACGAAGTACAGACTCTTCTTGATTATTGTCCCGAACTCGTGTCCGCGCTGGGACAATAATTGTATAGGGAGAAATGCTTCAGACCCTCGTAAATTCGTTTTTTGCCCAAATTCTGAGCCTCGACAACAAAAGTGGAGGGGCAACAAATTATGCGTTTGACATGTTCCAAGCCCCCCTCAGTGGTGGGGATAACGCCTGGACAATAATCGTGTAGAAAATGCTAGTTAAGTACATATTTCGATAATAATGATTAATTTGTAGGGTGAAATGAAACTCAATTCTCCGCAATAGACGATAAATAATTAATATTTATTTCGTTTCTCTGTTTGTAATTACAGAAGCTGCCGCGGTTTCCAGGCTTCTTGTAAACGCGAAGAAATTCGGATCAGGCGGTTAGTTCACAGACATTATGGAAGTTTAACCTGCGTCTTATGTATATATATACTCAGGCTGTCGTTTATATTATGTACATCGAGTTGTCGAGATAAATTCTCTACGGTGTATCATCGGGAAATACACTGACAAAACAAAAAAACTGTTCGCCTCTACGTTGCCTAGGATACATATTACATATACATATATAAACGTTGCCTTCTCAGCAACCCGCCCCTTAACCTCTAAACATTATGAATCAACGCTAGTAACTATTAAATGTTCGTCGTGTCGAACGAACGTTTGTCCATTAAATATCGAATACTGTGTAACAATCGGGAAACACTGAATACGATGGTCTGTTTTACGGTATCTTCCTGCAGAATCCTCTGGGAAAAGGAAATCACACGATTCCTCGAGAAGATCGCCTCCTGGAAGCCTGTTCCGTAGTACTCTGCCTATCGATTGGACGTAAGATGTATTCCTGTGACGTCAATTGGACCGCCAGTGGAGATCAGGACCCGTCCAGAAGCTGGATCCATTCACATGAAACACTTCGATCGCGACTGAAACTCCATGGGAGCGAAGCCTGTCGTGGAGACCCCTGTTGGGGCTGTGGAACCCATCATGCTGGAGGGGACACCGGTGGTGACCCCTGTACTCGACACTGCCACGGTTCCTGGTTCCTCTTTAACGTTCACCACTGGAACAGGTGACCAAGAAGACGCACAGTTATAGAATACCAGTCACAGAACCTTCTTAACTGTAACAGAATCGACTAGGAATAACTACTTTCGGGCCAGTAGCATCTGGCTGGCATGGTCTCGGTGGTCATGGCGGCTTCGTGTCGCCTGGCACAGGTGGCGAAGCTGCTGCCAAAGGTGCTGCCGCCCATGGAACTCGGGGAACTCGCCGTTCCACCTGGAACATCCAGGTAATTGCCTTGAAAGGCTTTGCCCGGTCGTCAAGCAACTCGAAGTGACTGAGGTCGGGACAGGGGTTAGGTTGGAGGTGAGACTCACCTAAGGAGGTGCCCAATTGGCTGTAGCCGTTCATGGTCGGTATCTGCATGGACTGCATTGGCTGCAACTGCGGCTGTAGCTGTAATAGAGAATTCTGTGTATCCTGTATACGCTCAAAGGATATCATCCAATAGGCTCCGTTAGGGTATCGGTGGGGAAACACTTACTGACTGACAGTGACTGTAGGAGAGCTGGGACTGCTGGAGGCTCCAGGCGCTGGAATTAAATTGTCACGTGATATACAGGGTGTCCCAAAATAGCTTCGACTCCCGGAAATGACGGGTTCCTGGGATGATTTGAAACAACTTTTTCCATAGCAAAAATGTTCTCCGAGGCTGTGTTAACGAGATATCAACGAAAAACCCCGACCAATCAGAGCTCGGCCGACAGACTCGTGGTTTTTCGTTAATATCTCGTTAATAAAGCCTCGGAGATCATTTTTGCTAAGGAAAACGTTGTTTCAAATCATCCCATGAACCCGTTATTTCCGGGAGTCGAAGCTATTTTGGGACACCCTGTATAACTCAGGAGCTGAGTCAGGGGATTGAGAATCTATACAACAATCGAGGATTAATCACGATGTGACACATCGATGGGAGTTTGTTATTTACCCAGTGTCGTATCTAGTGTAGGTGGACGGCGCATAGGACGGCGGCGAGTGACCGAATATATTCCTGGGGCCGAGATGCACGTGCGTGGTCGAGAAAGGATCGCCGAACAGGGGTTTGTGGTACGAGGCGTTTCTATACGGTCGTTTCATGCGTCTACGTCGCCTGTAGTTACCGTTCTCGAACATATTCGCGGACATCGGATCTACAAAGAACCGTGGAAACTTTAATATTAAACGGCACAACTTCTTGTCACCTGTCAAATGGCTGTGTACCAATATAAGCAATCTACTGGGTATGTTTAAATACGTCGGAAAATATTCCCAACCTAACCTATTCGCATGTACGCGTCAATAATAACCCGGATGAAGTCTCAAACACCACATGGCACCTTAAAGACGTCTATTTTACGGCTACTGCGGGTCTAAGTCGTCTTTAAGCCGTCTTCAAGGCGTCATGCTATCTGCGTTTTTGTATAAATTGTATGCGTATTGCTGTTCGAGTTCTAACCTAGTCAGCCCGCGAATTTATATTGCTACCCCAGGTACCTGTCAAGAATATCTTGTACAGACTGCTGGAGTAGTAATTAACATAGAAACAGACTTCTTCGAGAAATCAGTGGATATTATTTATTGGTACATTCAGTATTTGCAAGGACCAGGGCGACATTTACTGACCAAGGGTCCAAAAGTTGCCCTTTCTTTCGCCGCCTCCCTCGCGGGGCACCTTGACGAAGCACTCGTTCAATGACAAATTATGCCTGATCGAATTCTGCCAGCCTTTCTTGTTCTTCTGGAAATAGGGAAACCGGGCCGTGATGTACGCGTAGATCTCGCTGAGGGTTGCCCTTTTTTGGGCGCTGTGCTGTATCGCCATTGAGATCAGGGCGACATAGCTGAACGGTGGCTTCTTGGTGGCGGAATCATTGGTGGCGTTGGTGGTGCCGTTGCCTGTGGTGGATCCATCCGCGACTGTGGCAGGTGTCGACGGGGCCGAAGGTGTCGATGGGTTGCTATTAGTGGTGCTGTGCAGGGCACCGGTCGGAGATGAGCCTTTTTCATCGAGATGATGATGAGTGGAGGTTGTCGAGTGCATGGAGATCCCCGAGGTGGGACTGTGCAGACTGTGATGAGAGTGATGATGGCTAAGGGAGCCGTGATGGGAACCGAGACCCCTGCCCAGGATGACAGAGTTCTCCAGGTCCTTGGCTGTCGACCCCAAACTGCAGTTTTGCATCTCTGACACGAAGCTGCTAACTGAAACGTTTCCATAAATGCCTCGTGAACCGTCTTGGTAGATTGTTTAAAGAAAGGATCCGCTACAGGCGAACACGAGGAGCAAGGTGACAACACCATCGGCTCCAGGAACCTGGACAATGGCACCAGGGCCCGCTCGATCGATCTGCACACAGACTGGGCGCACACAACAGCACCCATGTCAGTTCCCAGAAAGCCTGGCGGCGTAAAACAATTGGATCTTTGAACGGAATTCACGCTCCCCCGTCCCAGTTCGACACTCGAGACGATAAGCTCGGAGCTGGTTTGAAGAAATCGTGATTCAGGATGAAATAATTCGGAACTAAATACCAGTGATACGTGCACAGTGTACATTGAGACCGAGAATATTCAGATGGTATTGTTAGATAGTTGATTTGTTTTTGTTTCGAAGTTTCAATTAGAGGTTAGGTTTCGTAATTGACTTGACGGTTTTTCTGGCGATGAATCGAATGGTTTCTGCGTTGGATTCTAGTCATTGGGGTACAGTTCAGATCACTGGAAAGAAACAAGGAGGGCCACGTACTCGGAAAATAGAGTGCGTACGTGCATGACTCCGACTGTGTGCGCCCCCACGGGCACGTGTAACTGGAACTGAACGTGTAACTGGACACCGATAACTCGTGAACACACAAAGGGGGAGAGAGAGGCGAACCGACGAGAAACGGACAAGCGGGACAACCGTAGATTTTTCAGTGATCCCTGAATTAGCATCCACCGAACGGTTATTAATCTTCTGTTGGTTGGTCTAATCAATTCTGGTTGTCGGATGGATTCTATTAGTGGGATAGTGTTATCAATTAGCTGGCATAATACACCGCAAACCTCCAGGGCATATGATTTCGGGACCCAACGGAAACACATCCGCAAAAGAGGAACATGATGCCTTTAGAGGATTGGAATTTATAATATCTCGAAAACCAGAGGAGATACATGAAAACTTCTAATAGACGAGGTTTGCGGTTTTTTATGTAGAATAATATGGTGCTAACAAATTGTCCAAAATATAATTTGTTTATAACAACAAATTTTCGGATCGAAACTTTCGAG
This sequence comes from Dufourea novaeangliae, assembly GCF_001272555.1. NCBI lineage: Eukaryota > Metazoa > Arthropoda > Insecta > Hymenoptera > Halictidae > Dufourea > Dufourea novaeangliae. Next base: position 820,632 of record NW_015373986.1, on the reverse strand, counting down.
GGGTGGTTTCGCCCCTTAAAGTCGCGCCTTAGCCGATAAAAACAAATACGAATCCCTTATTTTTGACTGCTTAGCAGACATACGAAGTTTTATCAAAATCGGAGGGGGACACTTCCGTGCCTTTCCTTGTCAGTCCAATCCAGATCCAATGGAATCCACTTTAGGTTAAAATCCTTGTTAAAAAGATAATTCACTTTTGTTATGTCCATTAGATAGGTGTTTAGGCTTTTTTTTTCTATTAGTCACTGTCCTCATCATTCCCTCCAAATAGATCCGTTTCGTAGATCGCGTGTCCTCTTCGAACAAGCGATATCGACCGATGATAGACCAGCCCGTGTCATACACGCACATCCTCGGTACGCCGGGGATCCACGCCGCGAAAACAAGCAACGAGATCGCGATAACGTCAACGGTCGCCTCGGCCGACACACCTGACTGCAACTGGAGATCCGCCTTGCTACGCGACACCTACTAGACCACATCTGCTCTCGTCACGGGATCCCTTGTTTCGATTCGAACAAACGATCGCCGCTAGAAAAGAAAACACAGTCCTACGGAAAATTCATGCAATCGTTAATAATTCACCGATTCGGACGAAAAGAATTTCGTAACGTTGAAAACGCGGCCATCGGCTGACATCGACAGAAAACCATGACGTAATCGAGCTTGCGAAAAAAAAAAAAAAAAACTGTCCTTCGTGACGGTTTATTGCGATAATCGTTCGTATGTCGGTCGATATAATCGATACACGAGCATCGATTTCGCGTACCTTGCTGTTTCGTGAAATAACCTCACTTTTTCTTCTCGGAAAGTCGATCGGTCTAACAGGGTCACGGGGTCTCGTGTCAACATTCCTTCGTCTCTGTTTTACCGACACGTACTTATTGTTTTATGGATTTCAGTGATTATTTCCGGGAAGATCGAACGATCTTTCCGACGATGGACATTTGATCGGTATGTCTGTCAGCGGGTGGAATACAATGCGACGAAAGTGAGAAAAATAGGGCCGTGTGTCTCGATGCACCGTCGGACGCAGGGAGAAGCCTGCGTGATGTCACGACGCGTATTGTATTTCGCTTATCGGCGGAGCGGATGCCGCCGATTCCGCGTTGGAACTCGCAGCATTTCAGGAATGCGAATGCCACGGTTTTTTAGCCGACAACGATCCACGGAGACAACGACTCGCAAGATGCGTGTCTTGATCGATGTGTACCTTACACTCTTTACCCCCTTTATCGCCCCCCCCCTCCCCTACACCCATTATTCGTCATTTGCTGCGTTCCTTTGTCGACGCAGAAACGGTGTGACACGTATAAATCGACGGAGCTGACATATACCATACTTGCTATTGAATTGTATTTTTTTTATACACCGAGGTGCATACGTCGTTGATGTTATGGTAATAGAAGACCGCGGTACAGTGTACTTCGTTTTCAAAACACGCTGCTTGATTGTAACATAACAGTCGACAGAGACACCAGCTTGCACCAACGAGCAAACTCGGCTTTCTCCAAGGGAAAAAGAAATGTAGGGCTAAGGGCCTCCTACCGCTTCATAAATTTACTTCAAATACTGAAATAAATGTTAAACCAAATATTAATTTGGCATAAATTTCAGTACCTCCGAGACTAAGTGGTAGGAGGTCTTTTCCTTACATCACTTTTCCGAATTTCCTTACATCACTTTACCGAGCGTTAGTACCACATATCACTAATAACCAGTTGTATGCAAGGTTCGAGCAAATTGCCAGCAAATAATAACAAAATTTGTCTAAAAAACCATAGCCATCTGTCTGACATGGATTTTGCAGGCAAAGCCGGTTGACAAAATGCTAAAGCAAATTGGCAGCAAGTCTTGCAACACAACTCAGGCTAACTAACCTAGGTTATATTGCAAGATGTGCTGCTAATCTGCTGCCAATCCCCGTACAAGTTGTTGATAGTGTTGAGTACATAACATGATAACAGGCATTTGACAAAATTTGGCTTTGCATGCTTGGCTGACTGGGAGTCTGTAATACTAGTTGCTTTGGTCTTGGCGATGGAGAATCGTGTGGAGAAAGTCACTGTTAATTAAATGTTATGCAGACCAGGCCAGAGGGATGCTAGGACACGTGCAGGCCTAATGATCCATTACCGAATCAGTAATCGGGGGTAAGTTACCCTGCAAGGGGAACACGTGCCTCCCCATAGAGATACTATTAGCCGTGAAACGTGTACAAGAGTATCATCGTTAACAGCGAAGAACTCCAGGTCAAGGGATCAAATTCCGAACCTGGATCAGTTGACCCTCGACCGGTAAGAAAATAGTCCAGTTAATCATACACGAAAAGTAAGGTATTTCGACCTGATTTTATAGGTTAGGTTCTGTAGTACTGAATTACAAATAACCTGATAAACGCGTGCGTGATTCTGCCAGGATTCCATCCCCAATTAAGGACACTAAGAGGGTGTCCCAACATCCGAGAAATGAAGTTCAGCCGCCGAAAAACAAAGATACTGCGTATCAGAAGGGAAGAAAAAAAGAGCAAGTCGAAGCTGCAGCGTGCCAGAAGAGAGGCAGAAGATGAAGGAGGGGGGAAGGTACGAGGTATTATAAAAGAGAAACTCGACGCAGGGGCCAGAGGGGTCATCTGAGGAACGATAGCTCATCTGGCGGTATCTTCCGCGTGAGCCAATCGTCGCACGGTATCTCGACCTCGTCAACGTCGTCGACGCATCATCGTTATTCGTTCCTTTTTTCCCCTCTTCAACGCCTCTGACGCCGGAAGTGCGGATGCAGTTACAGGTCCACGACAACTGGGGAACGTTTTCATCGACCCTGATTCTTTCACCATTATGTCCAAAAGCAGGGTACCGTCCTCATTCCTGGCTGCCGTTCAAGAAACACTCGTTCATCCCCTGGCAGTCTTTATCGTAGCGTTATCGTGTTTACTATAGCGTACACACGTTGTTTTGCGACCGCAAATCGCCGAAAACAGAAGCGCGAAATCGCAAGAATTACCTAATGAGCTTTTTTCGTGTAGATAATTTCGACAGGGGGCCCGACCGTTTTGTCGCCAATCGTTATTTATCGTTTTAAGTTTTCTCTTTCTCTCTTGCGCAGATTTTGCAACAGAAGAACGGACCACCGTCATTCGGTTATCGGCTGTTATCGCGCTGCTTTGAGCTGGTCAACTTGGACCAGAAGAACTGGTGCGCGATTCTCCGTTAGCCTTTATCTGACGAACTGCTTGTTCGAACCCACTAGGTTAGCTCAGACCCGTTGCAAAAAGAGGTACACACGGTGTATACTATGGCAATCTGGCCCTAGAAACGTGTACGATTTATTGGAACAGAGAATGGAGGTTCATGGTTCATTCAGTTTTCCGATAGAAATCTGAGAATCGCAAACTTTGTGACATTCGCATATGTCCGTTACCGCGGTGATCGTAGTTGACGATTGGCTTATCAGCCACGGCTAGAGATTAGTCCAAAGCGGGGTGCCCTTGTTTACTAGAAATCTATTTTAACACGACGATTACATCCACGGCCTGATTTCAGCATAAATAAGCAGGGTCATGATATCGCCGCTAAAAATGGCACCGTATGTCGATTCATCCCCTTGTCGCGGCGAAACGTTCAACTACCGCCGATTGATTCCGAACAGTATCACAATTGTTATTGGTTTTAAAATTGGTCCAGATTGTAAGGACTTAACCAATTTGCGTATAGATGACTAGGTTAGGATCTTGGGTAGAAGGTTAGGTTAGGATCCGATTATCCAGTTAATTTTTCACGAATTGTAGATGCTCTTCTGCCTATTTTCTAACCTAATGAGGTCAGTAAACTTGCGTACAATAGGGCCTAACAGGGGGGCAGCGTTTCTCTAATCTGGAATCTATAATTACCCGTGACAGGTATTCCGTATTGCTGGTTATCGGCGACTACTTCTTGCGTGCCCGATAAAAACCCGTGTGTACGATCGTTAAAAACTGTAACGCGAATCTAGAACATGAACACCGTGACCGCCATGGTGTGTAGAACGTTTGTCGGTCCGAAGCCTTAAAAAGAGGGAAGGACAGATGTTCCCTCCATCGGGCACGGTACATATAAATACGATTGGGAACCGTGTTTCTGTATTTTTTTTCTTCCGAAGGAACACATATCTAGCCGTAGGATGTATAAGCGAGGATTCCCGAGGAACGGCTCTGTCGTTGGCCGATATATATCAGCCTGCGGGTCGGGCGAGGCCCGCGAGCCTTCCCGGATTAGCGACCATAACTCCTCGGGGAGCACTCTGGAACAGCCGATTTCGAAAACACGAGTGAGACTTGAGTTGCCTCTGGACTTTTGTTGCTTCTGCAAAAATTCCTGACCGCCGACTGAGCTGGAGGTGTCCTTCCCCCACCGTCCCCCCTTGTCGCCACGCCTTCAGTTAACACCGACTAATCGTTTCGGGTCTCAAAGGGAGGCGAGGGATGTAATCTTTTTAAGAAGAAAGGATATCAAGATATTTACAACGCCTCCAACTCCCGTTGGATCAAGTGTACCATTCGCTTTCAGATGCGCATAACTTCAAGCCGCAATATTGCTAGTTTCAAAGAAGCCTGCACCTCCCTCCATAACTGCTCGCCTCGCACCGTAGACGGACGCGTTATCTACAAGAGTATCCCCTGGATTTTTTACAACACAGAGATACGGGGACGAGAATCAGGGCTCGGCGTACGGGGATTAATTGTATCCAGTGGTCTATCTATCCGGACATTCATGCGATTAGAGCGAATAAGAGAGTAACGCGAGACCGTGGCGTGCAACGGCTCTATCGGGTCTTTTTATCGCCTCTTTAAATGTTCCTCCACGGTTGATTACGCGGCCTCCGCCGATAACTAGAGGGGGGGGAGGGAAGAATATTTGGTTTCATCGTTGCCGAATTCTTTTTATTTATCGTAGTCTGAGTTACCGAATGTTACGTATAAATTTCAGAATAGTTAATAATTATTTTGTAGTTTCTTTTTAGACAGAAACTTGTATTACATGGTATCAATTCGGTCGTTGCACGTGAAATGGAAGAAGTGCCGATAAAACAGCAATTTCAGGTGCAACAACCTAATATATACTAAACTGATGAGTTGAATTCTGTTCGTGAAGGTATGCCGAATTATGAAAACCCTCCGAAGTCTCAGCGTGCTGAGCCAGGGGTGTGTGTTTTCACCAGAAACGACGTCGAACCGAAGAGTACCGTCGAAGACAAGGTAGCGACAGCCTCCAGAGGCGCGTAATCGCGCTGTAGAGAATGTAACTGAACGACGCGTGGAAAGATCAGGGCGCAGCCTCTCGCGGTATATCATTCCCTAACCTCTCTCTCTGCCTTCCGCCACTACTTTCTTTCCCTCTTCTTCTGTTTCGTTTTCCCCCCGTGTCTCCTCCCCGCCCCATTGCCTTTTCATCTCTTTCCCCTCGCGGCGACACTCGAGCAGCAGTTTTGTATTATTATTAGAACGCGTTCTGGTCTTTAGCTACCACGACGACCAAGGAATCATTGGTCCGTGTCAAGCTGAGGATCCTGATGACGTCAAACGAATTTCTGAACCCGTCACCAGGCGCGTTTTTTAGCAACTGATGTATATATATATATATATATATGTCCAGGGCTACATTTCTGTGAGACTTACCTTGATGAAGAGACGGCAAGGGAGAGGGCGGGGACACCTGGTACGGCTCCTGCTTGATTTTTAGGGGATGAGGAGACTCCTGCATGCTTCCTAGGCCCACCACCCCTAGACTTCCGTTGCCCTGTTGCAGTTCCTGGAAGAGTTTTTTAATAATTTCACTGCGGATTTTTGTGTAAAATAACAGGTTCTAAAGTAATGCATGCAGGCAGGCGAAAATATAAGAATTTATTTTTCCTTAAGGCGCCTTAAAGACGCCTATTTTACGACTATTTTGGGTCTAAGGCGTCTTCAAGACGTCATGTGCTATCTGGGTATTGGGATCAGACTAAAATGGAAAGCTCATTGAAACCGATGGAAGTTTTGTCTTTTACTGTATTTCACAGAGCCTTAGGGGCTGTAAATGCATAAAATCCGCAGTCTAGCAATAAGCATCGTTGATTCAGAGTGTATTTGAATTTTCCGTTGAGCAGGAAGTAACATATAGGTGAATATTATGGTAACACAGGGTAATGGAAGTATTAAACTACGCGTGTGGAGGCTTCTAATGATTAGCAGAGAATTCCGTCGTTGTTTTCTAACGCAGCAAGGGGTCCCGATTACAAGATGATTAGCAACGAGCCACTGAAAGGGATCCTGTCACCGATACATTGAATACCAGAGGATCCAAATATCAAAATAACATTACACTTAATGTTAAATACATAATAAGGGTATATTAGATACACCCTTATATGGTTATGTTAGGCCCCATATCTGGACGCCAGAGCCAGAATGCAATTAAGTCCACTCTAAAAAAAAAATTTCATTTTACATGCTTCCTGTATGAAATATTTCCCTCTTTCCGATGGTAAAATTTATTTCGTCCCAAGTCGTCTGGTTTTTAACTATAATAGTCGAAAAATCACGTTAAGTTCATCTTTTGTTCCGAGCTAAACCGCCATTTCTACACATAGAGGCTTAAATCCATTCAATAGTTCGAAGGTAGCGATAGTTTCTGGCTGAATTCTTACCGAACGGTTCGAAAGTTACAAGGTTTCCGCACCCTTGACTTCCCCTGAACTTTAAAAGTCCAAAGTTTGACAAGTGTGACTTAATACACTCTGGCCCAGATATAGGTTATGTCAGGTATGCATGATAAGCATCTGTTCTTTTTTTGTAGGTTATGCGAATAAGTGATTTTTTTCTTGAATCGCCCGAGACGAACGGCAACCCGTCGGACACAGGGGTGAATGAACCAGAAAGAAAGGGACGAAGGAGACGAAGAAGAAGAAGAAGCCAAACTGCCTTCTGGCTCGGAGCTCGCGATGTTTGAAGTACCGTCGCCGGCAGCTTACAAACACCGACCCGGTGTTGTGACATCGTATTATGCCAACCGAAACTTACGATCTCTCTAGATCGTTAATTTGGCGATCACGGGCCTGCTTCACACGACGTCTCTAGTTTTCCAACGGTGCCCCCGACGACAGTGTACCACCCGAGGCGTAACAACCAGACACAGAGTACACTTTGATACGTGGGAAATCCCAACGATTTTTCCTCTGCCCCGGCTCGTGTTAGTCGTTCTGTCTGGTGTCTTCTGTTCCTTGATCCGTCGAACAGAAGTTTTAGAGCAATAGTTACTCTGGCACTTTCATCAATTATACCCAGATAGCACATGACGCGTTGAAGCCGTATATAGCTGTAAAACAGGCGTTTTTAAGGCGTCATGTGCTATCTAGAAGCTCGCCAGTTTTATTTTAGTCCTTTTCAAAATGACTCGTCATTTGGAACCCCCGTCTCTGCTTGTGCACGAGTGTTAAGAGAAGAAGAAAGCTGACAAATATCTAGTAAAACACATCCAATTTCTGGAGACGATTCAGAACTACCCAGATAGCACACGACGTCTAATGACGCCTTGAAGACGGTTTAAAGGCGCCTTAGACCTAAAATAGACGTATTTAAGGCGTCATGTGCTATCTGGGTAGACAGTCCTAACCCATATAACACATGATGCCTTGAAGACACCCATTTTACAGCTATTTTAAGTCTAAGACGTCTTTATGCCGTCTTCAAGACGTCATGTGTTATCTGGAAAGGGTTAGGACTTAGGTTAGGCTAGCCTAACCAATATCGAAGATGCTTATCACAAAGCTGTGCGTTAAGGCTCAGATTCAACTGAAACAAAAAGCCATTCAGCCCGTTCCAAAGTCTCAAAATCACCGAATTCCCGACCGATCGGGTGCATACCAGCGAGGGCAAAGAGACATACAACAAGTCACCGTTAGCACGACCGCAGAAGTGCATCAACAGGCTGACACTGAGAAACGTTCACTGGTTAGGAACTTCTGGAAACACGTGGCCGCCGCCGGATCGTTAATCCAACCGGACAGCCATTAAATTAAGCTCCGATCCCGTCTAAGCTGTGCGTTAGGCTTCTTTGAACTTCGCCTCAAGACGGAAAAAAGAAGAAGATCCTTCGGCGAGAGGAGGGGAGGGGGGACTATATCATTCAAGCGTATAGTCGTTTCACTTGTAGTGAGAGATCAAGTGTAGGTCGACGACGTGGGTCTTATCGACCGTCCTGATAAACACTTAGCCGTTCAATTATTTTTAACGACGAACGCCAAATAGCTACTCGAGCCTAGAGGTGCGACTATCGATTATCAATATTATCGATATCTCATTCATACTTAACGATATTTATTTATTTATTAAACGGGTGTAAACCTAGTATACATACATAACAATTGAATGAGAATAAAATTAGAAACAGTTGCGGGAACATAGTGTATGAGAATTTCTAATTAATCGTTAACTTAAACAATTCTTAGTGGCCTATGTAAGGATTTCTTAAAGTAATCAATAGAGCCACTGAAAATGTCGATCATATCCATAAATTTATTGGCTGATTTCAGCATTCGATAAATAATTGGATCATTTGAATCGTATTTAGTTTTATATCATCGATATATCGTTAAGGTGAATATAGATGCGACTGAGGCAGACTGCAAGGCATTAATTGTAACGGAATCACTTAAATATATACAAATTAACAAATTTCGAGTAATTTTATAACAATTAATGCGTTTATATTCTCGGCATTCATCGATAACTTCGTCGATAGACGCACATCTACTCAAGCCGACGGTCGAAGTTCAGCTGGTGGTACCAATTGGACGTACATACATATGTAACGCGAATTTCTATCGATTTATTCAAGCAATCGAACACCATCGTAAGACACGTGAATCACCTGGATGGTTCATTCATTATGACAGGATCAACGATACTGGAGAAAATCGATCGTTCAAGGAGAAACGACCCTCGGCGACGGTTCATTCGTAAAATGGGAATTCGTGACACGAGAACGCGTAAAGACGCAGATCGGATAATTGCGAAATTTTCGAGGTCACGACCTACGCTTTTTCTCGGTTTCTTTTTCTCTTCCGTCCGCGACCGACGGCGGCAGCGACGATAAGCGGGGCCTGAGGAGTGACGGTTTTATCGTGCGCTCGAAGAACACATTGGGGGGAGGGGGGCTGGCGATGAAAAGCGGGAAAATGTAGTGGAAAAAATTCAAACTTTGGTTACGTCATACGATAACTACGTTGTGGTACGATAACTGACGAATTATATTGTCCTAGCTAAAAAGTACCGTTTATCCAAGGGAATCGATCTTCTGAAGAATCGAATCGGAACATCCCTTTTGTATATGTTGTTCGATGAATGAATTTATATGAATTATAGAACAGGCGTGGTGCTTACCCCTGCAACTGGAATAACGTGCGAGACCATCCCCGTTGTTCTGTCCAGATCCTCGTGATTCATAAAATCGACGGCTGCATTTACACAACACTGAAAAATCAGTCCCTGAAGCTGCTTCCTTTTCAGCTCTGCCGCAAAGTTTCACTCTCGGACACTTTTAGTTAAACGTCGTAACAATCGATTATCGGTCACTGTTCACACTATCGCCAGGTAATTCACAATCCTTGGCTTGATGTTACATCTTCGGGACGCAGAACGATACTGGGACACACTGGATTCTTGTGGTGCACTCCAGAAGATCTATACTCCGGGCGATATCTGCGGGAAACCCAAAAGGCAAACATTAGCTGGTGAACTGTGACGATTACCAACAAGTATAATTAATTCTGGGCCTTGTTTTTCACAAAATTCAATATTTATTTACGGAAATATGGTTTTACTGTTGGACATTTTACCTATTATTTTCTACGACTATGCTCCGTTTAAGGGGCAGAAAAGAAGATGGCGGTTCTCAACGGACAAAGTCGTCGATCAAGATTTCCACTCGGAAACCTCTGATAAACACCATTTTCTGCAAGTTTCATGTATAACACAGCTTTCAACCAAAAGGAGACAAAACATATTGAAAACCTTAAGGTCGACACTTGAGAACGGCGAAAAGGCGGGAAAGTGTTGGAATTCAAAATTGAGATACGACTGGTTCAATGCAAAAGCATCGAATGGATTTTTACACTTAAACAAAAGCGGAAATGGGTAAATTTAACAGAGGAAGATGTATTTTCTATCGACAAGATTCAAGCAACCGGAACCGAAAGTATCAAGACAAATGGACTGCCGCCCAAAAGCGACTTGTTCGTGACTTCGACACCACCGTGGCCGATGCAGCAGGCGAGGACATGGAGTTTGACAGTGGCAGAGGGCTCTCACCGCGAGGGATCGGTGACGTGCGAGCAACAGCTGAGCACTTAGCGGTGAGGAAAGGGATCCACGTTCCCCGGGGGAGTCGTTGAGACTTCCGGCGGCGCCCGACAGAGGATCCTCGAGACGTCATCCCGGCGTTATGTCTCGTAAATTCTCGACAATAAGAGGGTGTACGCGGCCCGTCAAACACGTCTATTTTCGGGCGGTCATTAAACGCTGCTAATGTTTGTTAATAGGGACCCCTGGCCCGTTGAGGAACTATTTGTGTTGATAATGCTGGATACAGCTTATTCTGGGTCGAAGGGACAATCCCTTTTCGATTGAGGATGTAGGGACGCAATGTTCATTTAACGATAGGTCGGTAGTACTAAGAGTACCAATGGTACCAATCGATACTACCAGATAGTAACGATAATGTCAATAGTACCAATAGTATCAATAATACCAATAGTGTCAATAATACCAATAGTGTCAATAATACCAATAGTGTCAATAATACCAATAGTATCAGTAGTGCCAATAGTACCAATAGTACCAATAGTATCAGTAGTACCAATAGTATCAATAATATCAGTAGTACCAATAGTATCAATAGTATCAGTAGTACCAATAAGTGATTCACCTTTCTGTTAAATTAGGAAGGTCATCTCTTAGATGGAGGATGTTGAGAACCATAGATTATAAATCATCGAGTTCCACGAAGACTAATACTAATATTGCCAAGTAATAGATTACTTATCAGTATCAGTTAAATTGTTAAATCAAATGAAGAATTAGTTTGTAATAGATGATCGGTCCCGTTGGACGAGAACTGGGACTGGAATCGTTAATGGGTGAACAAAGTGGAGGAATCCGTTTCTTTTCGCGTAATTAAGAGAATATGTTATCGCCCCGTCCCAGAAGGAAGAGCCATTTATCTCCTTGTTTACTAAACACCGCGTCTCGAGTTCATAGAATCACGGGAACGAAGTTTACAAACTCGCCGCGGCCGGCCGAGCCTCTTCTAGATATTTAAATATTACACAAAATCGTCGGGCACGCCTCGATTCCCCCTTTTCTTTCTCTTTTTTTTAGTCTTATTTCGTGTGTCGTTATAGTAAACCGTTTCATTCATGAGTTTCACGGCCCGTGGGAACGTTTATTGTGACGCGGATGAGAACGATATTGGTTCAATGAAATCCTGGCGAAATTTCTGCGCGGATGGCCTCTCGAGAAAAAGTCCCTCGCTTCGGCCGACGGAACCATCGAGCTTCTAATGCAAATTACGAACTGACTTCGAAGGTAAACTCGTCCAGATATATTCAATTTACCAGAAATTCACGAAGTAAACTAACAAAGACTGTTATTTCTTTCAGACTCAAGAAATCAAAAATGGATCTCATGAAAATGGATTTTAAGTCTCAAGAGTTAGACCACAAGTAACTTCAAAAAAAGATTTGGAAGTATATTCAGACAATCCAGCAGAATCTAATACAACTCGTTTTAGAAACAAGGAAACAACCCCAAACTGAATCAAAGTGACTGCAAGAAGAGGAGTTCAGAACCCAAATTTATAAAATACCTGCGTAACGCCAATTATCACTAAGAATATCCTCCTTCAATCTCGTTAACCAGAAAACACCCAAATCCAAGAGCAGAATCTTCCAGAACGACAAAGAATCTCAGAGATCCTGTCAACAAGTCCAGAACTCTTAAATCCGTCATCCTCGAAGACTCTCAAAACCTGATCCACACGAACAACCGATAATGGAATCTAATACACTTAGGGGATATGATCTTATTCACAAAAAAAAAAAAAAAAACAATTTACCTTCTGCATCCGGATACAGCAACGCAGTATATATATAACGTCACTGTTTTTTTTTTCGTTTATATTTTTTTTCCGCGGTTTCGCGAGCAAGCTCTCGAGGCCCGACGAGGCAGAGACGTCGAGGGGATATGCAACGCGCGTCGGTCGAGGAAACCCAGCCAAGATTGAGACTGATTGAGAACGTTCTGAACGGGGCGAGCGATTCGAAACGGTTGGAAGCGCGCAAGAGGCGGAGTTACGCTCCTCTCGAGCCGGGCCAACTTATCGACGCCCTCCTCCTATGGTGCGCCGGCTATCCCCCGTTTTCTCCGCCTCTTTTGCTGATCGAAACGTGTTCCCCGAGGCTGAACGAGCTTTCCCGTGATTTTCAGCTAACTCCCGCAGTGAGTTTTCTACATGTATGTAAATTCTCGATGCTTCCTTGTTAAAGGGAGTCACACCTGTAACCTACAAAAAACGTCTATAACCTAAAAAATACACCTGTAGCCTCGCCTGCCTGTTGGCGGTGCTGGAAATTAATGTAAAGTGTAGATATCAGAACTGCAGGTGATGTGTATTTCAGTATTTTTAAAATTATAGGTTTTCTGCGGATCAATTAGTATCATAGTGACCGTTTGGGAAGCAGAAAATGTCAGATATGGCCCCGTTTTGTCTGGATAATCGTGGGTCTTGGTTATAACTGCATAAACTGCGGATTTTATGCATTTGTAGCCAATATAGGTCTGCAAAATACAGTAAAAAACAAAACTTTCATCGGATCCAATCAGTTTTCTGGTTTATTCCGAACCTAATATGATACTTATGAAAAGAAACAAACTTTTATATTTGCTCTTCAAGAATAAACAGAAGCTAAGCAGAGGCTCGGTTTCAGACAAAAAACAAATTTATGGGAAGCTGAAAACCTTGCCACGAATGCTCCGAAGTGGAACTGAGTACGTCGCACTCATCGAGACATTACTGTATCACTATTCATAAACAAAAGACGCTGCAATGGCAATATTACATGCTTCGTAAAGATTGTAGGCCACTTCGTTGTCAGACACCAGCATGAAAGAATTCGTTCAATGCCGCAGGTATGGAGGTTATGTAATTGGGTTCCGGTGACTCTTAAGACATACGTTTGTTAGGCAACCGTATCGTTCTGCACGATAATCATTACCTAGAAATTCGATCGAGAATTAAGGTCACCGGGTTTCGAAGAAGTCGCTGAGTCCAGGTGAACTGCGTTTCGACATTCGGTCACATGTGTGTTACCCATTCTCCCGCCAGACTCTCTTCGGTGACGCGCAACTGTGGTTTTGTTTAATCGACACAAAGGCGTCCATACGGATCAATACCGGTGCCCAGAGTAGTACAATTTACCAGACATTTCATAATGGAAAATTGGACAGCTTCAGGTGCAAACAATGTATCGAATATTTTTCATGAAAATATCAGTAGAGGCTGGTCTCTATAAAAAAGCTTTGTCTTTTTATTTTGCTGTATACAGAGATGATCTTCAGGCTTCAGGCAGTGTAATTAGTCCGTGAGATACGTATTAGAGGATGCGTCAACGGGGAGAGACGATCGCCACACGCAGAGGAAAATAGAGGGGAAGGAAAAGTGGTCGCCATGCTTTGGGCGGAGACTGGTGGGTATATTAAGCTCTTCCATTGGACGAAGGACCGACCTGGTGCATCGACTTGCAATACCCTCCACGCGCCGGCCCAGTAAACGCTTCCTTCCTGAATCCTTCCCCGTTCCGTATAACTGCGACACCTCGGAAAAATCTGTCCTGCGAGTGGTCCTCCGCTGGAACGTACCTAACCTCTAAACAATATACATACACATGGTAACATTAGAACGTAATCGTTGAGATTGATCATCAAGATACATTTCTGACTACAAGAAAAAAGAACTTCAACACTAGAACTACTGACGATAAACGCATATTTGCTTCGATCGGTGGATAAACGTGGAAAACTTTTGAAAATTTAGAAATTTAGAAATCGACTGATTTCGTCACTCTCATATCGTAATAAAAGGTGCAAAAGATCTGAGAAAATGTATTGTCATAACATTTTAATTGTCGTTGTAAAAGTGTATTGACCAGTCATTTTGTCTGGTTTGGTAGTTCTAGTGTTAATGTTTAATACGTTAATAGAAACTCTTGATTGTAGCCCATGGACTGAATCACCTGAAGGCTTAAACGAAATTACGATTCATATTCGAAACATCTATACAGGGTGTTAATTTTAACTCGAGCACCTAAATTATTTCTGCTACTATTTAAAGTATGAAAAAATTACTGAATAGGTTTTAAGGCGTGCATCTGATGGTGATAAAATGTTTTTTTACTTATTACGTTTATTTACTTCTGCATTCTTCAAACTGAAGCAGATTTCTTCGTCTTCGAGGTTACTTCAAGGTCATGGTATGAAGATCGTTGAACTCATCTTAACGCCGACTACTACATCGCGATATAAAAAATACATGTTAATATGCAAAAAAAGATACGATGACCTTGAAAAACCCGTTAAAATGACCTTCACAGGATTCTTTTTATCACCATCAGATGCACGCCTTAAAACCGTGTACATCCTATTTATGTAGTGATTTTTTTTTACTTTCCATAAATAATTATTTCAGGAAATAATTTAGGTGGTCGAATTAAATTAACACCCTGTATATCTGAGTAATCCATAAATATCACTGGAAAATTCAATGTGTCAATTACTAACAAACTAATCCCGAGGATCGTTGGATTTAAAACTTTCTGAAAGACAGTGAAATTTTGAAAGGGGATTATTGGATTTTTGAACAATTACATGTCATGCATAGGTCAAAATTTTCCTTATGTAGGCATAGAATATCAGAGCATTTCAAGCTAAAGCTTTATTCCCTTCGGTCGTAATCGCTATCGGAATCGAAATCTCCAGGCAAACAAATAAACGGCCCGGGTCTCCCGTGGCATCGATCCGTGGAGTCATATAAATACCACCTACTACGTGATGTAGGTACGATTCAGAGAAACGGACCGATATACAACGTGCCGTTTGGTTATGTAACACGAGGCTACGTGATTTAGGCAGGATACTGATAACGGATATTAAACGGTCCCTCGACGTCTTGAGTTTCTCGAATCTTACGCTTGAGAGCCTTTACAGATCCGACGCGCAGATTTTCGAAAGACTCGAAATACAATTTTCAACAACGATAACCCGATTCGGCCGTCAAAGTACGCCGATTAATAATTTGCAACGCGAATCGATATTCCAGCGGCAAAAACGAATCGCGTCGAAACGACCGGATATTTTTCAACGGTAATAACGGGATTGTTGATCGAAGGCTAAGGTGCTCACGAGGGTCTGGATGTTGTCACTGTAACAGTGTATTGTTAGGCCGGCACAATGAGCGTGTTTAAACAATATCGGCCGGTCGACATGGTCGATTGTTTCTTCGCGCAGCCCCGCGGCATTATCGTTCCCATTAGCGGTCGCGTGTGCGATTAATTCCGTGCTAAAACGCGCATCGTGGGTTTAGTTCCTCGATTATTTATCAGACGCATTGTAACACCAGACGAAATTGTATGTACAGTTGGGGGATACCGCTAAGATATCGATACTTTTACTTATTGCTGGTATTGTATCAAAGTATCGATACTTTTACTTATTGCTGGTATTGTATGAAGGTATCGATACTTACTCGGTATCAAAACAAAAGTATCGATACCTACTTGTGTCGAATTATATTTTCCTAACCTCGGTACCCAACACAAAAGTTGTTTATACGTTGAGAGAAAGTAAAGTACAATACTATACTTTATATATTTATTTAAATATTTAATATAGAACATATAGACAAACATATGTATAAACTATATACAATATACATAATAAAAACAATTGTAGATATTGATTATCAGATACTATTTGTACAAGGATACTTATTAGTTTCAAAGATATTCTGAAAATATTGAATTTGGGGCATACGATCTGCGACCCAAGGAGGCTCGAAAAATACTATTTTAATATTGAAAATATTTAAATACACATTGCTTAATTATTAATATAAACAACATACTTTGCGTTGAAAGTAATTACAATATCGAATATTGATGGATTGATACTCAGTTCATTCGATAAGAGTACTTTTTCTCGATTCCTACTTGGTATCGCAACCGTACGTATCGATACCAAAAGTACTCGGTATCGAAACAAAAGTATCGAGTAATGTATTCGCATTTACTTGTATCGATTCATCCCTACTGACAGTCACCTGACCATGGAACCAATACACCTGTGACTTTTACAGATCCCTTCTATACCTACAAAGCGATCATAACCTGCTTAATATTTTTTTTATCAAAATCAAAGTGATCCCTGTAATATCGAAATTGTCCGGGGACTGTAATATAAGAATTCGTGTCCATAAGGCACGTCATGAAATTCCATGTGGTTCGTTCCGCCGCGAGTCACGCCTATAGAAGAACGATAAATTAGTGCACCTAAGAGGGCAGTCGTGTGTGGAAACTCAATCCGTCTCGAACCCCTTTAAAAAAATTACGACGGACTGTGTGTTATAAGGAACGGGCGAGAAAAAAGGGTGTTCTTGTTTTGATTAGGGAATGTCAAAGCAAATACGGTTCACAAGGCCCCACTGAAAGTGGGGCCTCTTTCTTTCGTGCATACCACGACTCTCTCTCCCGCGTTTTATTACCTTTTTAATAGTGGGTCGTTTGTCGCGGTCAGCCGAGAGGACAGAGCCGGCTAACACATGGTCACGTTCCCTGGGACAAGGCATTTGCGTGCCATTGTGTGTCACACTTCTGCTATCGGCTAAAAGATTACGAAAAATGTTCCAGATCGCCTAGAGAATATTGTGCTTCGATCATTCTTGTTGCGAACGATGTAATTATTAATTACAAACGAAATAATTTATTTTACATGCTTGTTTCGAACTAATCTTTTACCGTCGTTTCCAAAAGCTTTCGAGTATACATGCTGTGGTTGCATGGTCAAGTCGTGTAATTGCGGTAGAGAGACACGAAGCAGTAAAGATTTACGAATTTATCAGCTGAGCATCGAGTAGAAAAAAATCTGGTCGAAAAATGAGGGTTAGAATGTCAAGAACAAAAGAGGAAGTGGGGTAGGACCAGGCCAACCGTCAAGAATGTCAGGTATGCGAGCCCTAGAAATAAGTGGAGGGGATACAAAACAGTAGGGCAATCAGTATAGAGCGTCCTTCCTCGTTCTGCAACCAAGCAACCACGAACAGTGTGCATTTTTAACATTTTATTAATGTTGCAATAATGCAAGTGATGCACAAGGGGACCGGAAGTGTATGTATGTGTGTCGATAATGCAGGTGTCTGCCTACGATGGAAATTGGAAGGAAAAGTGTGTACATATACCGATAACAGTGGTGAATTTATCGAAAACCCGAATATTTCGTGGTCGCGTTAATTAATTAATCGGTGCCTGGAAGAACATAATTTTATAATATTTTTAATAACATTTTCAACGAGATCATTTGTACAAAACGACGATGGGCTACCATCTAACGGTGTTCTGGAGTACCAAACGATGCCGGTTTTCGACCGAGTCTTTCGTAACCTATGGAAGCAGAAGACCAAGTTGAAGAAAATATTGGTGCTCGTTCATCGAGCGGATCGCTAACTGAAAAACTCGTACGATCGCCATGGACGACGATAATGATCAGGATAACCCGATTGAGGATGACTACTACACGTTCTTGAATGTAGAGAGAAACGTGAGTAACCGTGGCAAATTCATTTTCCATACGAATTTCTCAGGTTTTTTTCTCCGGTCGAGGGTAGAGATCAATTCGAAGCCCTCCACGTGACATGTTCTCGCATCGAGTCTGATGTAACCGAGCCCTTTGCAACAACATTCTGAATTATTGCCAGACGATTATTCGTTCATTCCGACACGCTTCGAAGAGTAGCTCTTAACCTGATACAGTTTTTAAACAAAACAAACCGTTCGAGTACATTCAATGGGGCGACCGCATTCCTTCATTTTTATCTGTCCTTACAGTTTCAAGCTGCAGTTATATATGTACTTTAGAAGACCGTTGACAAGATTGCTGTCAGTTGGAACCAATCCTTTTTCTATAGAACTTTTCCAATTTTGTTAATCGTATTGGTGACAAAGTGTCATAATTTCTAAAAGTGTCTTTCGGAGACTGTATAATGCTACGTATCAGAAAACATAGATGCCTAAGTTCTGTACTCGTCTCTTGTAGGCGACTCCAGAAGAAATTCACAATGCTTATCGTAGACAAAGTAGGCTCTACCATCCGGACAAGCACACGGATCCTGCGCTCAAAAAGGAAGCGGAGATTCTGTTCAATCGTACAAAGAAAGCTTATGAAGGTTCGTCCATGATGCAGGTCCATGTTTCGGCGTTCTGTGTACAAAATGAAATGTTATTTATGCAACAGTCTTGAGTGATGCACATCAGAGGGCCATCTACGATTCCGTGGGAATTCGTGGACTGGAAACAGAAGGATGGGAAATTGTACAGCGTACCAAGACACCTACAGAGATCAGAGAAGAATACGAGCGTTTGGCGAAAGAAAGGGAAGAGAGGAGGCTACAGCAGCACACGAATCCTAAAGGCAGCATAGTGGTGAATGTCAATGCCACGGATCTTTTTAATAAATACGTTGGAGACTATGAAGACAGGTAACGCACAGTGTTATAGACCACACAGATGTAGCTGTTACATTGTATATTCTATTTTAAAATATAGCACGGATATATTTTCGTGCCTGGAAGTCAGCGGAATGTCGTTCACGCAGTCTATCGAAGCACCTCTTACGTTAAGAGACACAGTAACCATGTACGGCCAATTGGGGACCGCAAATGGAACGGGTTCTGGTTCCATAAACGTTTCCGCGAGACGATTAGTGTCGTCCAAAGGTTGGGTAGAAATGGACGTCGGTGCTGGTACTGGACCCTCGATGTCACTCAAAGGTTTCTACACGTTAACGAGGAGATTATTCTGCGACGGAGCAACGATATTACAATTTACGTCGCGTGGTCCGAAGTTAGGCTTTGTAGGAAGTATGTTTATTGAAATAAGAATGCAAAACTAAATGTACAAACTCTATTCAATATAATGTATCGATTGCAGCTCTAGCGATGCAATTAGACAAACACACCGTAGGATATCTAACGTACAGAGCTGGAATACAAAGTGCTATGAGCACAATGATCGTAAGGGACACATTCAGATCGTATACAGCGTTCTCGATAAACTTAGGTCTCCTGCAGTCTTTTCTCAGTCTGAATTACACCTATAAAATGGAGGAAAAGCAACTGAAGCTACGTGGCAGCGTAAAGTTAGTAACCACAAGGCTATAGTTATTGTACACTCGATCGTGTATGTATCCTGACTTTTACATTGAATTTGGGGTTATTTTAATTTTAACGTTCCACTGTCTCCAGGGTTGGTACTTTTGGAGTGTTCCTGGAATACGGGGCGGAGAAAAAGGTGTCGCAGCATAGTAGTCTCTCGGCGGCGGTGCGGGTCGGTGTGCCGACCGGTGTCACGTTAAAAATGAAATTAAGTCGTGCCTCGCAATCGTACACGTTGTCCATTCACTTGAGCGACGAGATTCTGACGGCGCCTGTGTTCTACGCCACCGTGGTCCCCATAGCGACCTGGACGGTGGTAAAAAAAATGGTGATCGATCCGATAGTGAAAGAGCGCGAAGAACGTCGCAAAGCGAAACAGAAGGAAATGAACAAATCACGGATGATGGAGAAACAGAAAGAGGCGAAGATCGCGACGAAATTAATGAAGGCCACGGTTAGCAAGATAAGAACGGAGGAGGAGTTGAAGAAGGGATTAATTATCACAAAAGCTTTGTACGGACGATTTATGTATCCTGAAGAAGATAGATCCACTACGCTGGAACTCATTCACAGAGATGAGGTGATTGATGTGACCATTCCGTTGCAGTGTTTAGTGAAGGATTCGAAATTGGTCCTCCACAATGCGTCCAAGGTATATAGACTCTCATATGAGATGCAACAAGGTATCTAAATGTAAAAGAATTTTATTAAAATCAATACGGTTTAATGTTTCGCAGAGTCAATTGCCTGGGTTCTACGACCCATGCGTTGGAGAGGAGAAACATTTGTTTGTGCAATATCTGTTTCACACTCTGACACACGAATGTATTATAAAGGACAATGCACCAGTCAGAATACCAATATCATGTAAGAATGTATAAATTTATATGAGGTCAAAGCACTATGCTTTAATAATAGCCTCTGTCTTTCTTTTTTTGTTTCAGCACACAAAGTAAATACGTGGTCTGTTCCAAAAATGGCGAGACATAATTTATAAAAGCTTTTTTTACGCGATATATTGTTCAGCAATCGGTGTAATCTTCAAGAATATTCGGTGTGTCGCCACCCAATGGGACTATTTTGAAGGACATTACCTTGATCGTTGAAAATATAACGTAGAAAAGTAATTTTATAAACAACAGTCTCATTACGTTTAAGAACAATTCACAGGCGCCACATGACGTGTGCGACGACGTCATAATAAAGTGAAGTGATATCATCGCGATACCCGGTGATTAGTTTGTACCGCTTCATCGAGGATTTTTTTTTTTTAAACCATACTTAGATTAAACCAATACAAATCACGTATTGAAGAAATTGAGTGTTCGTCGATCATTTGTACTTTGTACGATAAGTTCATTTTCCCAGAATAATCATTCGGCATAATTGTTGTTTCACCCTTAGATAACGAAGATAAGAGGACTGATTCGTCTTAACGAATATGCTTGTGAAGCATACACAAGATTTTCGATACAACTGTTTAGTGTTTTGTGGTCTGTTAAGAACATGTTTTTGCACAAACGTTACGAAACATTGCTTTTAAAGTATGTACTCGCAATGCTGCCCATGGAACGATAATAGACAATGTATATTCTTAAACGTAATCGCGACGATTACAATTAAATTATTCTATAAGGATGGAAATCATTATTAGGTAAAAATCGTAAAGAAACAAAAAAAAAAAACACTTGTTATTAGATTCGTGGAGCTAATAGAAATATTTTGCATATTGCGTATAATATATTAAAGAAGTAACTAATTTGAAATGTTGCACAGATTGTTAATGGACCCTTTTAAAAGTATACATACTTCGCGTTTATAGCTTATCGGCATGTATTTCTTCCAACGGAAATAGTATGTATATAGAATCGTATTAAAAAAATTTTGAAAACTGTTCACGTGTTCATTTACACTGAAATAGTAACACTGGGTAGTTCAGTGCCAAGCGATACGACGTTAAACAAGTTCGCTTAGTAAATTGTGCGAATTTGAATCGTGTTTAAGCTTCCAATTGTGTTGCTCATATTTCCCCATGTTTTAGCTCAATGAAACAATAAATGTAGCGTAAATTTTAGTTTCAAAATATACTTGAAATGAACGAATTTATTTATTACAAACGTTACGTTGTATTTCTGTGAATGTGTATCGTACGAATTCTCTTTACGTATTTACATCTATATATTTATGCTATTGCACGCAAATTTAGTAGAAGGAAAAGTAGTTCTTCAGAAAAAAAATTCTTTTTATCTCTATATTTTAACCCATACATCCAAAAAACAATAACTTTCGTAAATAATGAATTCTTTACATTTCGTTTAAGGCAGTATTACATACGCATTCTGGTTATCAATAAGCTAAAATCCCCACCAATGTTAATAAAACATTTCAGATTATTTAAAATGTTACAGGTTGCTTCTCCGATTTTATATACCCTCGCGTGCAAACTGCTTCTGCTACGGAAAAAAATAGCGTAGAAAAAGGGCATCCTACCATTTGAATTCGGAAGTTTTTGAAATTTATGCCAAATTAACATTCAATTTAACATTAATTTTAGTACTTGGGATAAATGTACCAAGTGGTAGATTTTTATTCTACGCCGCTCTTTCCCCTAGTGCAAGCCAAATTTGCTCGTGAGGGTCACTGGACCCCATCAAGCACACATCGTTTGCTTCATATTTGAATAGATCTGACGGCGTTATATGGACAGCATTTCTCTTGACCAAGTACTCGACATGTAGCTTAAAGATCGTAGATTAACCCCCTGTCATTGGCAATAACAATAAACGACCAGAACACTGTTAAAATCGCATTTAATCGCGGAGTACCACTATTTTTTCGACCGGTGGCGCCACCCGCGGCAATTCGCTCAAACTGCTAGCGAAATCATACCGACAGGTGAGTGAAAATTTCTAGTGATGGAAAAATGCGAATATCTCAGTAATTAAGCGTTCAAAGTGAACGTCGTTCGTCTCAAATTATTCCTGAGGGCTTAATACATCGACCCAATACTGCAAAACCCAAGAATTAGTAAAATTATTTATACTTGTATTAACGTTGACCCTTATGGTGTGACAACCCAAATAGCAACTGGTTTCGATTGCATTTATACCGCTGAACGGGCATCATTTTTCCTCGTCACGCATTAGATTTGAAGATTGAAGAACGTACATTAGTACTTTCTAGCGGCTGGAAACCAGTAATTACAAGAACATTGTTAAAATAACAATTGTTTGTAACGATCTCGTCATGCGTACCCCGTTTAGTTCACTTTGGACAACTCTTCCAACGTTATGCTGACAGTATACGTCTTGACCAAGCATTCAATTTGAAGCTTAAAGAACGTAGATTAATCCCCTGTCATTGATAATAACAATAAACAATCAGAACACTGTTAAAATCGCATTTAATCGCGGAGTACCACTATTTTTTCGACCGGTGG